>NW_006921820.1:3025677-3028665 GCF_000298275.1 Orycteropus afer afer | reverse complement strand
GGCCGGCTCCGCGCGGCATCGTTCGGTGCATCACATAGCAGCGCAGCGCAGCGCAGCGCGGCGCGCCGGCCTTTTGGCAGCCGAGCGGCCGCGGCTGGTGAGTCCCTGGTCAGGGGATCCGGAGGAGGGTTTTGCAGGCAAGCTGAGCGCGGGACGAGAGGGGATTGCTGGCTCCAGCTTTGTACCCCCTACGCTCCATCTTTGGATATTGTGGGCAGGCCCAACTGCTGAAGAGGTTGGAGTCGAGGTGACCTTTGCGTCTTGGTCGGGGAAGGATAGCTTGCGGCACCCCCAGACTCCCCCATCCCTGGCTCTTGCAGAGGGAACCGGGGGCTTGAGTGACGTCAGACATCTGGATTCTGGAGCCTGGGCCTCGGGCCGTCCATCCCTCCCAGCCCCACCTGGCGTTCCCTGAAAACCAGCCTCCTCCTTCTGGGGATGGCGCACACGGCTGGGAATGGGGGCGAATGGAGGTGGTGGTGGGACTGTGACCTCCTTTGCGTCCTTCCCCACAAGAAACCCCGCAGGTGGACCCAGGTTGTATACTCTCCCGCCCTTACGGGGAGTGACCGACCTTTGAACGCCAGGTCTCAGCCACCTCAGGGTTGCGGGGGATGGGTGCATTGGCCTTCAGCTTGGCCTCCACCTGAGCATTGGGGTAATGAGTTTGGGACGCCGGATGTAGCTCATTCTAACGCTGGCAGGAGCCGGTCATGAGGTGTGAGGTATTTGGGAACCGACGCCTGCCTAAGCCTTGAGGAGCTTCTGGTCTAGGAGTAGGGAAACGGAGTAGAAACTCGATTTGAACCGGTAGAACCCCATTTCCCGAATGGGGAGAACCGCGAGGGCCAGGCCGACTTTCTCACGGACACAGGAAAAAAGGTAGGTAAGAGCCTAATTAGGAGACTTTCTGGAGAAGATGAAGACTTGGATGGGAGAAGAGGCAAGAGAGGACATTCCAGAGTAATTGTACAGGCAAAAGCTTAGAGGTAGGAGTGAAGCACAGCTATTAAGGAGCCAGGTCGGTGAGCCAGCCATGTGACTGTTGAGGTCTAGGGAAGTGTGGAGAATTTTGCAATTTATGCCATACCCATTCTACCTCCACAATGCAGTGATCTGAAAGTGGGAGATGGTTCTTGCAGGGGCATGATTGGCAGAGAGAAGCATTTGTTTGGGGCTACACAGGTCTTGCTAGTTCAGGGTTAGCAATTGGGGCTGGATAATCCCTAGGGTAAAGCCTTCAGAGCTGAGAGAAGCACGGTCTCTGTGAATGAGCCACAGAAAGGATCTCAGGTCTAGCAAACTCTATGGAGAGTTAGTGGCGTCCTGGGAGGAGTGTCCTGAATGGAGGCCTAGAGATCTGTAGCTGTTTCTTTAACCCCTTCTCATGCTACTTGGGTACCTCTGAACAAGTTGCTTCCCCTCTCTGGACATCTCTTTGCCAGCGCCTTCCTCTGGGGATGAAATAATAGGTCTAAGTACTGGCCTCCCTTGAGGAAGCTATTTGTTCTAGTTTAGAGCCTCCCTCCCAGATCTCCCTCTTCATTTCCCTTTCTTCCCTCCTCCCCCAGCTTCCCTCTCTATGCCCTCCCCTCCTCCCCATAGCATTTCCGCTGCAGGCTGTACTTCCTTTCCTGCTGCCAGGCTGGAATCTCTGAAGGTTTCTTGAGGGAAGTATGGGGCAGCTGGATTGAAAGATGCCCTGGGCTTAGCCCAATTGGGAGAGGGCATCAGTTGCCCCACTTCCACCCTTTGGGAGAGTGTCCAAGTCTTCATCAACAACATGGATTGACTGAGCTCTGTATCCTGCCCTGTGCTGGGTCCGCCAGCCATGAGGGGGTGAGGAAGAGATTGGATGAGAATGAATGAACACTTAGTACCCAATCGCTGGCTCAGAATTTCAGCAATGGGGTTTGGAGCAGTGATGTCTGGAAAAGCTTTCCAGAAGAGGTGGGAAGTGAGGAAATGATGGGACTTGGTGAGGAAATGATGGGACTTGGTGAGGAAATGATGGGACTTCGAGGAACTGAAAGGGCTGGTTTGTGTAGGAAGGTCAGTTTGTGGTAGAGAAGCAAAGGGTGGTGAAGCGCAGTTTGTAGTTGATTGGCACAAAGCCTTGAATGCCATGCACAGAATCTGTAGGGTGCCTCTGAAGAGTCATCAGCAAGACAGTGATAATGTGGCCAAGAGGCTGTTGTTTTCTGTGAATGATTCATGGTTCTGGATCATCAGGGATGGAGATGTTGGGTAGTGGGTGGGATAAGGGAACCAGAGGTAGAGTAGGAGAGGAAAACTTCCATCTTAGCATATAGGCTCTGGGCAAGCAGGAAAAAAAATGTTCATTTATATGCCAAGGATTATGGGTTTCTGGTTGGAGGAGGGGGGATTTGGTGAGCAGGGAGCCCTGAAACTAGCCCCACATCTCTGGTCTTATCTGAGACCAAGCTTGGCTTTCTTCTCTCTGTCTTGGACCTTCTGTCCTCCTAGCTTCACAGGACATAGAATAAATTACAATCATGGTTTCTTGAACAAGATTCAGTTGGTATTTATTACTGATAAATAAAGAGGTGTTTCATTAAGTTTACATCTTTGGGGGCAGATGTAGCCCCCCTCCCCTATTATGAAAGACTCTCAGTTGAGCAAATTGCTACTTCTCTCTTCTTGCAAAATCTAAGGACTTTGGTTTGCAGAGACAGTGATTGCTGCCTCCTTAAGATGCACACACATGTGGACAGACGTGCACATATATACATAAGTACAAAGTCTAGTCTTGAAATGAGAGAAGAGCCTGGGGCCTTCCCTGTGTCTCCAGCCTCTTGTAGCCCTCCCAGGCCCTAAGGCTTATGTGCGAACGAGGCAGCCTTGGCCTGAATTGTCTTTCTGAGCTCTAGCTTGTGCAATTAGTCACTATCCATACTTTGCTACATTGACTTCCCCATTACCATGTTGTTATGTGCTGTCGAGTGGGACCCAACTCATTAGCGACCC
>NW_006921820.1:3002631-3025282 GCF_000298275.1 Orycteropus afer afer | reverse complement strand
GACTTGACGGTACACAACAACAACAACAATGTATCCTTCCCTCCATCCTTTTTATTGGCTCACCTAAATCTGGTCATCATCGGCATTTGGTGACCTCTGAAATTGTAAGCTCCAGGATCATTCTCAGATCATGGTTTGACTTCTACTTTTCCTGCTTTGTGCCCTTTGAGAGACCTCTAGTTCTCTGACACTTCTATTTTCTCTATTCCATGATTGCCACCCTTCCCAGTCCTTCTTGGACTCCATGGTCCAGAATATTAACTATTCTCTGGTCTGTGCTCTTGACTGTCTTGCCACTTTGCTTATGTGTTCCACACTAGCAGCAGACCCCCAACTCTAAATTCTGCTCTTGGAATGTGGAAAGCTTCTGGGTACCATCACATACCAGGGCAGTGTCCTACTTCTATGCTGAGTCTCTAACCTCAGCTGTCTCTCTATTACTTCTAGAAACCCTTCCTCATATTCCTGCCCAGCTTCTCATTCCATTCCATGGCAGGAGTATTCCAAGCTGGACCACTCTCCCAAAGCCATTAACTCCCTTTATAGGGTAGTTCCTCGGAAGGAAGGTTGGGCAATCCTACTTCCATAGTGATACTGCCTCGGAAACCCAAGGAGGGGTCTCTATGAGTCAGGTTTGACTTGACGGCACATAACAACAACAACAATAGGGTAGTTGGTATATGTATATTGAAAAGTGGAACCATACACGTTTCCCCACTTCTCTCACATACCAGTGGGAGTGTTCCTAGTCTAATACCCCTCAGTCTGTGCTCAGCCTGCCAGCCCTTGCCCCATGAGGTATATCAATGACTATCAGTTATTTTTCCCATCTATTGTAACTCGATGGCACATAACAACAACAATAACAACAACAACACTGTATCCTTGGGAGTTCTGGTGGTGTAGTGCCTAAGGCATTTGACTGCTAACCAGAAGGCTGGCGGTTCAAACCCACCAGCCACTCCTCAGAAGGAAGGTGGGGCAATCTATTTCTGTAGTGATACTGCCTCGGAAACCCAAGAATGAATGGGTCTGGATCCAACTTGCCAGCAGTGAGTTTGGTTTTTTTTTTTTTTTTAATTGTATCATCAGCCTCTTTATTGTTTTCCCTAATACTTTCCTCCTAGTTTAGAAATATGCTTAAGTCTCCTATCCTAGAAAAATCTTTTAGAAGATGTCCTTCTCTAGCTGCTGCCATTTTAAACCTATGACTTTGTCTTATAACAAAAGTGATATTTGACTATTATAGAAATTGTAGAAAATAAAGATAAAAAGAAAGAAAACAAATAACTTATAATCTCACTACCAAGAGACAATGACTAGTGTTAATCTTTTGGTGTATAGTTTTTCAGTGTTGTCACTGATATTTATTGTGTATTAAAATTTTAGCTAAGTCTTAGAAAGACTGAGTTGGGTCATCCTGCCTTTCAAGGCTGTGAGCACAATCTGGGCTCTCTCCTTAGAGTCATGCTAGACTTGTTCCTTCTTTCTCTGCTTCATGCTTTCCTTATTTTTTGTCAGCCTGGCCTCTATCCTACCAGTCTTCTGAAATTGTGGCCTCCTAATTACTAAGCAGCCTGGGTCACACCTGACTGCTCTTTGGCCATTGAGATTGTTGACATAGTTGACCAGTCATTGAAAAGATTAAGATAAATCTGTGTTCGTTGACATGAAAAATTTTCATGAGATATTATTGTTTGGTGGAAAAAAACAAGTTACAAGACAGCACATATCGGATGATCTAATTTTTGTCATATTGACTGCTAACCAGAAGGCTGGCGGTTCAAACCCACCAGCCACTCCTCGGAAGGAAGGTTGGGCAATCCTACTTCCGTAGTGATACTGCCTCGGAAACCCAAGAAGGGGTCGCTATGAGTCGGGGCCGACTCGACGGCACATAACAACAACAACAACAACAACAACAACATGTTTCCATATACTTTAGAAACAAACAAAACACCTAAAGGCCAAACTGTTAAAGGGTGGCATCTGAGAAGGTGGATTTTGGAAGGACTTTCACTTCCCACATTATGTACTTGGAATTAAGAAAAAATTTTTTTGTAGCTATTTTTATACATAGGTGAAGAAACAACATAAGAAGGACATCATGCTTGGTAAAGTAGAGGGTCAGTGAATAGAAGGAAGATCCTCAATGAGATGGATTGACACAGTGACTGCAAGAATGGGTTCAAATATAGCAATGATTGTGAGGAGGACACAGGACTGGACAGTGTTTTATTGTGTTGTGTACAGGGTTGCTGTGAGTTGGAGCCAACTTGACGAAACCTTACTATAACCAAAAGCAACATATTTTCATTTTATGAAAAAAGCATTTTATCATTATATATATATGTGTGTGTGCATGTATGTGTGTGTATAAGTGTGTGTGTGTGTGTATGGTAAAATCCATAAAACATAAGATTACCTTTGTTCTTTTTTTTTTTTTTTTGCCAATGATTTCCCTTCCCTTTTTCCTCCTGTCTCCCACCTCTGTAATCACTAATAAACTTTGGTCTCTATACATTTGTTTATGTTAGCTATCTCACGTAAGTGGGATCATACAATATTTGTCACTTTGTGACTGACTGACTTCACTCAGGGTAATGTTTTCAAGGTTTATTTATGCTGTAGTATGTATCAACTGGGAGCTCTGGTAGCATAGTGGCTAAGACACTTGCCAGCTAACCAGAAGGCTGGCGGTTCAAACCCACCAGCCACTCCTCGGAAGGAAGGTTGGGCAATCCTACTTCCTTAGTGATACTGCCTTGGAAACCCAAGGAGAGGTCACTATGAGTCAGGTGTGACTTGACGGTACACAACAACAACAACAATGTATCAACTTCGTTTCTCTCAACTTCATTTCTCTTTATGGCTACATAATATTCCATTGTATGTATGTACCACATTTTATTTATCCCTTCATCTATTGATGAACATTTAGGTTGTTTGCAAAAATTTACCATTTTAACCATTTAAATTGTATAATTCAGTGGCATTTAGTAGGGGCTATGTTTTTCTAAAAGAAGAATAATATCCTTCAGTGGCTCCCATGACTGAGGAAAGAGCCCAAATTTGTGCCCACTGCCTTGAGGGGCAGGATGACCCAGCCCCTTCCCACCTTTCAATTCTACATTTGCCTCTCTCCCTCTACTTGGAGCTTCATCCTCATTCAGCCTGTTTTTTTTCCTTCAGTATGCCTTCCTGACTAGCTCATATTTACCCTTCAGGACTCAGCTTCAATATTGCGTCCTCCATGAAGCACTCCCTGTCTCTTCCAGGACAGACCAGGAAGATACTCTTCTTTGTTCCCACAACTTCTTGTACCTGCACTCTCAGAACATTGCTCAGGCTGTGTAATCGTTGCCCATGACTGGCTGGATCCTCTACTCTTGTCTCTTCCCTTTCAATATTCAACTTGTCTCCTATATCACAAAGAAAATTAAAGCAGAAATATAGGAGTTCCAGAGTCCCTTCCCAGGAGCTCTGGTGCATAATGGCTGTAAACTCCTTAGAATGATCAATCGTGGGAGAACAGAAGGGCAGTATTTACACAAGGAGATGGCTCAGGGGCAGGAATGCATGGGAAAGAGGGACATAGGGAAGAGGTAACTATAGGGAGGAAGTGGGAAGAGATCTGTTACATTGTGGGAAATTCTAGTCAATGTCATGAAACAAAATGTGTATGGACTGCTGTATGGAAAACAAATTTGCTCTGTAAACTTTTACCTAAATCACAACATTTTTTTTTTAAATAAGAAAACTTAACATTTCTGATAATGGGACAAAAGGACATTATATGCCAAGAGTTATGAAACCCAACAGAGAAGTGGAGTGCCATGAGAGGGAGAGCTAGTGTCAGAATAGGTACAAAGGTTGGGGAGTGGAGGTATGTGTGGTGCAGTAAATTACTTAATATGGCTCTTCTAACCATGGTCTTAGGAGCTCTGGTAGCATAGTGCCTAAGGCACTTGACTGCTAACCAGAAGGCTGGCGGTTCAAACCCACCTCCTTGGAAGGAAGATGGGGCAATCTACTTCCGTAGTGATACTGCCTCGGAAACCCAAGGAGGGATCGCTATGAGTCGGTCTGACTTGACTGCACATAACAACAGCAACCAAAGTCTTTGTGACTCGCCCCAGATGACTGGGTGGGACTAATAATGTAAATAATGTAAATAAGGTACATGGTACCCTTTTGGGGATTGTTGTTGTTATTTGCTGTCGAGTCGCCCCGACTCATAGCGACCCCTCCTTGGGTTTCCAAGGCAGTATCACTACGGAAGTAGGATTGCCCAACCTTCCTTCCAAGGAGTGGCTGGTGGGTTTAGAATCGTGTAAATAAGGTATATGAAACCCTAAACTGGGGACTGGTCACTTTTGCCATCTTACTAGGCTTAAAATGAGCCCTCCCAGAGACAAAAAGGGGAATCTTTTTCCCATGCATTCCTGCCCCTGAGCTATCTCCCTGTTCAAATACTGCCCTTCTGTTCTCCCATGACTGATCTTCTAAGGAGTGTACATACCTGATGTAAATGTTCACCCTATATGCCTGTCTATTGTTTAGTGGGAAACCATGGGACCGAGTTCAGTTCCAGACCTGAAGGTTAATTAGGGGCCATAGTCTCAGGGGTTGCACCAGGCTCTATCAGACCAGTAAATCTGGTCTTTTTTATGATCTTGAGTTTTGTTCCACATTATTCTCCTGCTCTACCCAGGCTCTCCTGCACTGATCCCTTTCTGAGTGGTTGACAGTGGTAGTCGGGCATCATCTAGTTCTTCTGGTCTCAGGGTCATGTAGGCTGAGGTTCGCATGGTCCACTAGTCCCTTGGACTAATTGTTTCCATGCATCTTTTGTTTTCTTCATTCTTCTTTGTTCTGGATGAGGAGAGACCCATTGTTGTATCTAAATGGCTGCTTGCAAGCTTTTAAGACCCACCTCTGTTGCTACTCACTAAAGTAGGATGTAGAACAGTGTTTTTGTGTAGTATGTTATACTGATTGAGCTTGATGTCCCCTGTGACCATGGTCCTGAGCCCACAGGTCCAACTACTCACTCCCTTAGCGTGGCTGGCTGTAGCTAAGAAGTTATCATAACTTTACCCCTTGTTGGTTCTGTTATATATATGGACAGTCTTATACCACATACACATATGTATGTAGAAATATCATCTGCCAAGCTAATATCTGGTCATGTGTATATTCCCTTTTGCCTAGACATACCTGATCCTTCAGCCTGTCTACCCATCTATTTACCTATAGATTAATATTTGTTATCATTGATAACACTATTGTAAAAGGATTTATCTTTGTTGTCTTTACCTCTTGTGAACCTCTCTGTGTCTTACTTTTCCTTGGTGTTATTGTGTTGGTCAGTCACTTTTGGTATATTGCCTTTCCTGTCACCAAAATTAATACTTGTCTGTACTTATCTAGCAGTGTCCCATCCCATCCCATCCCCCCCATCCCTGGTAACCAACAAAGTTTCCTTCCATATATAATCCTTTCCTTGATTTTTTTACAATAGCACACTAATACAATATTTGTTCCTCTGCGATAGACTTACGGAGCTCTGGTGGCATAGTGCCTAAGGCATTTGACTGCTAACCAGAAGGTTGGTGGTTCAAACCCACCAGCTGCTCCTCAGAAGGAAGACTGGGCAATCTACTTCTGTAAAAATTTACCGCCTTGGTAACCCAAAGGGGCGATGGCAGTGAGTTTTTTTGTGATAGAATTTTTTCACTCAGCATAATGTCTTCCAAGTTCATCCATGTTATGCAGTTGCAGATTCTACATTATTCTTCAGTGTTTCATAGTAATCCATTGCCCATTTCCCCAACAACTTTTCACCCAACGATTTTAGCAGCCATTGATGATCCTAGGTATATAAGTTCTTATGTAGCGATTCAAAATAGTAATTCTAGAAAGTCTGGCATTCCTTCTACAATTCTTAGAATTTTTCCCTCCTTCCCTTTCTTTCGTGTGTCATTGTGGATGTGTGCATTCTTTTAATACAGCGTCTTATAATCCATTTCTGACATTATTCGTATTTTCCCTTTGTGTTTTGAAAAATTTCATACCTACACTAAAGTTGAAAAAATAGTACAGTGAACTCTATACTTTTCCCAAGATTCACCAATTATTAACATTTTACACATTTGCTTTGTTTATATCTATGTATACCCATTCATCATTTCTTTTCTTCTGGACCATTGGAATAAGTTTCAGACATCATGAAACTTTACCCTAAATACTTGAGTACATATTTATTTCCTAAGAAAAAAGACATTCTCCTACATAACCTCAATACCATTGTTATACTCAAGAAATATAGCATTGATACATTGTTATCTAGTTTAGAATCCACTCAGTTTTCCCAGTTATCCCAGTGATGTCCTTTATAGCTTTTTTTCTCCTGAACCAGGATCTAATCAAGATTTACACATTACTTTTCATTGGGAGCTCTGGTGGCATAGTGCATAAGGCATTTGACTGCTAACCAGAAGGCTGGAGGTTCGAACCCACCAGCTACGCCTCGGAAGGAAAGTTGGGCAATCTCCTTCTGTAGAGATACAGCCTCGGAAACCCAAGGAGGGGTCACTATGAGTTGCAGTCAACTCAACAGCAGTGAGTTTTTTTTTTTTTTCTTCTTCATTGCCATATGCCTTTTGTCTTCTTTAATTTAGAGCAGTCTCCTGTCTTTTTTGACTTTTAAGATGTTGGCATTTTTAATTTTACAGGCCAGTTCTGTTTTTAGAATGGCTCACAATTTGGATTTGTTTGATTGTTTCTCATAATTGGAGTCAAGGTAAACATTTTTTGGCAGGAATACTACATAGTGATGGTGTACCCTTCTTGGTGTGTCATACTGGGGAGGCCAAAATATCAGTCTGTCCTGTTATTGGTGAGGTTAATTGTCTTAGTATCCTAGTGTTGCTATAACAGAAATATCACAAGTGGATGGCTTGAAAGAACAGAAATTTATTTCCTCATGGTTCTGGAGGGTACATGTCTAAATCAGGGTCTTGGCTGTGTCAGTTTCTTCTTTGTAGGTAATCCTAGAAGTTCCTTGGTCCCTTGGCTTGTAGAGGATCCTCACATCCTCTGTTCACCTTCCACTCCACCTCCTTGTGTATGCCTATCTCTGTGTCTAATCTGTTCTTTTTATATACCTGATGTGACTAGATTAAGAACTCAGTCTATGAGGGTATGATCTAGTTAACATAACAAATAAAACTCTATTTACAAACAGGATCACAGTCACAAGTATAGGGGTTAAGGTTTCAACACATAATTTGAGGGAGACACAATTTAATTCATGACATTAAGTTTGTTACCGGAGCTGCCGACGCCGAGCAGGATGATGCAAAGGAAGGACTTTATTGTACCGGTGCTTGGACTCAGTGGATTCACATCCAGAGACTGGGCCCCAAACAGGCCACAGAGGGTTTTGATGGGGCTCTTCTTCTGGGGTCTTTGGGATAAAAGGGTGGTTGGTTATTTTCAAGGACACAAGCCAGCAGTGTTACAGAAGCAGAAAAAACTGCAGGCAGGGGAGAAACAGGGAGATGGGAGAGGGTATAGATTAGCTGAAATGCATAGATAAGAAGGATATCAAGGACGCTGGTCTGGTCTGGGAAGAAGGAAGGGGGAGTATGGGCAGAGGGATTTTTCACTTTATAAGTTTTGTTGGGACGAAGCTGGGTCCATCCTGCCTCAAGTTCACTTGGTTTATGTGGCATTTGCCAGATTTCTCTACCTTAAAATTGCCCTTTTCCTTTCTGTATTTAGTAAATCATCTTTGGGCTGGTGCTTTAAGATGCTCTAACTCTCCTCTTTCCCAGTCGTCTTTCACACTGGTTTTAGGAGCCATTGATGGTCCTTGCCTGAATCAGTAATTACATTGGCACATTAGTTTCCCAAGGCTGCTGTGACAAAATACCACAAAGTGGGTGGCTTAAAACAGCAGAAATTGATTGTCTCACAGTTTGGAAAGCTAGAAGTTCAAATTCAGGGTGTTAACAGGACCATGATCTTTCTTAAGACTCTAGAGGAAGATCCTTTCTTAGCTTTCCTAGCTTTTTATAGTCCCAGGCATTGCAGCTGCAGCATTCTCTGACGCAGTTGCCATTCTTCCCTCTGCCTTCTTGTGTCTCTTCTTTTTTTATAAGGATACTACTTATACTGAATTAGGACCCACACTATTCCAGTATCACCTCATGTTCACTGATAACATCTTTAAAGGTCCTATTTCCAAACATGGTCATGTTTATAGGGGTCAGGATTATTTTTTTGAGGAGACCCAATTCAGTCCATAACAATTAGTAATTGCAAAATTAGATTTCCTTTCACTTCTACATTTATGGGAGCTCTTGTGGCATAGTACCTAAGGCATTTGACTGCTAACCAGAAGGCTGGCAGTTCAAACCCACCAGCCACTCCTCAGAAGGAAATGGAAGGAAGATTGGGAAATCTACTTCTGTAGTGATACTCCCTCGGAAACCCAAGGAGGGGTCGTTATGAGTCGGATCTGACTCGAAGACAGAGAGTTTAGTTTTTTCTACATTTATAACTAGCATTCTTCTGCAAAGAAGAAATTTTACTTCTTTTCTCCATTTCTTTTTTTAAAAAAACAACAGTATCACTATGGACTTAAGTTTTTTTCAAATTCACTGGGTTGTAATCCATTACCATCATTATTTTTGATACTCTACTTGTTCCAAATCTGTTCCTCCAAACTGGCTTCCATGGCCTTTTGACAGGCTTCCCTTTGTTTCTTTGAGTCCTTGAGTATGTGCTTGTTTCCAGCACCAAAAGATGTTCCAGGCTAACTTGATATTTCCTTCCTCTGGTTCAGAACAGCCATATGTATTTTTCAAATCATGATTCATACTGATACCTCCAATTCAAACCCAACACCACAGGGCTTCTTATATCCCATATTATCTCCTTGCTCTTAACAGTAAGAACCCAGGTTCCCAACAACATCAATACATTTACTCATTTGCTCTTGCCTACAGCACATACAAGGAGCTCTGGTAGTATAGTGCCTATGGCACTTGACTGCTAACCAGAAGGCTGGTGGTTCAAACCCACCAGCCACTCCTCGGAAGGAAGGTTGGGCAGTCCTACTTCCGTAGTGATACTGCCTGGGAAACCCAAGGAGCAGTCGCAATGAGTCGGGGCCGACTCGACGGCAACAACAACAACAACAACAACAGCACATACAACAAAGTTTCAGAATCACCACACCAGTATCCCTACCAGCTATAAACCTGCTAAAACTGAAGATGTCTTTCCAATTATTTCTGTCGTTGAGATAGATCCTTTTAAGAGAACAGAGTACTGTGATTGAAAGTTCCTGGGCTAATTTTTTTTTGTGTGTGGGTGGGTGAGTTGTCAATTTAATGTACCATTATCTTCATTTGTTTTTGCTTGTTTTAATGTTAGGGTTTGCTTTTCTTTCTGGCTTAATTTTTTGGATGTGTAAAATAGTATATAAACAGAATTATGTGAAAAGCTATATCCAGAGAAGTCTTACTGTTCAGCCTAGCCTTCCATCCAGAGAAGTCTCACTGTTCAGCCTAGCCTTCCACCCTATTCTCATCCATCTCCTGTAGATGACCATATCTGTAGTTTTTGGTTTATCCTTCCTGTGTTTCTTCTTGCAAAAATAAGCAGATTCATATGTATGTTGTTATTTCCCATTCTTTCTTACATAAAATATAACATACTTTTAACAGATAACCTTTTGTACTTTGCTTTTTCACTTGACAATATATCCTGGAAATCCTTCCATAGCAGTTCTTAGGAGCTCTTTCTCATTCTTTTGTATATCTGTGTAGTACTTCATTGTATGAGGTACCATAGTTCATTCAGTCACATTTAGGTTGTTTCCAACATTTTGCGAAACAGTGTCATGTTGAATAATGTATACATTTCTTGCTTTTTATTTTGGGTGAATAAAAAAATAGGATTATCAAAGTCAAAAGAAAATATTTTTATCCTCCTCTCCCCCCCCCTTTTTTTTTAATACAAAAAGTAACATAATATGCAGACTGTTCTACATCATAGTTTTTTTTTAACTGCTAGTAATCACTGAGCTTTTTCCATATCAGCAAACAGAGAACTTCTTCCTCTTTTTTTTTCTTTGTTTAATAGCTATGGAGCATTTTTAAAAACAGCAGGGGAATAGTCCATTGTGTAACTGTACCCTTTATTTATAATCAGTCTCCTTGATAGACATGTAGATTGTTTTCATTGCAAACAATGCTGCAATTAATGCAACCATGGAAGTGTATCATTTCATGCTTGTATCTGTCAAGCTTGTCTTTCTTTTTGTGGGAGGTGTTATTAAGTTTTGATATCTGTATTTGGTTCTGTATCATATAGGACAACAAAAGTCTATAATTATCTAAACTTTTAATTGGATTAAAAGGAATTTGACTGGAATTCTAGCTGCTGCTTTTTTTTAAGAACATTTTATGGATATATATATATATATATATATATATAACACATAGAAAGCTGGGTTGTGGTGGTTCAGTAGTAGAATTATAGCCTTTTATGTAGGTGGCATAGTGCCTAAGGCATTTGACTGCTAGTCAGAAGGCTGGTGGTTCAAACCCACCAGCCACTCCTCGGAAGGAAGATTGGGCAATCTGCTTCTGTAGAGATATCACCTAGGAAACCCAAGGAGGGGTCACTATGAGTCTGAATCTACTCATTAGCAGTGAGTTTTTTTATTTATGTAGGAGACCTGGGCTCGGTTCCTAGCCAATGTAACCTCATGTGCAGCCACCACCTGTCATTGGTGGAGGCTTGCGTGTTGCCATGATGCTGAGCAGGTTTCAGTGGAGCTTTTAGACTGAGACAGACTAGGAAAAAGGCCTGGCAATCTACTTTCAAAAATCATCCAATAAAAGTCCAATGGAGCAGAACAGTCTGATCTCCAACTGATCAAGGGCTGGTACAAGATCTGGAAGTGTTTTGTTCAGTTGTGCATGAGGTTGCCATGAGTTACGGGCTGACATACCAGCAGCTAATAGCAACAACACACTGAAAAATGCACAAATGGTAATTGCACGCTTGATGAATTTCCATAAAGTAAACATGTCTGTGTAACCAGTACCCAGATTAAGAAACAAACCATTACCAGCACCTCAGAAGCTGATACATACCTCCTTGCGGTCACTGCCCCATGAAGGTTAATACTATCCTGACTTCTAACACCATCCATTAACTGTGCTCAATGATGCATTGACTTAGCCCTTAGTCATGGACCATTTTCTGTTTTTGATTCTATATATTCCACTAAAGTTATCATTCTTGCAAGGTGATTACTTATTTACTTCCTTGACCTTAACTTGCCAATGATTATTTAAAAAAAAAAATGTGTTTTTGGTGAAGGTTTACACAGCAGTTTAAGTTGCCATTTAACAATTTCTACACAAGTTGTTCAGTGACATTGGTTACATTCTTCACAATGGGTGAATATTCCTGTTATTTCCATTCTGGTTGTTCTGTTTCACTAAGGTTTTTTTTTATGTATGTCTTAGCCCAGCCTCCTGCCATGTTCCTGGCCTGTGTAATCCAAATGTCTCACAGGCACCTGTTACTTAGCATGCCCATAATGCAATGTTTCATCTTTCCTTGAACTTTGTGTTACAAGGGGGTTCCTGGGACCCTGAATGAGGGTCCTTGCCTTCTACTGATGAGCAGGAGAGGCAGAGTGCCATACAAACCAAAGTTTATTGAAGAGAAAGAAGTGGGAGGAGAGGCTTATGAGGGAGCGATAGAGAGGGGCTTCAGCCTACACTAGCCTCCAGTCCCTCACCAAACAAAGGATTTACTAGGGTTTATACAGGGTTTTAGGTGTGGGAGTAAGCATCATCTTTATTCATGAAATGGGTAGGGATTTCTGGGAAAGAGGTAGTGTTATGAAAATCAAATTGCATGAAGGAAGTAGCCAAGATGGATTCCATTGCAAAGGCTGTTGGAACAAAGATGGAATCCATCTCAAAGGCTGCTGGGATGCTTGACATGACTTATTCTGGGATGTTGCACATGCGTTGTGGTCTCTGGACTCTGGTTCGAGTCCCAGTGAGGGACTCCTGCCCTTGGGTGTCTCTAGTGGAAGGTCATGCTTAATTTTTCTGTGCATGTTCTGCGCCTGGTGAGGAACCTTGAAAGACAACTCAGAAGTTGTATCAGGATTTTGTAGCTGGTCAAGCATGTAAGGCCTTGAAATGTGGCTTCTTATCCTGTCTAAGGGCCTGGCTTATTAATTGCCAGTGGTTCTATGGCAAGAGTTATGTGGTGGTCTGCACGTAGCCATAGATTTCAAGAATACTGAGTCAGAGGCTACTTGATTCAGCCAACTTGATTCTCTGTCTGTCTCACTTGTGCCTCTTCTCATGCCTGCTACCATCTTAGGAAGCAGCCCCATCACCAAGAGCTTAAGCTGATGGGATTTTCCTGATTGCCTCTCTCTGCCCACCCTTAAATCCAGTCACATCCAGGTCCCTGCTTCCTAGGGGGGTTCTCAAGAACCATACCTTGCCCACCTTACCTCTCCAGACTCATCTGCTGCTTCTCCATTTGCTTTTGCCATGTTGGCTTCTTTCCCTTCCTTAAAAATACTAAGCTCCTTCCTGTGTCAGGGTCTATGCAGTACTCAGATCAGATGGTTGCCCTGCCCTGGGTAACTCCTTTTCATTCTTCAGTTTTCTACTTACATTTAATTTCCCAGACTCCTCAGACCAGATTAGATCACTTTGATAGGTGCTATGTAGGAGCTCTGGTAGCTTAGTGCCTAAGGCACTTGACTGCTAACCAGAAGGCTGGTGGTTCAAACCCACCAGCCACTCCTTGGAAGGAATGTTGGGCAGTCTACTTCCATAGTGATACCACCTCGGAAACCCAAGGAGGGGTCGCTGTGAGTGGGGACTGACTCCATGGCAGTGAGTTTGGTTTGGTGTTGGGAGCTCTGATGGCATAGTGCCTAAGGCATTTGACTGCTAAATAGATGGCTGGTGGTTTAAACCCACCAGCCACTCCTCGGAAGGAAGACTGGGCAATCTACTTCTGTAGTGATATTGCCTTGGGAACCCAAGGAGGGGTCACCTGTGCGTCGTGTCCGACTCAATGGCAGTGTGTGTGTATGTATGTTTCCTTAGCAACTGTATTTCCCTTTTGTCTTAGTTACTGCAGAGGTTATTGACTTGCATGCAGAGGGCAGGGACCATGTCTGCCTTTTTTGCTGTCTCCCCAGTACCTGGCAAAATCATAAACCCTCAATAAGTGAATGAGTGAACAAAGGCAGGACAGCAGGAGGAGAGGATCCCAGCCTGTGACTGAGGCCAGGGGTTCAGATTTTCTTGGTGCCTCGGTTCTCTAGTGCTCTATAACAGAAATTCCACAAGTGGATGGCTTTAACAAACAGGGATTTACTCTCTTACAGTTTAGGAGTCTAGAAGTCTGAGTTCAAAGTGCTGTCTCTAGAGCCTGGGTTAAAGCCCCTTGGGCTTCAGCTCTGCCTACTGTTCCAGGCCTACTAGAGCTAGAGGCTTTTTCTGACTCATGCAGTTGCTGGCTGCTGAGGCTGATGAGCCCAAGATCGTCAAGTAAAGTGACACAGTCCCATGATTAGCAGACAACAGGGCAGGCCACTAGTTCAAGTCCAGGAACAATCCCAAGATCGGCAGGCAACACAGCAGTGCACTGAGGTGAAGACTTGGCCAAATGCAGGATCTAAATGTGCCAAAAATCTCAGAGACTTTTCTCAAAGCTTCTTGTTATATACTGGAAGCAGGCCACATCCCAAAGGCAGCTACTTACGTGCTGACAGTAGTTTTCACCATAGAGTTGATTACCAATCTCATAATGGGGAATAACTATATCCAGGTGCCCAGACACTCAAAAACCAGGCCCAGCCAAGTTGACACACAGGTTTAATTACCACACTTGAGGTCAGGGAATAGAATTTCATCTGTAGACTTTGAGATAAAGGGCAAGAATATCTGGAAGGATGTGGCAGGTGGGATGGGTTCAGTCCACTGGCTAAGCCAGCAGAGTCTGAACCTGGTCCTGCCCCAGGGAGCATCTAGTCCAGCTGGGGATGAAAAAGAAATTGGGATGTGCAGGGCTCTGATCCTTATCCTTCTCTGGCTTTTCTTTCTTCTCAGGTCAGAACAAAGAGGTGTGGGCAGGCCACTGGGCCAACTGGTGCCATCATGGCGGGTAAGGAGTGGGGCTGGGCCTGTGGGCAGGGCATGAAGGTGACCTCTTCCTTGTCCCCTAACTTCCCCCACCTTGTCTCCAGATTTTTCCTAGTCCCTCCACTGAGACCTGTCTATTCAAGGACCCCAACATGACACCATCTAGCCCTTTGCCAGATCAGAGATTGTGCTTGTCTTACTGTCTGATTGATTAGCCTGGCAGAGTGGCTCAGCCCCTGTCTCCATTGTTACCATTGCTTTTCTATACTCCAAGACCTTTTCACTCTGGTTTCTGAGTTTCCTTTGGCTTCCAAAGGTTCAGAGGTATAGAATCAGAGTTGGAGGGACCTTTAGGGACCACTTAGCCCAATTTCTTCCCCATTGTATAAACTAAGATTTAGAGAGGGGCCATGATTTACCCAAGAGCAGTAACAGGAGTCAAGATTGAAGCCCAGGTCACCAGACTCTCTCTTATCCCACTTTTCTGCCTGGAAGTGGCTCCCCACTGAGGAGGGTGCTGTACCTCTGAAGCATAGCAGTTACTGTTTTTTTAATTTTCTGAGCTACTTTGAGATTGTCATGGCAGACCCAGGGAAGGAGGGATGGCTAGATGGCGATAGCAAAATGGCCTGTGGCTATGGGACCTAGGGGACAACCCAGGCCAGGGAAAGGGTAATTCTGATTGTCAGGAAGGAGAATATTCAAGGTCATGACATGTGCTACGCCTACCCTACAGAGAAAGTGAACAACTTCCCACCATTGCCCAAATTCATCCCGCTGAAGCCATGTTTCTATCAAGACTTCGAGGCAGACATCCCTCCCCAGCATCTCAGCATGACCAAGCGCCTCTACTACCTCTGGATGTGTGAGTGCTATGGGGATGGGAGTGGTCCAGGGTAGGGCAGAGGAGGGGGGAAGACTGGAGTGTGCCAGGCATTAGAGTGGGTTGTCTGCAGGCCTGGCAGCCCTCACCCCCCACCTGCAGCATATGCGTAGGCCAGTAAGTCTTTTCCTGGGCCAACTCCCCAGCTGGGTCTTAGTTTCTCTCAACCCCCCATCTAGGCCTTTTCTCCCTTCCCTCACCTTTTTCCCTTTCACAGAACACCTGGATGGGGATCTCTTTTTGCAGTGCAATTTCTCTTTTCTTGCTCCTCACTCCCTTCCTGTTGGACCAGTGTTCCAGGGATCATCAGCACCTCAGGATTCCAGATTTGGAGAGGAATCCTTCCCTTCAAAGCCCCATTTTTCTTACTCCTAGAAAGTTGCTCAAAGAGAAGCACATTCAAGTGGGAAATGGGAGATAGGGGGTCAAGCTTGACTTGCCAGTCCATAGGCCATTTTGTTGTAAGGATAATAGGTTCCTCATTTGTAGAAAGAGGGTATTAGCTCAGTAATCACTGTGGCCCATATAGCTCAGTGTTGTGTGTCCATTCTAAGAGTCTGGGGTTCTAATATTCTAAGGTTTTGAAATCAAGACTTTAAAGGCCTCAGGTTCTGATGGTCTGTGGCAGATTGGTGGGAAATATGTCATTTTGGGAAGATGGGACTTGGCTGTGCCCACTGGTCAGAAGGTACCTCTTAGACATGCAGAGGGAGGACAGCCTGGGTACCTGCCCCAGGGAGCCCCATATACCTGTAATGTGACACAGGGGGGATCTGCTGTGTGTGATACTGTCTTGAGTCAGGCCTGCAAGTAGCTGCTTACCTTATCAGAGAGTTGATTGTTTGTGCAGGAAGGTGGTCAAGAATGCTGTCTTTGTCACTAGGTCTTTCATGGATTGGTAGAAAGAGTGGGCTCAGGGGACAGACAGACTGGATTTCAAGTCCTGGCTTGGCCTTTGGCAGAAAAGGAATCTATCACCTATGGTAATATGAGAGAAGGAGAAGGGAGAGGGGAGGTATGAGTAGGTCTATAAATGTTAGGAAGAAAATGAGATTACCTCTGATGGCTTCCATTTTTCTCCATCAAGTATGACATAGAGGTTGAAATGGGAGATTTGAGGAGAAGGGAATTAGAATGAGAGCATATTTGTGGAATAAGGTTAAGACACTGTACTCCATGGAAACCTATTAAGATTTCTGGGCCATGCAGTGGGCCTCATTTGGGTATAAGTGAGATTGGCTGCCATGAATTCATAGCCCTACCAGGCTTCCCTATTGTGTCACTTTTTCCTAGCAGCACTCAGCTCAGGCATAGATGGGAGTTGTGGTCTTGTAGTGTTAGCGTGAGCAGAAAACAGGGCAAGGGAGGAACTAGAAAAATGATTGTAAATGAATCATGGAATCTGAGCTGGACAAGGAGAGATGTGAAGATAGAAAAAAACCTAATGGGCTGAGGAAGAGTGGTCGAGTGAATGGATGATTCTTTTGAAAAGGGCACTGAGCTAGTGAGCTAGAGAGAGGTGTCACTGGTAAGAGAGAGAGACGTTCACCAATATAAAAAAGGATTAATGCCTTTTCTATGTAAAAAGCAAATAAAATCAATAATTATACCAGGGCTCCAGGAAGTTTTGGGGCAATAAACAAGGATAGATGAGTCATGGAAGAGGAAATACAGTTGGAACACACAAGAAGTGTCCACCTTCATTATGAGGGGCCCTGAGTACCTGCACAAGTGACAGGGCTGTCAAGTTCAGTTAGATTTGGGGAGCACAATGCCTGACCCTAGGAGCTCTGGTAGCATAGTGCCTAAAGCACTTGACTGCTAACCAGAAGGCTGATGGTTCAAACCCACCAGCCAATCCTCGGAAGGAAGGTTGGGCAATCTACTCCCATAGTGATACTGCCTTGGAAACCCAAGGAGGGGTCGCTATGAGTCAGGTCTGACTCGATGGCACACAACAACAACAACATGCCTGACCCTGGGCTCTAGGAACTCTGCCCCTGAGAGCCTAAACTCATCCAGAAGCTAGATTTAAGGGCTATTAATATCTCCCTATGTCTTCAGAAGATACCCACCAGATGCTTTGCACCCAAGGAAATATATGAAACTTTTGAGATGCTTTAAGTGTTCAATTCAGAAGCTAGGACCGTAGATGCCTAGCTGTCTTTGTGGAGCTTAAAAGGCTCTGGTGGTGTAGTGCCTAAGGCATTTAACTGCTAACCAGAAGGCTGGCGGTTCAAACCCACCAGCCACTCCTTGGAAGGAAGGTTGGGCAATCTACTTCCATAGTGATACCACCTCAAACCCAAGGAGGGGTCGCTATGAGTTGGATCCGACTTGAAGGCAGTGAGTAGAGTAGTAGAGTAGAGCCTAATGTTGGAGGAAGAGAGCTCCTGGATGTCAGTGACTTGAGTGTGTGTTAGTGCTAAGATCATGTTAATCATCTGTAAAATGAGGAGTCTTGAGGTCTCTTCTGGCTGACCCAGTGATATTGTGGTTCCTAGGTTCAGCTAGATTATGTGGGGCCAGAAGAGATGGAGCCCAGATCCAGCTCATACAGAGTTTCTATTCTGGTTGATAGGCTGGGGTTTGTACTCGGAGAACCATGGGAGCAGCCCAGGTCTGCAAGGTATTAGAAGAATGGGAGGTGAATATGGCTTCCCGGAGGAGGTTGTATGATAGGTATCTAAGAATGACTGAGATCCCAGCCAGCACTGCCTACCCTATTTAAGTGCAGAGCAGATGGCACAATGGTTGAAAAAAATGTTTAGATAAGGTCTTTTGTTTCCCCCTTCTTATGCCCTTACCTTTCAGGAGAAGGTATAAGCATGGTTTTTTGTGCCTTGGACTTGGCGATTGCCATGGGCCTGGGAGGGCCAGGGACTGAGGCCATTTTCTTAAGAAGAAGAGTACTTCTATCACACTGAGGCTTTGAGAACCTCAAAAAGGGCTTGCTGGGCTGAAGGTCTGGATTGCTGCTCTGGAGACTCTTTGTTCTCTAGATTCCTCCAGCATCCCCAGGAATGGGTGTGGGGAGGAGGGGTATTGGTCTGAGCACCCAGCTTTCTTTCTTACAATCTGTATTCCCTCTGTGTGTGTGTTGTGTGTGTATCCCATGTGTTTGTGTGTGTATGCGTGGGACTGTTCATGTATGCGTTGATGTGGGTTTGTGTGAGTATGAATCTGTGTATATGTGGTTGGCATGTGTATTTGCAACTATGTGTATCTATTCATGTCTGTCTGTATCTCTGCACTTGTCTGTGTCTATTTGCTTATGTCTGCTTGTGGATCTGTGCTGAGTTTCTGATCTGTGTGTCTATGTCTGGCTGTTCATGTATCTCTGTATGGGTCTGGGTATCTGTGTGCATGTCTATTATCTGTCTCTGTGTGTGCATGTGCTCCTGAATCTGCAGTGAACAGCGTCACGCTGGCCGTGAACCTGGTGGGCTGTCTCGCATGGCTGATCGGAGGCGGGGGAGCCACCAACTTTGGCCTCGCCTTTCTCTGGCTCATCCTCTTCACACCCTGCTCCTATGTCTGCTGGTTTCGGCCCATTTACAAGGCCTTCAAGTAAGTGTTGGTCATGACCCCAGCTCCTAGTTTTTTCTTTTTGCCCATTTCTCCTGTCCCTTCTCTACATTTTTCTCACTTTTTTTTTTTTTTTTAGTCACCTCTGAACTCATTTTCCTTTGGTCACTCATGGCTCAGATTTTGAGGAGGTAGGGCTTGAGCTTCCTGGAGCCTCTAGGCTGAGGTGAGAGGGCTAGGAGGCAGAGTATTCTTGGTGCTTTCCATCCTCACTTTACGCTTACATGGGAGCAACATAGAAATGAGACCTATTTTGCCTTCTGCCATTACCTTTCCCAGGCAGCTCCATGTTGAATTTTGCCAAAGGTCACTTATCCTGATGTCCATCCTGATGTACTAGTGGAGCTACCTGATTTGGTGCCAAGAGAACATCTATCCATGTGCTGTTGGAACCACCATGTACTAATGATACTATTCACGTGCTGATGAGGTCATCCAACTCTGTGCCAAAGGAATACCCATCCATATATCAGTGGATCTAGCTGTCCTGGTGCCAAATGGTGTCCATCCTAGTGCCAAATGGGGTTTTCAGTCTTTGTGCCAATGGGGACTATTTATCCATGTACCAATAAGGCTGTGCCCATTCCACTAGAGTATCCATCTCAATGCTAATGGAGCCTTAAATCTCTTTGCCAATAGGATCCATGTGACTGTTAGGACCTGACCCTAACTTGATACCAATAGCATGTCCATCCTAGGGCCAATGGGGCTTTCTATCTCTGACTCTATGGGACCATCCATTCATATACCAGTAGAGCTTGATGTCTTGGTGTCAGTGGAACTGTCCATACCTTTGGCGATAGGTTGTTTATTCCTGCCACCATGGAGCCATTTATTTCTGTGGCAGTGGGGTCATCTATCCATATACTAGTGGGTGGTCCATTCATGAGGAGATCTCTCCCTCCCTTTATAATATTGTACCCACAGGCCCGTATGGAAATTTACAAGGATCCATGGATAAAAGATGTCCCATCCTGGACTTTGATTTAAGATCTTTAAGTGTCTTTTGCCCATTGTAGAGTTACTTAAACTTGGAAGGGCTTGGGGGCCTTAAAGGAATGGAAGCACTGGCCCTCTGCTTAGATGATGGGAGCCACCTCCTCTGTTATAGGACTGACAGCTCCTTCAGCTTCATGGCATTCTTCTTTACCTTCATGGCCCAGCTGGTCATCAGCATCATCCAGGCTGTGGGCATCCCCGGCTGGGGCGTCTGGTAAGAGGCAAGGGACTGGCCTGGGGCTGTAGGGGTGTCCTTTTGGCCTCTGTGTGTTAAGCTTCTTAGTCTGTGACTGGTTACTGGAAAAGTGAGAGGATTCAGCATAGTGCAATACATACAGTCACAGCATCAGAGAAACTGGCAGTGATTGTGGTGGGGAGGGCAATACCTAGCATTGTGGGAAAACCTGGAAGAAGGAAGCTTTGTTTCTGAGAAGCATGTCTCCCAAGCCATGGGGGAGGGTTCTTCCTGAACCATTGTTGTGGGTATCAATAAAATGGTTCCTCTGCATCCAATGACATGGCTTCTCCATGTCATTGACATATGGTGATAAGGTCCCTTCCTTCAGTGGGGTGGCTTGTGGGTTCCCCTCACCATGCCTGGGCAGTCCTACAGCTCGTCTCTTCCTGCAGTGGCTGGATTGCTACCATCTCCTTCTTCGGAACAAACGTTGGCTCAGCAGTGGTGATGCTCATTCCCACCATTATGTTCACAGTCATGGCCGTCTTTTCCTTCATTGCCCTCAGCATGGTATGTGGCCACCTCAAAGGCAAAGGGTGGCTTTGGGAAGGGACAGTGATCTATGACACAGTTGCAGGATTAACTAACTCCTCCAAGTTACAGGATTATCCAGAGGTTCTTTTAAGAGACTCACTCTGGAAATATCTGGTGGATTTTTCCACTAGTGCATATAGGTCATGGGTGGGCAGGGAAGAGTGTTTTTTTATGGTGACTTGCCCTTGGGCCCCAATTTTTCCCTGGAGGGCTTCCTCTTCCCTTTGATTAACCCTTGCTTATATTCCTCCTCCTGCAGGTTCATAAATTCTACAGGGGCAGCGGGGGGAGTTTCAGCAAAGCCCAGGAGGAGTGGACCACAGGGGCATGGAAGAACCCGCATGTGCAGCAGGCAGCCCAGAATGCAGCCATGGGGGCGGCTCAGGGCGCCATGAATCAACCGCAGACCCAGTATTCTGCCACCCCCAACTACACATACTCCAATGAGATGTGAGCCAGCCAAGCCTACTGGGAGGCAGGGCTGGGGGCCAGTGGGACAGGGGCTCAAACCACATCATCTTTTGTGGTGACCAAGCAGGGTTTCCCCTTCCCTTTTCTCCTCCACCAATTTGTACAAAGAATCAGAGTTATATATATATATATATGTGTATATATATATATGTATATGTCTATCCCCCCTCCTCCCCACTTTCGGTTCTGCTCTCACACACTGAGAGCTGTGGGCTGCACGTGGAGCTGTCCTGTGTGGTGGTAGCTGTGTCCGTACTTCCTTGTGAAATTATGTGCAGTGGAGGTCTCTGTGTTGTGGTGCTAGATGTGTGTTTAGAATTAAACCAGCCCCCAACCCTCTACCAGGCTGCCCCCTTTGACCCTAACTCAAGGACTGCTTAGGGTGGGAGCAGGCATGGTAGAGAGCCTGATTCCCTCCCCAGGGTTATGAGCTGAAACTGTTTCCACTTTGGATCTCACTGAGAAGCAACAGTATTTAGCATTCATGGTGGTAGTAGGTGGGAGGATGGGGACAGGCAGATCTTCCCTTACTCCTTCTGATCCATCTGGGTTGGATCTGTTCTCTCCTCAATCTCCTTCTGACCCTTCTCTCTTCCCTGCTGTCCAGTTCTCTATGGCATCTCCTTTTGCCCAGATCCCTTTTCCTTATGTAGCTTTTCTTTGTCTTCTCCAAGGTTGAGTGTCCCAGTTGTATCTGCTTCCAAGATTGATCCCATTCCCATTCTAAGGAAGCTGACAGCAGAGCTGAGCCTTTGCTCTGGGGTAGGAGGGGCACACAGCTGGAGATGAGAGCCCACCTGATACCTAACTCCCCCCAAAAACCAAACCAAACTCACTACCATTGAGTCAATTCCGACTCATAGCTACCCCTCCTTGCGTTTCTGAGGGGGATTGCCCAGTCTTCCATCCAAGGTGTGGCTAGTGGCTTTAACTCCCAGGGAATGGAAATGTAGGCTCATTCTCCTTGACTCCGAGTGCTTGGCCTACAAAAGCAGGCTCCTCTTTTTCCTTCCTGTCTTATTCTCCTCTTCCCAGAATCCTGCCTCTCTGCCCCTCTGCCTATGCTCCTTCCCCTCCTCCCCATTGCCTCAGCTGCTGTGGCCTGATCCTTCTATCCTGCCATCCGTGAGGACAGATTCCACTGCCTTCCTCGAGGAGTTGGGTCACATCCAGGCAGTTGTCAGGCATAAAGGTGCAGCTAGAGCAGAGGGCATGTAAATGATTATTGGTTCCTGGGTGAGGTCTAAGGAGCTCTGGTGGTGTAGTGCCTAAGGCGTTTGACTGCTAACCAGAAAGTTGGCGGTTCAAACCCACCAGCTGCTACGTGGAAGGAAGACTGGGCAATCTACTTCCATAAAGATTTTCTGCCTCGGAAACCCAAAGGGGGTCGCTGTGAGTTGGAATTGACTTGATGGCAGTGAGTTTGGTTTTTTTGGGTGAGGTCAGGTTCTAGATATTTCTGAGTGACCACTGGATTCCTGGGAGCAGTAGCTGTCCTGTTTGGGTCTGGTAGAAGGGACAGGTTTCAGAGGGCTAGGCCTAAAGGGATGATCAGAGGAGAAGGCAGGGAGGGCCCAGAGATGGGAAGCATGCCTCCCTTACTCCAGCTTGCTCTTGATCACAGGGCAGTTTTGGGCATTTGAACTCAGGGCTCAGGAAGAAGCACAGGCCCAATCCTAGCTGCAGGCACAATAGCCTGAATGGAATTTCAGGATAGGTAGA
>NW_006921820.1:2992995-3002486 GCF_000298275.1 Orycteropus afer afer | reverse complement strand
AAGGTAACTTTGTCCCTTCTTCTTACTGGACTTGGTTTTGGCTCTTCCTTACCCTGTCAGAATCTGCTTCCCCTTCCAGGCGAGTCATTCAGGCCAATGGGGCTGTTCTGTTCTACACAGTATAAGAACATTTCTGGTAAAGGCCTCAGCCCTTTCTGAGACCTGGAAGGGAGTGGGTTTTCACTCAAGGAACATTTGTCCATTTCCCACTGCCCCCTTCTACCAGAAGCCCATCTGGGATATTTGACCTAAAAAACAAACCCACTTAACTGGCTTCAGCTTGGAACCCAACACTTGGGCTTCTAGGTGGTACCTTGTGAGCTCTGAACTCCAGGTACTTCAGTTCCCTGTAAAGGGAGCCAGGGTCCCTGGAAAGTTCACTTCCTAGTGGTCCCTTGGGCTTGGGGCATGAAGTGTGATTAGTCCTTTCCACTCCTACTTTCTGGAAAGCAGCTGGTATCTGAAAAGGGGTCCTAGGTCCAGGCCCTTCCTTCCTTCCCTTCCCTACCTTAAACCTCTAACTTCCTTTTCCCTAAGTCTCTCAAAAGGCTTGTGGTCCAGCTGCCTGCTTGGCATCCATGACCTAGTTGGTGGTACCTATTTGATTTTCCTGTCCTACCTGCCTTTCCTCTTTCCTTAGCTTAGACTTGTAAAGCTATGGCCTGGCTCTGCCTTTGGGAAGACCTGTGTGTGGCCCAGCTTATCCAGGCCCTGGGTGCTGCATCTCACTATGCACTTTCCTGGGGAGGGGACTAGTATGAGAAATGGGGGCTGGGCACAGATTCATGTCTGCTGGATGGCCTGGCTTGGGGGGTTAGGGTGAAAGGTGGGGTGGGCCTAGGTCAGTTATGGGGACCCTGAAGTCTGGCCAGCCAGTGACCCGCTTTCGCATTCTCCTGGTGTCCACTGCCTCTCCTTGTTTCTGGGAGACAGACCATTCCCTAGCTGGCAGCTGACCTGCCTGAGCCAGTTTGTCTGTGCAAGGTAACTGAGTGAACCTTAATAAAGGGGAACATTTGGCCCTTTGTGTCCTGTTGTGTCATGTGTTTTCATCTGAGTCTGCATAGTGACTGCATGGTACCTCACTATGGGATGTGGGGTATGGGCATACAGTGATGGGATTGTTCTGTGGCTTGTCATTCCTTGGGGCCAAAAGCCATACTTCTGAGTGATTCATTTTTTAAGGGGCCCTCAAAATTGCCACAGATACCTCCTGCCGGTTAGGAGGAAGTTCTCTGTTTCTCAGGACCCCTGAGAAGGAAGTGAAGGAATAGGCTGAATCAGTGGGTTGAGGGGCTGTGGTTCAGATGGTTCACTGGGCAGGGGCAAGAAGGGCAGAGCATACGTCTCCACCTCAGCAAATACCCTGGGAAACAGGTGGTTGGTTGAGCAGCCTCAGAAAACACAAAGGATCCTGGGAGCCTGTGAATGCTGGAGAATGAAGAAGGCAGGCGGAAGTGTTCCCAACATACTTTCTCCTGTGCTTTCCCTTTGCCAGTGTTATGCCTTCCACTTGGAATGCTTTTCTGGCCCCCTTTCTCTCAGAACTCCTGGCCATCCTTCAAGAGTCACCTCAAGTGACTCCGTTGAGAGAGGTTTCCTACCCTGAGTTATTGTTTCCACAGGTTGCTCTGCCTTCCCACTGAGGGCTTTTTTCTGTATCTTTGCCTTGAGAGCTGGGACATGTCTGATTTATCTCCATCCCCGTGCACCTAGAAAGGAGTTCTGGTGGCACAATGCCTAAGGCATTTGACTGCTAACCAGAAGGTTGGCTGTTCAAACCCACCTGCCACTCTCCAAGGAAAGAAGACAAGACGGAGCAATCTATTTTCATAAAGATTTGCCATCTTGGAAACCCAATGGGGGTCGCTGTGAGTCTGAATCGACTCCATGGCAGTGGGTTTCTGTACACATAGAACACAGACCAAACCAAACTCACTACCGTCTAGTTGGATCCAACTCATAGCGACCCCTCCTTGGGTTTATGAAACAGTATCACTACGGAAGTAGACTGCCCAACCTTCCTTCCGAGGAGTGCTTGGTGGGTTTTTAAACCACCAGCCTCCTGGTTAGCAGTAAAGTGCTTTAGGCACTTGACTACCAGAGGTTTGGTAAATATCCAGTGTTAAGTGACAGAGTGATGAGCAGTATGTATGTGTGGGATGGAGGTCAGGTGGTTGGGGAAGACTGGCAATTAGGCCAGGGCCTGGGGGTACCACCAAATCAAAAACCAAACTCAGTGCCATCTAGTCAATTCTGGCCCCTAATGACCCCTTTTGGGTTTTGGAGGCGACAAATGCTTGTGGAAGTATATTGCCCAGTGTTCCTTCCACAGAGTGGCTGGGGGGGGTTTGAACTACCATCCTTGACTATTATTGGTTAATAGTCAAACGCCTTAGGCACTGCACCACCAAAGCTCCCAGAAATGCCAAAAGTAGGAGGCAAAGATCACCTCAGGATTCTGCCGTGTGGACTACAATTCCCAGGAAACAAATGGACTACAATTCCCAGAAGGCAGCGCGATCACGCAACTACCTAGCGGCTCTCCTGAGGCTGCTCGCCAGCCAGAATTAACGGGAGAAGAGGACGAGATACCGCGAGATTTGGAATCTCCCTCCTGACGCGCTCTGCTCAGGTGAGGGGATCGGGATTCTGAGGTTCAGACTTCACTGTGGGCAGGCGGGAGGCTGGAGAAGCTCTGCTCGCGACTGTGGGTTCGCGCTGTATGTGTGTGTATAAGTTGTGTGTGCGTGTAATATCTGTGTGACTTCACTTTCTCATCTGTGCCCGTGGGAACGCCAGGATCAGTAGGGACCCTCTTCGGGCTCCAAGTTCCGAATGCGGGGTTTATAGCTGTTGCCCTCCCTTTGCAACTTTGTGCTGTTCGGCGATTATTTGTTCAGTGCTGTTTATTTTGTTCAAAAACTGGTCCTATTCCTTAGAGTCCCTGGGTGGTGCAAACGGTTAAAGCTCTGAGCGGCTAACCGAAAAGTTGGAGGTTTAAGGCCACCCAGAGGTGCCTGAAAAGAAAAACATGACAACATACTTCTGAATAATCAGCCATTGAAAACTCTATGGAGTACAGTTCTACTCTGACAGGTGGCTTGTCCACAGCTTATTTTACTTCATTTTTAAATCATAAGTCCACTTCTAGAAAGGATTAGGGACTGCCTACAGTACAACTAAATTTTAAAAGTTGGTAAAGTTGAAAAAAGAAAGCCATGGGATACTGGCTTTGTCCCTTAGATCCACGTAAAAGTGCAGAATGGCATTCAGAAGTTAAGAGTTAGGGCAAATTTTGTCAGAAAAGAACTTCCTGGTTGTCCTTTGAAATATTTGGAGGCTTATGCCCAATAATGGGCCAGAGATGCCTGTCTTGAGAATAAGAGTTTTCTACCTCTTTCTCAGGAGCTCTGGTAGCATAGTGCTTAAGGCACTCGACCGCTAACCAGAAGGTTGGCGGTTCAAACCCACCAGCCACGCCTCAGAAGGAACGTTGGGCAGTCTACTTCCATAGAGATACTTACTCAGAAACCCAAGGAGGGGTCGCTATGAGTGGGGACTGACTGGATGGCACATAACGACAACAATAACATCTTTCTCAGTTACAGATGTGGCAGTACTCAGTTTCTATTATGTATCTCTGTCTATGTATGTTATTGAGGATATATGTGTGTGTATATCTGTATCTATATATCTATATCAAATTCACCGCCATCCAGTTGATTCTGACTCATAGCCACCCCCAGTTGTTTTCCAAGGCTGTAAATACTTTTTTTAAAAAATACATTTTATTGAAATATAATTTATGCACAGGGAAATATACAAAACTAAATTGTCATGGGTCAGTGCATTTTTTTTTTCCCCAGTGTTTCCCTCCCCTTCACTCCCACCCCTGGTAACCAACAAAGAAAGTTTCCTTCCTTATATAAACCTTTCCTTGACTTTTTACAATAATGAACTAATACTATATTTGTCCTTCTGTGATTGACTTATTTCACTCAGCACAATGTCCTACAAGTTCATCCAGGTTATGTGCTGTTTTGCAGATTCTATATTATTCTTTAGTGTTGCATAGTGTTCCATTGTGTGTATATGCCCTAGTTTGGTTATCCATTCCTCAGCTGATGGACACCTAGGTTGTTTCCATCATTTTGCTGTTGTAAATAGTGCTGTGATGAATGTGGGTGTGTGTATATCTGTTCTTGTCCTGGCTTTCACTTCTTTAAGGTATATACCTAGTAGTGGGATTGCTGGGTCAAATGGTATTTCTAATTCCAGCTTTTTTTTTTTTCTTTTATTGTGATTTGGGTCAAAATTTACAGAGCAAATTCACTTTCCATACAGCAGTTCACATACACTTTGTCTCATGACATTGACTACAATTTACCACAATGTGACAGCTCCCCTCCCACTGCCTCCCAATAGTTACCTCTTCCCTGTGTCCAACCCTCCATACATTCCTGCCCCCTGAGATGTCTCCCTGTGCATAAGCAGCCCTTCTTTCTCCCTTGATTGTTTTCTCCAAGGAGTGTATCTACCTCAGGTACTTGTTCAACTCATATGCCTGTCTTTTGTTTGGCTGGAAGCCACAGGTGTGGGTTCAATTCCAGACCTGAAGGGCAGCTACGGGCCATAGTCTCAGTGGTTCCACCAGGCTCTATTGGACCAGCAAACCTGCTCCCCCTTTTTTTTCCTCCAAATGATTTTGAGTTTTGTTCCACATTGTTCTCCCTTTCTATCCAGGATCTCCTGCATAGATCCCCCTCCAAGTGGTTGATGGTGGTAGCTGGGCACCATCTAGTTCTTCTGGTCTCATAGTTGTATAGGCTGCAGATCACATGGTGTACCAGTTGCTAGGACTAATTATTTCCATGAATTTTTGTTTTTCTTCATTCTTTGCTCTGGACGAGGAGAGACCCATCGTTGCATCTAGATGGCTGCTTGCAAGCTTTTAAGATCCCAGTTGCTACTCACCAAATAGGAGGTGGAACAATGTTTTGTGTAATATGTTATGCCAATTGAGCTTGATGTTCCCTGCGACTATGGTCCCACGCCCACAGGTTCAACTACTTGGTCCCTCTGGGTAGCTGGCTGTGACCAAGAAGTGACTACAGTCTTGCCCCTTGTCAGCTCTACTATACTCCTGGGAATTCAGATCATACAAATAAATTTATAGGACCACTGTCTGCCAACCTCTAATTCCAGCTTTTTAAGGAATCACCATATGCTTTCCACAGTGGTTGTATCATTTGACACTCCCACCAGCAGTGTATGAGAGTCCCAATCTCTCCACATCCTCGCCAGCATTTGTTATTTTCTGTCTTGTCGAACTTTGCCATTAGTGCTGGGCTGAGATGGTATCTCATTCTTGTGGATTTGTCTCTCTCTGATGGCTAATGATTGTTAGCATTTCTTAATGTATCTGCTGGGCACCTGAATATTCTCTTTGGTGAAGTGTCTAGTCATGTCTTCTGCCCATTTTTTAATTGTATTGTTAATCTTTTTGTTCTTGAGTTGTTGGAGTTTTCTATAAATTTTACTGAGTCCCTAGTCAGATACATCATTGCCAAATATTTTTTCCTAATCTGTGGGTTTGCTTTTTACTCTTTTGGCAGTGTAATTATCAACAAGTATGCATTTGTTGCTGTCATTTTGTTATGTGCTTTTTTGTGGTGTTGCTGATTTCTTTGTTCCATATAATTTTCTGTGCTGAGCTCATTTTGTTTATGAATTGTATTATCACTTACTTCATTGCTATTGTTTTAGTATTTGCTAAATATTTGTGCTAGTCTTCTTTTTTATTTTGATGTGAAGGTTTATCATTATTCTTTTAGGTTACCTTGTGGTTTATACTTTTCTTTCCAAGTTTAGAACGAACAGTCCAATCTATCTTGCAGTTGTCTTGACTTTCTTACCATTTAGAAATTCTGTAACTACACATTTTTTTCCCCTCTTTTTGGTTTGTAGTTGTCTTAATTTGTCAATTGATGTCTCTGATTCCCTGTTTATAATCTTGTAGGCTTATTTACTTTGGATACTTCCATAAATGGATTGGTTTCTGGGTTGTGTCATCATGTGTGTTAATGGTCAGTTGTTTGCTGTTGTTGGTTCTCTGTACAAAGGACACCCTTTAGCATCTCTTGAAGGTTGTTCTGGTTTTAACAAATTCCCTTAATTTCTGCTTATCTGGAAATGCCCTAATTTCATCATCATATTTGAGGGACAATTTTGCTGAGTATAAAATTCTTGCTTGGAATTTTTTTTCTTCCAGGGTTTTATATATATACTATCCCATTGTCTCTTGCTTGTGTGGTTTCTGCCGAGAAATCTGAGCTTAGTCTTACTGGTTGCCCCTTGTAGCTAACTTTTTGTTTTTCCTGTGCTGCTTTTAGTATTCTTTTTTTGTCTTTGATTTTGGTGAGTTTGATGATGACACGTCTTGGTGATTTTCTTTTGGGGGTCTATCCTCTTTGGGGTTCGTTGGACTTCGTGAATGGATATATTCTCATCTTTCATCATACCAGGGAAATTATCTTTTAACAAATCTTTGACACCTTTCTCTGTGGTTTTATTTGTGTCTTCCTGTTCTGGAATTCTGATTACACATAGGTTATTCCTTTTGATGGTGTCCCACATGATCCTTAGACTTTCTTAATTTTGTATTGATCTTTTTTCTGATTGACCCCTTTCCAAAGAAGTATTGAGGTATCTGCCTTCAATCTCACTAATTCTGTCTTCCATTGATTCAATTCTACTCCTTTGCCTGTTCAATGTGTTAGCTATTTCTGAAAATTTAGTATTAATCTTCTGGATTTCTATCTGTAGATCTTGTATCATTTCTAATTTCTCATTTATTTTATTATTTTGTTCTTGTATTGTCTTCTGAAATTTTTCTAGGATTTTCTCTGTTTTCCTGAATTTTGTCAGTGTTTTCCTTGATCTATCTCTCAATTGGTTGAAGGTACCTAAATATAATTATTTTGAATTCTTTATCAGGGAGTTCCAGTGCTGCTTCTTCCTCAAGGATGTGTTCTGAGTCTGTATCTTGGTCCCTTGTTTCTCTGGCTTTATCTTGCTGCTTTGTATGGACTGTGATGCTCTGTAGTCTCTGAGGCATTGTGACATTTTTGTGTTTATATTTAATTGGTGATTGTATGTTGGAGTGACTTGCTCACGATTTTTGTTTTCTTTGGATGTTATCTATGTAAGCAAGGTACTGTGCTCCTCTGTTCACTAGTTGGCAGCACTTATATACTCACCACCTGTCTCTTTTCCTTTGTCAGCCTCCTGTATGTCCCTGCTGTCCTTGGCAAATGGAGCCTATTTGTAGGTCCTGTTTACATTCAGGTTTTTCCACTAGTTGGTGCCTAATCCACTTCTGCATACTTCCTTTCAAAGCTCAAGGCTCCAGGATTATCTTCTGTATCTCTGTCAATTGCTTTCTCTTTTGTTTGTTGAAGAGGGTCTGTGTAGCTTGTCTGATAGTGTAGTCCCCTATCTTACTGAAAGTCTCCAAAGCTGTAAATCTTTATGGAAGCAGACCACCTCATCTTTCTTCCGTGGAGCAGCTGGTAGGTTCGAACCACTGACCTTTTGATTAGCAGCCAAATGCCTTAACCATTACATCACCAGAGCTCCTATACATATATAATGCACATACAGGTATAATGTATGTATGTATGTATTTTATATGTGTATATGTATTATATATCTCTATCTTGAGGAGGAGAATGCTTATATGTGATTCCAGGAGCAGCAGAGTGAAGCCTGCCTCTGGTTTGAGAGAAGAACAGAATGCCAAAGCTTTAAGCTTTTCTTTGAAAAATACTTTTGCCTTTCTTTGGGTGGGGGGAAGAGGTTTAAAATGCCCCAGTGACCACAGGACTCCTTTTTAAAGGTCTTTGGGGGCAAAGTGATGAGTCTGGTGGGAGGTGAGGCGAGAGCAAAAACCAGTAGCTTTGATGTTATTTTTGTTATGTGCCGTCAAGTCAAACCTGACTCATAGTGACCTCTCCTTGGATTTCTGAGGCAATATCACTATGGAAGTAAATGCCCAGCCTTCCTTCCGAGGAGTGGCTGGTGGGTTTGGATCGCCAGTCTTCTGGTTAGCAGTCAAGTGCCTTAGGCATTACGCTAGCAGAACTCCTCGCTTTGATGTTAGGCTAAAGGATTCAGGCTCTATTCTGCTGCTAGAGGGAATGAATTCTGGATCTCTGCTACCTGTTACCACCTGCCCCTCCCCCCTTGCTTGGTTCTGCTTTATCCTGGGTCCCAGACCCTTGTTATTTTTGTATTGATCTGAGCTTACAACTCGTCTGGCCTTGTTTACCTTGCTCCCTTTGTAAGCTTTGGCTTTGCCCTGGCTCCACACTTGCCCCTATTGTGACTGTCAGGTATCCATGAAACCTTTACTTAAACTCTGCCCTTAATTAACCCCATCAGAGAAAGATTCTTACATATTATAAGCCTACCACAAGCCACCAATGCTTCTTACTCTGTCTGGCTCTATCTTTCTAAAAGACAGAATTTGCCAGTTGCTAAGGAGCTCTGGTAGGATAGTGGCTAAAGCAGTTGACTGCTAACCAGAAGGCTGGCGGTTCAAACCCACCAGCCACTCCTCGGAAGGAAGGTTGGGCAATCCTACTTCCGTAGTGATACTGCCTCGGAAACCCAAGGAGGGGTCGCTATGAGTCGGGGCCGACTCGACGGCACATAACAACAACAACAACAACAATGGGTCCCTAGGGCCTAAGGTAACATCAGTTCTTCAACTCTGGGCAAAGGTAGACCTGGATGAGACCCTGAAGCTGAGTAGAGATTGAGATTGCTGGCAAATGGAACTTTGTGAGGGTCCCTGCTGAGAAAGGTCTGGGAGGTCCCGTCTAAGGTAGGAGGAAGATAACAGAGCCCAAAAATGGTCGTTGACTTGTGTGTTGTGTGAGTGTGAGTGTTGCAGGGGCAAAGAGGCCCTAGGAAGCCAAATGGCCTGTGCAGTGAAGAGGTGACCCTCAGCCATGTCTAGACACAGAATCTTAGATGTGGTGGAAAAATGTGAGATTGTTCACTACAGGTTAGGTCTGGGCAGGGAAGTAGCTATTGGGCGACTCATGGCACTTCTTCCTAGGGGTCTCTGGACCCCTTTCCCTGCTGATTCTACCCTTTCTGAGTGTATCTTCCAGGACTTAATGTCTTGTATAGAGAGCTGCTTACTGCTGTCTTTCATGCGTGGACTCAGAAGGTTTTTGCTGAAAAGAGCTTCAGAGATCACCTGTCTCTACCTCTGCAGTTTCAGGTGAAGGTTTACACAGCAAGTCAGGACCACAGCCATGGACAAGGCTCGGGGCTCTTGATTCACAGGCTAGGCTTTTGTCTTCTGCCCCACACTGCCTCAGAGAATACAATTTACTGTTTACTCAGCAGATGTGGAGGACTAATTGTGTACCTGATACTGGGCTAGAGGTTGGTGATTAGGTCTGGTCACAACAGCA
>NW_006921820.1:2962273-2992895 GCF_000298275.1 Orycteropus afer afer | reverse complement strand
CACTGATGTACAAATGGATTCTGTGATCACAAGCTATACCCCAGAGAAGGACTCATCTCAGATGGTTTCAGGTGTGGCTCCTGTCTTCTCAACTCATCTACAGGGTCCCTGAAGGCAGGAGCTATGTCTTCCACAATTCCTTGTCCAGTGCTAGACATAATTGGTCCTCAGCAGGGGTGGATTACCTAATAAGCAAAGTAAACAAAGGCTTACTTGTACTTCCTTAATAATCTGTAGTGAACAATTTCACATGGGTTTCAAAGATGTAGTGAAAAACGTGAAACTGTTCACTACAGGTTAGTAAGTAAGCACAAGTGAGCCTGTGGTTACCTTGCTTACTGGTTACTCTGCCCTTCTTAGCAGTTGTAAGTTTGGAAGGAGGCTTCGGTTCTGTAGGAAGGTGCTGTGGGGTTGGTAGAGAGACAGATGCCAGCCATGTCTAGACACAGAATCTTAGATGTGGTGGAAAAATACGAAATTGTTCACTACAGGTTAGTAAGTAAGCACAAATAAGCCCGTGCTTACCCTGCTGATTGGGTAATCTGAAACTCATCCTCAGTGATTGCTGCTGATGGAGAGAGGTATTTGCATGGCCCAGTCTGCCAGAGTATAGGTTTTTGCAGTATTTGTCATGGTCACTCACTTCTAGCCAGGGCTTCAAAGCAGTTCATTCAGGTTTGACCCCCTGCTGAGAATTTGCATTTCTACCCCAGATATACTAAATCAGAATCTAGAGTTTAACAAGATCCCCAAGTGATTATTAACTATATCTTACATGTATTTAAGAATCACTTGGGGATCTATAAAAAATACCTAGTTCTTCAAAGTTATTTCCTTCTTACTCTGGAAAACTTTGGTTTATCCTTCAGACTCAAACCAAATGTCATCTTTATTTGTGAAATGGTCTCTGATTTCCTCAGACTCACTTCCTGGGTGGTCACAGTACCTAGTATAGACCTTTCTCATAGCAGTTGTCGCGTTATGTTATAATATCTGTATGGGAGGTGGAGGGAAGGTATCTGATGTTCTTATCAAACTATGCTCCTAGAAACTGGGATTGCTGATCCCCTCAGCCTGCCACTTACTGTCGAATTGACTCTAACTCGTGGCAATCCCATGTGTGTCAAAGTAGAACTGTGCTCCTTAGGGTTTTCAGTGGCTGATTTTTCAGAAATAGATTGCCAGGCTTTTCTTCTGAGGTACCTCTGGGTGGAGTTGAACTTCCAACCTTTTGGTTGGCAACTGAGTACATTAGCTCTTTGCACTACTCAGAGACTCCTCAGGAATAGCAGTATTTGGCCTAGGACCTAATTCATGATGCTCAGTACATTTTGGTTAAATGTATGAATGAAAGGGACACCCTTTATTTTGCTTTTAGATCCTAAATCCTGACAGAACCTGATGGAGGCCAGAAATGGTGGGCTCCCAGGACTCAAAGCCACTGGATATCATGTGGAGCCAAGAGCCTCATGTCAAACTGTGGCACCATTGGTAGAGAGAAAATTCCATGTTCTTGTGGGTGTCACTGGAAGTGTTGCAGCCCTGAAGTTGCCCCTTCTGGTGTCAGACCTTTTGGACATTCCTGGGGTGAGTATCCTCAATAGATGGGCCTGATGACTTCTACAGTTAGACTCTGCCCCCTGTGGTCAGCTGACTTATGTGTAGTGGATAGGATTTTCTTAATTGTGGTGTTTGTGGAGGTCCTTTGTGTGGGTTGTTATGAGGAAGACACAGGAGAGAGACCAATGTCATAATACCCAGAAGCTAGGTTAGACAGTGTGGGCACCATGAGGGGAGGTAGACAAGGATGCATTGGTGAAGGGAGAGTTTCAGTTTCCAAACACTGACCCTGAGGTTCCCTGGGAGGAGGTGTAGAAGGAGGGCTCGCTGGAGAAATGCAGACAGTTCTTAGCTCCTTCTTGCTGTCTTGGGCTTCCCTCCCACAGCTTTCACTTTTTCCTGATTCCTGTGGTTCTGTTCTCCTTCCTTGTCAGATACCACCGCTGACTCAGTTATTGCATGGAAACCTTAGTGGCTCCCTGTTGCCCTCAGCTCTGCTTTCAGAGCAAAGATACGTGGGGCTGCCACAGTATGTTTGGCAGGGTAAGTGGGACGAACTCTGGCCCCTGCCATTGGCCAGACCACCTCAGTTTTTATCATTGTTAGATATGGAAGCTCTGGGGCATAATCTTCTTCTTTTTTTTTTTTTTTCTTAATTGTGATTTAGGTGAAAGTTTACAGAGCACATTCACTTTTCATACAGTAGTTCACATACACTTTGTCTCATGGCATTGACTACAATTTACCCTAATGCAATAGCTCCCCTCCCACTTCTTCCCAATAGTTACCTTTTCCCTGTGTCTATCCCTACATGCACTCCTGCCCCCTGAGCTATCTCCCTGTGCATAAACAGTCCTTTTTCCCATGACTGTTCTCTCCAAGGAGTGTATCTACCTGGAGTAAATGTTCAACTCATATGCCTGTCTTTTGTTTGGCTGGAAGCCACAGGTGTGGGTTCAATTCCAGATCTGAAGGGCAACTAGGGGCCATAGTCTCAGTGGTTCCACCAGGCTCTATCAGACCAGCAAACTTGGTCTCTCTCTCTCTCTTTTTTTTTTTTCTCAAATTTTGAGTTTTGTTCCACATTGTTCTCCCTCTCTATCCAGGATCTCATACATAGATCCCCCTCTGTGTGGTTGACCGTGGTAGCCAGGCACCATCTAGTTCTTCTCATCTCATAGTCATAGGCTATGGATCATAGTGTGTACCAGTCCCTTGGTCTAATTGTTCCCATAAATCTTTGGTTTCTTCATTCTCCTTTGCTCTGGATGAGGAGAGACCCATTGTTGCATCTAGATGGCTGCTTGCAAGCTTTTAAGATCCCAGTTGCTACTCGCCAAAGTAGGAGGTAGAATAATGTTTTGTGTGGTATGTTATGCCAATTGAGCTTGGTGTCCCCTGCGACTGGTCCTGAGTGCAACATAATCTTTTGAGGGAAAAAGGTCTAAATAGTGTGAAAGCCGACAGGTAGTGACCCTACTTCCTAGTGTAACATCAAAGCCCTTAGTTGGTCTGGATCATCTCCCACTGTCCCCATTGCCCTTGCTTAGGTCTGTTGAACTACCCTCCCTGATCCTCTCTACCTTTCCAAATTTTGTGTAAACCCTTTACCCAAAAGACTCCCTAGGCAGCCTCAAGCCATGTAATATTGCTCCCCTTCTCTTAAATTCCTCATTTGACATAGCACTGTACATTGCCTTTGACACTTTCTACGTTATTAAAACATTAGTTTTTATGAGGCATTAAGTGTTTGGGCCCAGGCAGTGCTTTCCTTCAGTGTGTGTTGGTGAAGGTTGGCCAATCTACTTCAGTAGTGATACCTCCTCGGAAACCCAAGGAGGGGTCGCTATGGGTCTGGTCCCACCTCCATGGCACGTAACAAAAACATGTTGGCCCAGGACCCAACACAGGGTGGCTTAGGTGCTGTATCTGGCTTGTCCAGCAGGTGGCAGTCCTCACCCACTGATGACCCTGTCGGGGAGGTAGGCAAATGTTAGGGCTCCGTTCACTTTTTTCTACTTTCCACAGACTTCTACCCAGAAAGTCACTCCACTACCCATTTCCCAGGTTGGGGTGCCATCCTGGGCCAGAAGGGGAAAGGGAGGGAAGTCTCTTGACCCCTGTGAGGATGTGGGACCTGGGCTGCTGGGCAGTGCCACCTGGGCCTGCCTCTCTATCATGTGTCTAGAACTGTTGGAGGAGCTCTGGTAGCATAGTGCCTAAGGCACTTGACTGCTCACCAGAAGGCTGGTGGTTAAAACCCACCAGCCACACTCCTCGGAAGGAAGGTTGGGCAATCCTACTTCCGTAGTGATACTGCCTTGGAAACCCAAGGAGGGGTCGCTATGAGTTGGGGCCGACTCGACGGCAAACAACAACAACAACAGAACTGTTGGAGCTGGTCCCATAGAACTGTGAGGGCAGGAGGCCTGGAAGTGGTTGCAGCAGCCAAAGCCTCTGCCCCCTGGGGAGGTAAGGCCCTTTAGTTCCCTTTTCCCACAGTCCCAGAGCAAGTGAGTTTCCGGACTAGGGGGTAGATGGGGGGGTGGGGAGTCCTATCCCAGGAAACAGATGGGTAGCCTCAGAGCAGAGGGAAATGGCAACTCCTCCACTTCCTCCTATCCCACACAGCCAGCGTTTAGTTTATGGGGGTGTGAGAAAAGGGTTGCCAGGAGCAAGGAGGTTTCTAGTCCATCTCAGGCCTTTACCTTGGGCCTGTTGTGGGGACAGACCATATCTCTAACAGAGCTTGTCTCTCCTTGTTCTGGCTGCCATTGAAGCAGAAAACCAGGCAGCAGGAGAGCACCGAATGGAGGGAGGACTTCACTGACTTAGCCTTTTGGAGTCTGTCTTTCTCTTTTCAAAATGGGACTGCCGCCTATTCCCCTTCTCTGGTCAGGCTCCACGAGATGTTGGCTGGGGAAGGAGGACACAGATGTAACTGTTGTCATCATGTGCCAACAACTAGAAGCAGTGCTTGGCACAGGAAGCACTTAGCGTTGTTTTCTTCCTGTCCCTTGTCATGTTCTCTGGGCCCTCCATGTGGTGTGGGGTATTAGTGTTGGCAAGACAGCCCTGTGTGGGGAGAGCCATGGGAGCCAGTTTCCACTCTCACTTGTGGAGGTGCCCCCATCTCATCCTCATCCCTGTCACCTTGCAGGGAGGCAGCTCTCTAAAGAACTTGGCTTTGCTCTGTGGGGACCTTGTGAGGTGTTGGTAACCAGGAGTGAGCCATGACTTGCCTTGTGTTGGCCTGAGGTAGTTGCAGCAGCACCCTTGCCCCCTCAGTACTCCCCCACACTCCATGATGATACCCCTTTCTCTGCCAGAGCAGTCTTTATCTCTTAGAGTAGTCATTCTCAGCTCTTTGCCTCTGAGTTGTGGATTCACATGTTTCAGGCTTTCCCAAGCTCCCGTAGGCATATCCAGATTTTAACTTGCAAACTAGCAGTTGGGTGTGGGCTGCAGGGAGCTGGGCAGTTCCACACATCTGGCTCCCAAGGAGTCCTGACTCACCAGTGTGTACAGCCATCTCCAGAGAGCCACAGCCAGAGCAAGGAGCCTGTGGGAGGCTGATAGACTGGTGGATTTAGCCTCAAGACTTACATGCCAGCAGTGGGGGAAAATAACCACCAGCAAAGAAGGCTTGGAGCTTTTCTGTGGAGTTGGAGGAGTTGGACAGCCTTATCTTAAGAGAGGTAGCTAAGCATAGAGGATTTTGACACCAGGCCTTTGGGCAAGCCATTTCTTTTTGACCTTTGTTTTTTTATTCCTGTATTAAAGGGGATAGAACTTAATTCCTGAATTAAAGGGGGTGGATCCATATCCAGGGATCTTCTGGGCACTAGTATTAGAAGATTCTAGATGCAAGAAGAAAAAAGACTAGCACTTGAAGGTAGCCCAAGAGAAAGTTCAAGATGCTTTGCAGTTTCATAACTGTCATGTAATTGGGCAGCAATTCCCTCTGAGCTGTTAGCTCAGGTCATTTCTTCCCTTTGCCTGGTACCCTTCTGATTTGGGAGAAAAGGACACCCCTCTAGCTCTGCCAGGACAGATGTCAGCAAGGCTGAGAGCCAGGAAGGAAATTTTTAGAAGTGGAAAAAGTCTCCCACATGGACTGTCAGACCTTGTACTCAGAGAAGGCTGAGTTCCTAGAATGTCTGTCAGGACATCTAGGGCTGTCAAATTGAGGAAGAGAGGGCTCCAGGATATTTTTTTTTTCCTTCACAAATACTTTCACTTTTATTTCATTTCTTTTGATATACTTGATATATTTATTTGTGATATACACATTTCACACATAACAGGGTTATGTGGCTTGTGCATGTTTCATGTGAGAGACAGAACTAAAGCCAAGTAAGATAGCACCCAGCCACTGACTAACTTATGACTGAGAATGAGAAGGCTCATAGGAAATTCACCATCACTTTTGTGGGAGAATGACTCCAGGGAGATTTAGAAAAGGAAGTCATTGAAAGAAGGTCTTTCGTTTTGTTTTGTTTTTTGGGGGAGATCTTGGTGGTCATTTTCAGTAGTTAGTTGTACGTCATAAACAGTATGTCAGTGCATGAATAATTGTCAACATAAAGAATTTTCCAAATATGAAGGTAACTCATATCCCCACTTTCCCACTTCATTATCCTGGCACCAGACTCCTATGTGGCAAATTTTCTGCCATCCAGAGTTGGGTCTCCACAAGTTAGAACTCTGACCTTCTAGCCCCTGGCAAACATCAGCCTCTCTTCTGGCTCTTGGTGGGTTCAGTCATTCCTTAGAATGACTCACAGAACTCATAGAAACTATTACCCATACTTACTGTAACTCATTTATTATAATCAGAAAGGATACAAGTGAAGAGACATATCAGGCAAGGTTTGGGAGAGGTCCCAGACCGAGACTTCTGTTGTCCCCAGGGACATGCCACTCCCACTGCCATGTGTGGATGTTTTTTTTAAGCTATTAATAACTTTTATTTATCTCATTTATGTGAATATTCCCTTTTTTTGTTGCAGGGTATGATTAAAGGGGTAAGGAGGACTGCCCCAGGCATTGCAGGGTTTTTTATTTATTAGAGTACATCTTGTCAACTTCCTAAAATCTGGAACGATTTGATGCCAAAGCACATCTGGCCCTAAGGATTTTAGATGAAGGATTCAGGAGTATTACTATTATTAATCAGGGGACCAGTGTTGGTTCATTGGTGGAATTCTCCCCTTCCAGGAGACCCAGGTTCCATTCCCAGCCAATGCACTTCATGCACAGCCTTCACCCATCTTTCTGTGGAGGCTTGCTTGTTACTAGGATATTGAACAGATTCCAGTGGAGCTTCTAGACTAGGACAGACTAGGAAGAAAGGCTTGGTGATCAACTTCCAAATATCAGCCAGTGGAAACCCTATGGATCACATTGGTCCAATCTGCATAGGATTGGGCAGCCATTCCTTCCATTGTGCTTGGGTTGCGAGTCAGGGGCTAACTCGATGGCAGTTAACAACAATTACATGTATTATTATTTATTTAGCCTGCTGTGTACCACTAACTCTTCTAGGCACTGAGATGTAGCAGTGACATTTTCAGTAGTAGACTTCATTTGTGAGATTCAGTCTGGTGGAGGAAGACAAACACATGCCGGGAGGTTAAAGACTGTGTGATCAGGCCACTTGGAAGGGAATCTATGTAGGAGATCCTTGATAGAGAGGGAGAACAATGTGGAACAAAACTCAAAATCATTTGGAGAAAAAAAAGATGGGGACCAGGTTTTTTGGTCCGATAGAGCCTGGTGGAACCACTGAGACTATGGCGTCTAGCTGCCCTTCAGATCTGGAATTGAACCCACACCTGTGGTTTCCAGCCAAATAAAATACAGGTATATGAGTTAAACGTTTGCCTCAAGTAGATACACTCACTGGAGAGAACAATAATGGGAGAAAGAAGGGCTGTTTATGCACAGGGAGACAGCTCAGGGGGCAGGAGTGTATGGCAGGATGGACACTGGGAAGAGGTAACTATGGGGAGGAAGTAGGAGGGGAGCTGTTGCATTGAGGTAAACTGTGGTCAATGACATGAGACAAAGTATATGTGAACTGCTGTATGGAAACTGAATTTGCTCTGTAAATCTTCACCCAAATCACAATTAAAAAAAAAAAAAGGGAAAGACTGTGTGATCAGGGATATAATGGGGGTACACAGGCATAGTGGGGACCCAGAGGAGGTACCTGACTCAGGCTGGGGGTTCAAGGAAGCTTCCTGGAGGAGGTGATATAAGAGCAAAGACCTATGGATAAGAAAGGGTAGGTGGGAGGAAGGACAGGGTGTTTTAGTCGGCAGTACAACATGTGCAAAGGCCCTGGGGCTGCAAGTTATGCTGGGAGGAGGAAGGACACTGGAGTCTGTTGGCGTGTCTGCCTGCCCACTTTGCCTATCCCTGTAAGGGCCTGGCTGTCGAGGCCCCTGGCCTCCTCCTCTGACCCCAGGGAGCCAGGACTTAAGCGTCTACCACCAGACATGTTTGTGGATCACATTGCTGGCCTCGCCAGGGGTCTGCTGAGGGCTCAGTTCTGCACTAGGGTGTCTTTGCTGTTCCTCCACATGTATGGATGTTCTTACCAATCCTGGAAGCTCCAAAGAGGAAGCTTCAAGGTCCAGAGTCTCCTAGTCATTGAATTGAGGTCTTCATGAACAGTTATGTTCAATCCAATCAATGAGGACACGTGCCTGCATCATGCCCCCTCTCTTCTTGAAGCTAGTGCACCAGGTGTGGGGCCTGGGAGGCCCCGATTTGCCTAGCTATTTTAGAAAGTCAAAGAGCACCTTAATTGCTTGGCTATTTTCAGAAACCAGATACAAAAGGCCAAACATAAAAATGTATCTAGAAGGCTATACTAAAACAGGCATAGATTAGTTGCTGTAAAAATACCACAAAGTGGGTGGTTTTACAGAATAGAAATTTATTGTCTCAGTTTTGGAGGCTAGAAATAGAAATCAGGACACCAGTTCTAGAAGAAGGCCCTTCCTGGTTCGTAGCACCGGGTGTTCCTTCACATTCCTTGGCTTGCAATAATTCCTTGCCTGGTCTTTCCCCCTGTGTGTGTCTTTCTGTCTGTTTTCCCTGTTAAGATACCCCTCAGAAGGGATTAGGTTTAGGACTCACTCTATTCTGGTATGATATCATTAATATAACAAAAGACATCCCTTGTTTCCAAAAAGCATCTGCTTTTCTGGCATACTGCTTGGCAATATCTAGAAAAATTAAAAATGTACGCGGCCCTTGACTCATCCATAGGATTGAACCCTGAAAGTATATTTAGAAAAGTTTACCCTATGTAGAAGGATGTTCATTATAGCATTGTTTATAATTACAAAATAAAAACAAAATCAGAAACAACCAGAATGTCCAGCAATAGAGGGCTGGTGAAATTAGAATTACTAGACCAGTGGTGGATTTGTGTGCTGATGTGTGCTACTTAAGAAACAAGTGAAAAAAGCAAAGTGCCTAAGAACCGTTTATGGTATAGCAGGGACTGGCAAACTGTGGCCACAGGCCAAATTGGATCCACTGCCTGTTTTTGTATGGCCTGAAGGCTAACAATGGTTTTTATATTTTTATAAATAAGTCTTTCCAAGCATTGTAATTATTTACTGGCATTGAAAGGGAAACCTGAGGCAAGTAGACAAGGTGAGAGGAAAGGGAAAAAGGACCTTCCTGATAGGCTTGTTGTTGTTGGAGATGGGGGTAGGAAAAGAGGTTTCATTTTCGATTTTTGTATCATTCTATTCAAAATTTTAATTTTCTAGCCTTATCGGTAAGAGGCATTAGTTCAGTGATAGGATTCTCACCTTTCATGTGGGAGACCCAGGTTTAATTCCTGGCCAGTTCCCATCTGTCAGTCTGAGGCTTGAATGTTGCTATAATGCTGAATAGGCTTCAGTGGAGCTTCCGGACTAAGATGGACTAGGAAGAAGGGCCTGGTGATCTACTTCTGAAAATCAGTGAACATTGTCTGGCTCATATGGTTGAATCCTGTTGTGCATGGGGTCTCCACGAGTTGAGAGCCACCTCAGTGGCAGCTGGCAGCATCGACAACCACATGTGTGTATTTATTTTGTTGTTGTCTAAAAGTCAGTGAGGCTTTGTAGGGAGATTATGGCCTTTTTGTCTTTTCCTTTGTTACTTTATGCTTCTTCTTAAGTGCTCATTGAGGAAAGAAGAGAGCAGAGGAAACAAGGACCTGGTTTGAGGTTCTTATTTCTTCCCAGGTAGGGGGCCACCTATCTGCTCTGTGCTCTGGCTGTGGAAACTGGTCTGTTCAGGACCGACCAGGTGGGGCTCTGAGGCATCTATACCTCTGCCAGGCTTGGCTGGCCCCTTCCTTCCTTGCCCTGCAGCTCGTTCATCTTCTTCTCTAGGGAGCAGCACTATAGGCGGCTGGTCAGAGCAGCCAGCCTCCAGCCCCAGGCGGGGGGTTCCTGCCCCCCAGAGTCCTTCACTGCTACCCTACAACCTCATCCCTGTGAAGAGTTCTGTAGACTCTCTGGTTCCTTTCTTGATAATTTTCTTTAGCTGGGACGGGCACAGAATGGTTGGCAGCATGGTTGTACTTGAATGGCAGGAGGGACTGACAGAATACCAGCCCTAGGAGGCTTGTCTGGAAGAGATGAGAGAGCAGGTGCTTACCTAGAGCCTGGTGAGAAAGGGCACAGAGGATTCCAGAGAGCATGGGAAGGCTGCTGTGTACCAGGGTTGCAGGTGGAGACTCAGGATGAGGGATTGATCTGTCCTGTGGCTGCAAAGTACTTCCCCATAGGTTTCTTTGATAGTCTTCCCCGGAGCAGCACAGGCCAGATGAGGGCCTAAAAGTAGCAGTGAAGGTACCACCCCAAATTCTATTTCAAGTTCCTCTCCCTGACTCTCCAGGAGCCTCTGTTTCCAGATCAAAGTTGCTGATGTCTTTTCAACAGAGAAAAGGAAACCAGACTTGCCAGGAAGATTGAAGAAGGAGTCTTTGTAAGTGTGTGTGTTAGACTGGGTTCTCTAGAGAAGCAAAACCAGTAAAGCTTATATATAGAGAGGGAGAAAGAGAAATTTATCTTAGGAAAATGGCTCACATACTTATAGAAGCTCACAAGTCCCAAGTTCTTGGATCAAACGTCAAGCTGGAGGCTTTTGCCGACTCACACAGCTGCAGGGGCTGACGTATTCAAGGTTGGCAGGCAGTATACTGGCTGTTGACTCCAACGAATGATGAATCCAAGATCTCCAGGCCGAATGGTGGATTGTTCATTCAGGGACTGTTGCAGGCAGCACAACAGAATCCCGATCCACAAAAGAGTGTCTCTTTTCCCAGGATGTCCATAAATATACTGGAAGCAGGCCACACCCCTAGGGAAACTCCCTTTCAGTGGATTGGGTGCTCAAAACATAGACATCTGATCCCAACAACTCACATCACAATTGCTTAAACTCACAGAATTGTGGTCCAGCCAAGTTGACACACAGCTCCAACTATCACAGTGTGGGACATGCAGCTCATATGATGGGTCCTGGCCAAGACTCAATCATTGTATGAGAAGATTCAGGGTAAAAACTGTTTACAGGAGACTGGACAGAGGTACAAGCACAGAGCTGCTTTTCAGGAATCCTGTCATTTAGGAGATGCTATTTTAATACTGGACCTGCTTTTACCAGTACCCCAAACCCCAAAAAACCAAACCAATTGCTGTTACGTTGATTCCAACTCATAGTGATCCTATGGGACAGAGTAGAACTGCCCTAAAGAGTTTCCAAGGCAGTAAATCTTTATAAATGCAGACTGCCTCATATATCTCCTGTGGATTGGCTAGTGCTGATCTTTTGGTTAGCAGCTGAGCACTTTAACCACTGTACCATGAGGGCTCTTTTTCTAGGACCCAAGAGAGTGTAAAAGAAATCCTAGGAGGGTTCCTGCCTTCAAGAGGTTTCCTGTCCTGTCAAAGCTCCTTGCCATTTGCTGGGAAAAGGCAAGGGCAAGTGAGTGAATGGTCTGAGTTGCTGTTTAGTAGGTTTTAGGTAACACAACATTCTTTTTATTATGTGTAGTGACCCAGGACTCCCAGGATCTTTTTGGCCAATGAATGAAAATGAAAGAACAAAGCCCAGAGGGCTGATGAATGAGATCAAGTGACAGCCTGTAAAACCAGAAAAACTGGCCTGGGCCTGCTGGATAGCAGGATCAGGGTCATCCACAAGAAGAGGCAGGAGCTTCAATGTGGTCAGGAGAGGAGCACTGGCAAGGACTGCCCATCACACTCTCTTCATCACTCTTTAGGAGAAGACATTAACCCTTGGTGGTTCCTTAACAATGTGCTTCTGTGACCTGGGGAGAGTAGCTGAGAGCAGGATCAACCTAGAGGTTGTGGAAGAGATGAGAGGGGAGATCTCAAGCTTGTGATTGTTAAGGATGGGAGGCCTACTGGGGCCCCCAGTTGGAGCTCCACAGGGCTCAGTGGGGTGGTAGGCAGTAAGAAGGCCCTGTACCTTGGGCAGAGGGAAAAGAAAGGATGGAGCTGAGAGGAAAGAAGAGTTCCTGAACAGGGGCATTACCAGATTGAGCCTGTTTCTGAGGGCTGGCCCAAGGCAACATCTTCTACTTTAAGAACTGGCAATGACTTGGGAATTTGGGAGTTAGGGAGAGTAAGGGAACTAGATCTTTGGGAAGCAATTTTCCAAATCTCAGAACAGAGAGATGATGAGTGGAGATATTCTTAAATGAAAAAATGTTTTATGGTGGCTGGGAAGCTCTTAGAAATGAAAAAAAATGGGCTCTAGAGGAAAAGAAGGCACTGTGTGACCAGAGACTGACATGGCGGCCTGGAAGCCCTCTGTTGAAGCAAGATTGGAAGGCAGTTATGTGGAAAGGAGGACGTAACTAAAGAGCAAGACTATGGGCCAGAGACCCCCATAGTAAGCTGAACCTTACAGTAAAATTCAAGATGACCAAGAGGGTTGCTGTGTGTATTTGGAAAAAGAACAATGAAACTGCTTGGTGCTGGCGGCCAGTGGTTGATGTTAGCAGGGGATGAAGAAATAAGGAAGAGAACTCCTTGCGTCTCATTTTGTTTCCATCTTTTCTTTTGAGCTTGAAAAAGTAGGACAAATGATGGTAGGAGAGACTTGAACCCATGTTGGCTAATTAATCTGACCTGGGCAAGTTCTACCTTGGGTGCTAAGGTCACCGAGTTGTAGTTGATGACCTTCTAGGAGGTATGAGAAACAGCAGAGGGGCCTATCATCCCTTTATCATAAAGGAGAAGGAGATGAGTACCACGAATTACTACAGATGAGGCTTGTGAGCTCTTAGAAAATGATTGTAACTGGTATTAGACTGGGTTCACTAGGAGCAAGACATGTCAAGTTTAGTTTATTTTTTGGATATTAAAAATATGTGAGGATTTAGGTAAGGGCTTTGATGAGATCGTAGGATATCCCTGAGGACCAGCTGATGATGATGTCAGCATGTTTGTAACCTGTGAATGACTTTTTTGGAAAGGGCTCATTATCTTCTTGTCCCTAGCCTTGTAGAAGTTCTCTGTCCTTGAGCTTGTTCTGTTCATGATTTGGATTAGTGTCTCAGGGTTCTCTTGATGGTAGTACTGGCTGAGAGCTGGCCAGGAGAAATAACAGGTTTGAGGTCTCAGGAGCTCTCGGTAGACTGAGCAAACAGTGGGCCAACACTGGTGAAATTTACTAGGGAAATGTGAGGGACTACACTGGGGACCAGAAAAGTAACTGCTTTGATGCCGTCTAGAGGCTTGTGGCTTAGTAGCTGCACGGGTGGAAAGGACTTTCTTGAGTTTTTGCTCGTTGCTAACCTCATGTACATCAGCAGGGGGATGTTACCACCAGAAGAGCTGGTATAGGCTCAGGTCTCACTGAAAGACACTCAGTGTCAGGGACACAGTGTTCCAGGTTTCTTGTGTCTTACAGTGGGGACCCCTATAAGCAGAATCCATGGCTCCCTCCTTTGAACTCTTCAGTACTAGGACATTTAATTTTAGTTTTATTTTTTGTAATTTTTCCCCTTTTTTAGAAAGTTTTCTCTTTCTGTCACTCATATAAGTCAGATTTTGGACCTTGTGGGTTGATCTTCTGATTTTCTTTTTCCCCCTTACTATTATCAATCTCTTTATCTTTTTGATCTACATCCTGGAAGATTTCTTCTAAGTTCGTATTGAGTTTATTTTGCTATTGACAATTTCAGTTTTCAAAAGTTGTTTTTTTGTTCCCTCATTGTCTATTTTATTATTTTTTTAAAATAACATTGTGTTCTTGTTTCTTGGGTGTAATCTCTTACCTGTTTCAGGATATTAATTATAGAGTTTATATTTTTAAGTTTTCTTCTCCCTGCCCTATCTATGAGTTTCCATTTTTCTGTTTGTGTGTTTAATCTCTTTTTCTTGCTAGACATCTTTCCTCAAATATCTAATAATCCTTGGCTGTTCTTATTTGGGCACCAAAAGCTGGTCAGAAGCTGTGGGGTGGGTCTTGTCAACTCAGGGACTTCACTGCCAGGTACTCAGCTAAGGATGAGATGTTTTGTTGGGGAGGCTTCCAAATTTAAAATCTAAAAGTTTCCTTCCCTACCATCCCTTCTCCCCTCAAGGTCATTTGATTTTTATAGAAAAGACTACCAGTCTCTTGCATGGCCCAGCTTTCTTAGAGTCAAGTGGGAGAAGAGGGCTGGGGTTTCTCTTTTGGGTCTGGAGATTTCCACTTCTGTTACTTCCTCTTTGCCCTTTGTTGTGCCAGGTGTTCCCAAGTTTGGCAACTTAAACTCCTTTAAGTCGAGGAAGGTCATGTATCTGGCTGCCTGACATGGGAGAGGAGGCCTGGAAGATTTTAACTGTTCTTTCTACAGACATTGGACCTACTGTGTTTAGCCCATGTCTCTCCTCACCTTCTCAGGTGCTCTGTAAAAATTACATGAGGGAGGCATCTGAGTTCTTCAGAATTAGCAAGTGGGGAGGAGAATCAAGATCAGCGGCCCAAGGCTGATTCCTGTGAGGCAGAGGTCAGACATACTACATCCTCCAACCTTTCTACCAATTGTGATACCAACTGTCCCTCCCATGCCACTCTCTGCTTCTCTGCTGGGTTCAATAATTCATTGCAGTGGCCACACAGAATTCACGCACAATACTTGTGATTATAGGGTTTATTAGGGAAGTAACAGGTTATAATTCAGGATCAGAAATGATTCATGATACAATTATTTGATTAGGACAGCTGCTTCTCAGCACTGGCTGCCAGCATGCCTGTCTTTGGCCTTCAGCCTTTCAGCTCCTCAGCCCCTTGACCTGTGACCTGCGACCTGCTTGGGTAAGCTCTTCTAGCTCTGCCCAGAGAGGTACCCCACATTTCCAGGAAGCCTTCTGCCCAAAGACATTCAGCTTTCTTGCTCCATGAATTGGGAAGCACCCTTTGTCTCATGCTGGTCTCTTGGTTCTGCTGCCTCTGCTGCTGCTTCTCACCATCTCTGGTATCAAAGCTCTCTGTCTCCTGGATCGAGGGGGTTCAGCACAGGAATCTGGGGACACTGCACTCCTGGATTTTCTTTCTTGATGGTAATGAGATCCCTTCTTTATGTCTCTGGTATGGCTCATTTTAAACCTATCAAGATGGCAAAACTGACCAATCCTCACATTAGAGTTCCGTACACGTTTGCAGGGTCTCACCCTCACAGGAAAGCCAATCTGGCCAGGTGGCATTTTCAACTTCCAGGTCAATGGAATCATTGGTGTGGCTTCTGGTGGGAGCATTTAACCCAAAGATCTCTAGACCCTCAAAGCATAGGGTTATGGGAACAGGAAGCAAAAATTTTGTGAGTCACTAAGGGCAGTAGTGAGTAGTGACACTCCCATTTCCACCCCTTGATTCCTGGACCTGTGAATCCTGTCTGTGGGAGGAACAGCACCCTATATTGGATGTTGGTTTAGAGCATTTGCAGCCTCCTAGAGAACATTGCCCCAGCTTTGCAAGGTATTACCACCTAGCTGGTGACATATTTGTGTCTTTCAAAGGCTGTTCCATTGTTCTGTCAAGCCAGCTGCTTCAGGATGATAGGGAAAACGGTAAATGAATGGTGAATTCCATGAGTATGGGCCCATTGTCATACTTAATTTGCTACGAAGTGAGTTCCTTGATCTGAGGCAATGTTATGTGGGATACCACAACAGTGGATAAGACATTCTGTAAGGCCATACATGTTAAGTTTTGAAGAAGCATTGTGTGCAAGGAAGACAAATTTGTGTCCAGAGTAAATATCTATCCCAGTAAGAATAAAAATCTTATGATAAAGCAAAGGAAGCTGAAACCTATGGCAGGTTTTCCTCTCCTATTCCTTCCACTGCCTTCTTCATACCTAAACATGAACCTGTTGTGCACTGGCTTAGCAGTGCTTTTGCCATGGCCCTCAATGATGCTGATGTGCAAAAGCAGATTAAGCACATGATGGCTTTCATTGAACAAGAAGCCAGTGAGAAGCCAGAAGAAATAGATGCAAAAGCAGAACAAGAGATCAACATTGAGAAAGGTCATCTTGTGCACACCCAAATTTTGAAGATATGGAATACTATGAAAAGAAAGAAAAACAGATTGATTGAGCAGCAGTAGAAAATTCAGATGTCCTCAGAGTGAAAGAGAACATTATCTCAGACCTACTAAATGAAGCAAAACAGATACTCAGCAATGTGGTAAAAGATACAACCAGGTACCAAAGGCTGCTGGATGGACTGGTCTTCTAAGGTTTGTACCAGTTGCTCAAGCCCTGAAAGATCATTCATTGCAGGAAATACTCTGGTAAAGGCTGTGGTGCAAAAAGCAATCCCTGTGTACAAAATCACCAAAAAAGATGTTGTTGTCCAAATTGATCAGGAGGCCTACCTAACTGAGGACATAGCTAGTGGTATTGAGATCCATAATGAAGATTGTAAAATAAAGGTTTCTAAAACCCTAGCAAGCCAGCTGCATCTCATAGCCTAGCAGATGATTCCAGAAGTACAGGAAACCTTGTTTGGTGCTAATGCCAAAAAGTTTTTGGACTAAGTATTTTGGAGGTGGAGTTCAATTCTACTCTACGGATACAGTATGGACGTTTCTGGTATTTGAAGAGCCAAGATTATCTATGTAATGAAGTTTTCCTCATCTGCTAATGTGATTTAAGACCTAAACCATCTATATGCTTTATTTATTAAAAGAAAAGATTTATGTGGGAAAATAAATAAATAAAATGCTTCCCTTTCCATGCTGAAAGTGGTCCATTGTAATCAACCTGCCATAGGCCTGATCACCCTGAGAAGGGGTGTCATATCAGGGACTCAGTATTGGTTTCTTCTGCTGACAGATTGGGCACCCATCAGTGGTTGTAGCCAAATTGGCCTTGGTGACTGGAAGTCCATGTTGCTGACCTCATGCATAACCTCCATCCCTACTACTATGCCCACTTTGTTCATGAGCCCATTGGGCAATGACAGGAGTGGCAGGGTAAACAGGCTGACTGGTTTCCACAGAATGCATCATCCTATCCATTTAATTGTTAAAATCCTCTTCTGCTGAGTCATCCTTTGGTAATTATTCACATGAGATTCAGGTATCTTCTTTGGCCCATTCAGATAAATCTATACAAAAGCTCTTCCCCATATTTCCTTGTCACCAGTTTTCCAATCATGTTCCTCCTGAGTCCCAAATCTGTGGGTCAGGCAGCAGGCTAGAGGCTTCTCCTGAATCCTATGGTTGCAAGGGCAGGATTGATGAACTAAAAATCTGCAGGTCACGTGGCAGGTTGTTGGCTAATGGGGTTGTGGAAGCTGGCTAATCCAAAATCTGCAGGTCTGGCAGCAGGCTGGAAGCTTCTCATGCCCTAAGAGCTGGAGGTCAGAGGACATGAAATGAGTGCAGAATGAGAGGAAAGCTTTGTCAGAATATTCATTTATATCATGGATGCAGGCCACACCCCTGAGGAAACTTATCTTCCAGTTGATTGAGTGCTCACATCAGATCACAAAATGAGAAGTGATTACATAATGTCTGCCAAACCACTGAGAATCATAGCGTAGCCAAGATTACACATAACATTAATCATCACACATAACAACTCTGTAGGACAGTAGAACTGTCCTATAGGGTTACCTGGGTTGTAATCTTTATGGGAGCAGATTGCCAGGTCTTTTCTCCTGCAGAACAGCTGGTGAGTTCAAACTGCTGACCATCGCACCACCAGGACTCTTTATATTTACAATTATTACTATATGTTAGAATATACGTCTGCCATTTCATTTTCTACTTTCTACATGTTGTCTTTGTTTCTTTTTGTCTTTTCCTATCCTTTATTGTATAAATTGAATTATCTTCTGCTAGTTTGAAAGTTATACACTGTTCTTTTCATGGTTACCTCTAACTTATTATGCCCTTTACTTTATTTTGCCAGTATCTTTTATCTTCCTTAGGAAGAAGACAAGACCTCAGCAAGGCTACCTCCCCTGCTCCCCAACCTGTACCGTACAATGGCCTCTCCAGGGCAGGCTTCTGTAGGGGGATGCTGCAGCCCTGCTTGTTTGCCATCTTGTTCAGAACTGGATGTCTTCAGCAGGGCAGTCCTCAGGGGACTCCAGCACTCAGTTGGGGTGGCCCTTCTATCTCTAGGTTTCGTGCAAGTTCTGGGGATGGTTGATTCCAAGGGATAGTGAGAGGATGAATGGACAGGAGAGAGCTCTGCAGCAGAAGTGGGGACCTCTAACAGGTCTTATAGTTACCTCTAATAGGTCTTACAGTTCTCCCAGAAGAGCTGTAATTAATAAAATTCTCTTCCTCAGTTGGCCTTTCTCCCTACTTCCTGGTCTCAACTTTGCTCTCAGGTGCTGTGCAGAATACCTCTGCGGCCTATCCCACAGTAGGCAGGAACAAATGAGGAAGGGGGCTTGATGAGACAATAGGGTGGGTGGACACTAGGCTGAGTTGGCATAGGCAGACCCCGGAAAGTCATTGTCAAGTAAGTAGGTCCAGCATTCCCTGACCTTTCAATGTTTCAAAAGAAGGCAGGAATTTTTTTCTTTTTAAGGTGAAATCTTTTGTCTATGTTGGCTCAAAAATGTTTATAACCCTGTACGGACTGACCATACATGTTGATAGTCTGGATCTGGCCCAGATGCTGCTGCCCATGACCTCTGCACTGGTTATTTGACAGTTCTATCCTTGTCACCCTGACTTTTCTTCCCTCCTAGATCAGTGGCCTCCTCTGATTCAGTGGTTCCCCCACAGTTGTGATTTCTTACACCCTTCTCCTTCTGGCTACCCTCTTCTAGGTTCCTTTAGTTTGCTAGCTTGTTAGTCTGACATCTTGTTTTACAAATGACAATCATCGAGTACCCTTCACACCACAGTGTGCTGTTGTTTCTCATTCTGCTTTGTTCAGCAGATTAAACATCCTCCTTGTTTGTGTAATTCATTTACTTAGCAAATCCTTTCATGGGTAGTGTGAAGGTAAACTGTATTCTCCCTCTGTGAGCACAGGGCACACAGATTTGGGTTTCCTGGCATCTGTCTGCAGTCTGAGCCCACAAGGCTGTGTTCCTAGAAGTACTTGAGTGAAGGGACGCTCTGCTTTCTTGCCGGGCATGGATGAAGGTGCCGGGTGACAGACCCCAGCCCCCCAGTCCCTTGGCCTGCAGAGGTAAGAACTGTTCTGTGGCCCAGAACTCAAGACCTTTGAGACTCTCAGGGTGGGCCTGCCTGCCATGCTCTCTTTGGCCCTGTTGCCTGGAGGCCCTTCTTGTCAATGCCCTGCCTCTGCCTTGGGCTTGGCTCATGAGTACAGAAGCCTGTAGCTTTATATACCCTGGGCAGTTAGTTGGTGACTCATTCCTCAGCAGCCCCTCACAGATGGGGAAATGAAACTACAGCACCTGGTAAGGCTTGACCTTGGGTGACAGTGGAAGTAGCTGCGAATGTGGGGCCCACTATTGCCAAGGAGGGGGAAGTTCTCTCTATAGGCAGTGATGAAGCAAGCACTGAACTGGCCGTTGTGAGGCCTCCTGGTGAGCTCTAGTAACAATTTCTCCCTTTCCCTCCCCTTGTCTTTTCTTGGTTACAGCTGGAAGTAGCAGTGGTCACAACTGAGAGAGCCAAACATTTCTACAGCCCCCAAGATGTTCATGTCAGCATCTACAGTGACACTGATGAATGGGAGGTCAGTGCTACAGGCTCCAGAGCTAAATTTCATTGCATTTTGCCTCCAGAACTGTCCTTCTGCAGCCTAGGGGCCTGACGGCCACGGCAGACAGGCTGGGCTCAAGTCAGTGGTCAAGGCCCTCCGGGCAGAGGCGATGAGGAAAACATCTGTCTAGCTTCTGGCCTGTGGGAGGCCCAGAGTCTCCTCCCATCACAAGCAGAGTTCAGCTTTGGCCCTGTGCCCAAAGTTGAGTGTCCTTGTACTTATCTGGGCTGATGAAACCACAGAGGAACTCTGTTCCCACCACCCTTGTCCACATGGCTCCCAGTGTCAGGGCTGTCAGGAGTGCCTCACTTCCCACGCCTCCCAGCTCTGCGTCTGCTCTCCCGCAGAGGGGTGGGCACCAGCCAAAACACCAGACATCAAGTGTGGGCCTCACAGGGGTGCTCTGCCAGGCATTTTTAAACATTCTCAGCCCTAGAACATTTCTGGCTGGGCTGTCTTCCCTACCCCACCCCCCACATTTCTCACCACCACAAGTGCTTCCATTGGCTTGGACAACCCAAGCATCCGCCTCAAGCTGACAGGCTGGGAGCTCCTGCCAGATGTCAGTTTTCTTGAAAACTGAACCGTAAAGGGAATAGTACAGAGAGACAAGGGGCATTTGTTTCCTCAGGCCTGGTTTCTCTCAGGCTGTTGGCTCTATGGCCAATGCCTGTCTGCTTCATTGTGAGAGAGAACTGCAGTGGGCTTGGGCAGTGGTTTGGGTCAGGTGGTCTCTTCCTTGAGTGCTGACTCATTGTGCCTAGTCTGATTTGCCCCTTCCCCAATTCTTCCACACCGTGACCCCATTTCCTTCCCTCTGCCAGATGTGGAAGTGCCGCTTTGACCCAGTTCTCCACATTGACCTACGGAAGTGGGCAGACCTCATGCTAGTAGCACCTCTGGATGCCAACACTCTGGGGAAGGTGGCCAGTGGCATCTGTGACAACTTGCTTGTGAGTGACTCCCTGGTGTCCTCATCTATCCCTGAGCCTCACTCCTAGTTTGCTGAGCTGCTGAATTCCTTGGACAAGGTTCTCACCTTGGAAACCTACCACTGTGGGGCCCAGGTTTGCTTGGGGAGAATGCCATTCCGCCCTTAGCCCCCATCTCCCAGATCACATCTTGTCTATTCATATGGGCCGACAAACCTGGTCCTGTTGGGTCAACTTGACCTGCTGATGCTGTCCAGGCTGTGCCCACCTTTCACTTGCCCCTTTGTGTTCAGCCAGGTGCCCACCAGAGCCCCTTGCTCCTCTCCTTTTGTCTTCATTCATTGGTCTCCCTGCCTGGTCCCACTGCCTCCCACCATGCAGCTCTGCCTTCTCACCTGGCTCTGGATATACTCATGGGCAATCTGGTAAGGGTGTTACTTCCTTGAGGTAGTAACCTCCACACTTGTCTTTCTTATAGTTTTAGCCACAAGCCTGAGATGCAGTTCTCCTGGATTTAGGGAAAACTTAAAGAGATGAGTGGAGAAAGAAAGGGTGAGAGAGGAGAGCTGATGTGATGGAAGAAAGAGAAGTCCAGCTGTGCAAAGTGGGGATTGTCTTAAGCCTAAGAGACTTCAGGGAGTGACTAAAGAAGAGCTGCTTTTGTCTATATAATCATCCTGGAATGCTTTGGAATGATTGTTTTCCTTCTTCCTTTCCCTCCCTGCCCCTCATATAATAAACTCTTACCTACTGTGTGCTGGGCCTCATGCTGAGGGACATACCCACACAGGGAGCTCACAGTCCAGAAGGAAGGGGATGGGATCACCTGTGCAGATGGAAAGCACCCATGGTAAAGGACTATATGCTCTGGTGTGTGACAATGTCTAAATGCCCACAGTGAATGGGCCCTGTTGGTCCTTTGGCAGTGGAGTCAGTGCTTTACACACTGCTAGCCCCACTGTAGCCATTCAATAAATAGGTATTGTATGTATGAGGTCATTAATAATTTTATTTTTGCAAACAACCAGGGATTCTTCAGAGTTTAATTTGGTTAAGAAGGTGAATAATAAAGCTGGGTCAGGATATTTTTTGGGGTCAAACATGAGATTGGTTGTTGTTGTTGTTAGGTGCTGTTGAATTGATTCTGACTCATAGAGGCCTTGTAGGACAGAGTAGAACTTTTCTGTAGAGTTTTCTAGGCTATAATCTTTACAGGAGCAGATTGCCAGGTTTTTTCTCCCTACAGAACCACTGGGTAGGTTTGAACTGCCAACCTTTTGGTTAGCAGCTAAGTGTTTAACCATTACGTCACCAGGGCTTCTAAGATGCTTGTTGATGGAGATTCTTAAGGCACTTCTTGAAGAATCTGCTGGTGATTTAAGCATCATTTTAGTAGGCTCACAGGGTGACCAGAGGAAGAGCCACACACACAGATTGCAAGGCCAGAAGCAGATGGTACAGGACAGGAGGGCAGTGAAGGGAGAGCCTGGAGGGCAGAGTTATTGAGACGAGCTTCCCAGTGGGGCTGTGCTAAGCTTGACGGGGCAGCTGGAACAGATGAGGGGCCTTACCACTGTCATCTATGTGCGCCAGAGCTGTGTGTCACCTGTGCCATCTCACTCAGTCTCCCAGCTTCCCATAGTCTGGTCTGGACCTCTGGAAGGCTGGTCAGGACCAGCTGCTATGAGTCAGAATTAATTCAACAGCACCTAACAACAACAACCAGTCTCATGTCTGACCCCAACATGGGCCTCTGTCAGCTCTTCTTTGTTCTTCAAAGCTGCCACTACACCCTATAACCTTTTAGGTACCCTCCTCTGAGTTGACTCAGGGACATGTTCCCAGGACAAGCATTAGCCATTTGCCTTTAAGAGTTTTACTTGAAGACACACATTTCAAGCGATCTTAAATCTTGCAAAGTTTGTACTGTCATCATCCTTGGTCTGTGGCTCTGTCCTTTCTCATAGATGTTTTCTCCTGTATTCTGAAAGGAGACTTACCCTGCTTCCTCTCTCCCTCATGTCCTGTACCTTTTTAGTGCTCATGGGGGTACATTAGAGTAGCCTGCTAGATGTACTCTGGAGGCCCTCGGCCTGGGTAATACCCATCTCCATGTGCCCTCAGGCCCACTCAGACCCTTACCCTGATAGGCTAGATAGGAATCGGATTCAGAAAGAGGAGGTGATTTCCGTGGGTCCCAGTCTGGCTGGAAACAGGGCTCCTGACAGGGAGCTAGGCCTTCTCCCCTGCCCAGGTGATTCCCGGGGACAGAGCATGAGGTGCTGGACCCAGCATTGTCCAGACAGAACTGACCATGGGAACTAATGCCGGTCTGTTCCAAGGGCCTGTGTTCAGGCCAGGAAGCTCTGAGCTCTGAGATGAGGTAGGGGAAGCTAGAAGTACATAGGACATGAGGTACTGGGGTTTCTGCTCTAATTGATGTGCTTTGCTTAGGGGGCACTTAGAAACCCCATACATGATTCAGGTAAGCTCATAACTTCTACAGAAGCAGCAGGTGGCATGGAGCCAAGAGGAAATGTTACTGAAACCATACACTCATAGCCCAGTTGCAGTATTGAGAGGACTTGGTGGGAAACAATCACTGGTGTCTGGGATGATGCAAGCAGCTATATCCTGAGGCTGTTTACTGTCCCACTTCCTCCCTGTTCCCAGGAGAGGACAGGGCCACTGGAGATGGCAGGTATTGGCCCTGGCGGCATTGTTCTCTGGACTATCCTCTCTCTCTTTGCAGATGGGCTCAACTTCAGAGGAAGGGTATGCCAACCCCCTTTTTCCCCAAGGGACCCATGGCCCAGGAGGAGGTGCCTAAAACAGGCAGAGCCAAGGGTGCTCACGCCTGTGGGCCTAGAATTTATTTTTTTCCAGGCAGCCCCCAGCCCACAGAGCTCGTGCCTGTAGTAATAACCAGAGTGACCATTTCTTGAGTCTGGCTTCTGTGCCAGGCCCTTTGGTAAAGGGTTTTTACGTATTTTCCCCCTCCATTCTAACAGCCATCTTGTGAGGGGGTCTTGTGCAGGGAGACTTTAGGCAGTAAGTACCTTGTCCAGGTTTTCACAGCTGGTAAGATGTAGCATAGTCAGGGCTTGAACCTAGGTTTGTGCTATTTCAGAGCCTTGGCTTCTTAACTGTGGCACCAAGGACTCTGGGATGGTTGGTTCCTTTTCTGGTTTGTAATGCAGAATGATGGCCTCAGAGAGCTGAAGGCCATGAAGCTGTCCAGTGTGGTGGAGGGAGCTCACACAGCTTGCACAGCCTCACACCATTGTCTATGTCTGATCTTGGATAACTACTTACCCCTTGAGTGAGCTTCAGCTTCCCCATCTGTGACATGGGGACAGTACCTTCTTTGCAGGGTCACTGTTCTGGTTACCTAGTGCCGCTCTGACAAGAATATACCACAAATGGATGGCCTTAACAAACAGGAGTTTATTCTCTTACAGTTTGGAGGCTTTAAGTCCGAGTTCAAAGTGCCAGGCTCTAGGGGCTGGATGAAAGCCCCTCAGCCTTGGGCTTCAGCTCTGCCTCCAGCTCCCGGGTCCACTGATGCTAGAGGCTTTTCTTCACTCAGACACCTGCTGGCTGCTGAGACTGCCACGCCCAAGGTTGACAAGTGAAAAGACACAGTCCTGATGTTACCAAACCACATGGCAGGCTGTTAATTCAAGTCTATTGTAAGTCCCCAGGTTGGCAGAGTGTGGCAGGCTGCTGAACAGGGACATGGCTACATGCAGGGTCCGAGCATGCTGTAAGCTAGAGACTATTGCCCAAGCCTTCTCCTTATATACAGGAAGCAGACCACATTCCAAAGGCAGCTACTCAGCTGCTTGTGGTAGATCCTACCATGGAGTTGATTGCCAGTTTCATCATGGGGAATAACTACTGCCAGCTGCCCAGCCACTCAATCAGGCCCAGCCAAGTTGACATACAAATTTAACTACCACAGTCACACTGAGGCTTCATGAGATAATGTATGTGAAAGCGTTGTTGTCAAGTATAAAATGGTTACATTGTCGGCTTTGTTTGGCATAGAAGTTGAGTTTGTGCTTGGGTAAATGGGGTCCCCACCTGATGAGCAGTCTGGTTTCCAGTGAACCGCAAAGCCTTCCTTTTGCTTCCTAGGGCTGCCTCTATCAAGAGGTGTGAGCCCACTGCGAGGAAGGAGACCTTTACGTTCAGCATGGGAGGGAAGATCTGCTTAGAGGAGGCTGGTTGAGTATTGGTTAAACACCTCCTGTGGGGAGGTGGGTGTGAGGGGACACAGCCTCCACCACTGGAGGTGAGGGAGCTCCCTGCAGGTAGGCACTCCTCTCATTCCAAGTCCACATACTGTCTGTGGGGCTGAGGACAGTGGGTAGGATTTGAAAGGGCTGATGATGAGTAGCAGGCAGAGAGCACAGGACACCTGCCCTGGCCCTCCTTCACAGACCTGTGTCATCCGGGCCTGGGACCGCAGCAAGCCCCTGCTCTTCTGCCCGGCCATGAACACTGCCATGTGGGAGCACCCCATCACTGCGCAGCAGGTGGATCAGCTCAAGGCCTTCGGCTATATTGAGATCCCTTGTGTGGCCAAGAAGCTGGTGTGTGGAGATGAAGGTGAGCATCTTGCTAGGCTCACAGTCTGTCCTTACAGCCCAAGACTGAAGAAGGGGCTTGGCTCTGGGGTCAGATCTGCATTGCAATCCTGGTATATAGTGACCTTGGGCAAAATGATTCTTTGAGCTCAACTTTCTTATCTGGAAATTGAGACTCATAATCTTTTCCTCTCAGCATTGTTAGGATTAAATGAGATAAATTTATAAAGTTCTGATACAGTCTCTTGCACACAGCTGTACACAGTTGGGATAATTATGGTATTATTTCTTGGACCTGTGCTGGGGGTGTTTTGAAAGGGGTTTGATGGGTCTGGGCTAGGTAGAGATGGTCCTGGCCCTCTCACTCCATGGACTCTGGGTAGAGCACTTGGAGAAGCACTCTGGGGGCTACAGGCACTGTCTGCAGGCTGTTTGCCACAGAATTTTGTTTCCCAGGTCTGGGGGCCATGGCTGAAGTCAAGACAATTGTGGACAAAGTGAAAGAAATTGTCTCTCAGCGCGATGGCTTCCAGCAGAATTGAACGAGGATTTCTGGCACGTGTGTCCCTTTGCACTCAGTGTTGAAGAAGGTTAGCATGATATGATGACAGTGCCCTTATTTGCTGAGGAGTGTTTTTACCTAGACCTGTTCTGGAGCCTCCCTGGGAGTCTGGCCTGCCCCAGGTTAAACTGGATCAAAGGCCAAAGTCCCAACTTCTTTCACTCAAAAGACACCCCTTCCCACCTCCTGGGGTGAGTACAGCAAGCTGGAGGAGCAAGCTGCCAGGCTTGGGCATGTTCCTGTGCTCCTGGGAGGAGGACCTGAGTGACTGAAAAACCTTGATTCTTCATATCGCCCAGGAACTACTTTTAGAAGTAGCCACAGCTGGAGCTCCCCAGCATGGTGAGCCCCTAAATGGGTCTTTGGAGTCTCAGTTCTTTGGTGCCATGTAGTCGGAGAAGCCTGTGAGCTGTCAGGACCCTGAGATTTCCACAGATGGTGCTGTGAGATCTGGGCTCTGGGAAATAAAGAAAAATTACCTTTTGGGAGACTTTGTCTTTCTTTTATATCCTGAGTGATGCTAAGGGTGGTAGGGGAACAGTCTGAGCTAACAACTGGTGAGCACTCCTTGGCCTCTGTATAAATGTACTGGTTGAGGGCACAGAGCTCTGAAGCCAGGCAGCCCCAAGTTCAAATCCCAGCTCTGCTACTTACTAGCACTTTGACTTAGGGCTTAACCTTTCTGACCCTTACTTTTTCTAATCTGTATTATAATCTTTTCCTCATAGAGTTTTTGAGATTTTAAATGAAGCAATGTATACAAAATGCCTACCCTACATAGTATTTGGCACATAAATGTTAAATAAATGGAAGTTAAAGCTAGATGTGTATATAGGCCAGGGAGCTTTCCTACACATTTACTGAATAGCCACAGTGTCATTTTGGGAAAAATAAAACCCGTGACCTAAGCTGACATGGCCCTTGATGTGAGTAACAGACACACACAGCCAGCAAGACTGGCCCTGTTCTGGAGTACAGGTCCCTTTCTTCCCAGTTTCTTCTGTTGTCCTTCCAGCTTTGCTGTGCTTGAGGGTGGGCCTGAGTGTCTACATCTGCTGCCCCCTACAGCAACACGCAAGAGCAGGGGAAGTGAACTCTGTCAGGACTCCAGGGAGACTATGTTTTCTGGCCTAGAAACCCTATAGTGGCCCTGCCTCTGACCTAATTGCTTTTTGGTGTGGCCTCAGTGAGGAGGGTCTTGTTTGCCTATTTTGGAGCTGAGGTTGGGGCTGGTTTCCTGCCTTGCAGGCTAAGGGCTAGGTTGGCACCCCACATGCCCTGAGAGAACTAGTAGAGGTGCCCTCGAGAGGACCTTGCTGGCTGGTACCGAGACCTCCAGCCAGCCTCCAAGAACCTTCATCTTAACTGCAGTTGACTTAACCGAGTGACTTTTTTTTGGATAAAACTGTCTTAGGACACTAAAGAAAATATAACTAAAATGGAGGAAGCATCAAGAAGAAGCATCTGGCTGGTTTGGGGATTGAGGGCATGAGGAGAGTCTGGATAACTGAAATTCAGAGATAATCCCAAATTCCATTTAAATTTTTCCAAATTTCCCTTCTCTCCACATCATACTTCCTCTCCCTCAGCAATCTGCTAACGAATGGCAGGGCTACCATTTTCTGCATGCTTTTTGTAGTCCAGGCTCTGTGCTGGGCACTTTAGGGAGTATAGTTGTTCAAGGAAACCAGTTACAAAATGCCTGTTTTAAAAGGCTGCAGTAAGCCATGGGAACAGAGATGTTCAGAGGCCCCTGCTTGATACCTTTGAAAACAGCTGTGCTGCCCAGAGCACCATAGAGGCTGTTGGGTAGAAGGAAAGATGCCCCTAGACCCAGAGGCTTCATCCCTGGGAGTGCTCACACCTATCTCCCACTCACAGGGTCCTGCATCCCTGTTGCCCACCTTTAATGGGTGGAAAGCGTTGGATGAATGGACCTAGGTTGGGACTTAAGAGCCCATTTATTTTCTGAACCAGACAAGAGCTAAGAGGATAGGCTGCTGGAGACCAAGCTGTTTTTACCTGGCCCTGTCTGCCAGTGGGGTGTTGGGGTGGAGTGCTAACCCTGGCTCTCTCTACTAGGAGTCAAAGCTCTTAAAGTTGTCATCATCTTGGGTAGAAATGTTTCTCAGAGAAGTGCTAGCTTCCCTTATGATTTTTATGGAATTCTGAAAGTTTGACAAAAATATGACATTTTGACAGAATAGGAAGTCTATACTTCCTTTTAACAAAATAGGAAGCCTATGGTTACTTTTGTTTGATAGCTTGGATCATCTCTGGTCAGCCATGGCTGCTGCTGGACACCTCTAAGCCAGAGCCCTGCCTCCACATTGAGCTGTCTTCTCCAACTCTTCCTCCACATGCAGCTGTGTCCCTCTGCTGCCTCCCCACTGCCTCAGGGTAAGATCCTGACTCCTGGACAGTACACACTGGGCCCTACATGATCTGGCCTCTGCCTGCCTTTCTGTTGTTAGCTGCTGTTGAGTCAGCCTCTACTTCATTGTGACCCCATGCATAACAGATCAAAACGCTGCCCAGTCCTCCACCATCCTCATGATTGGTTGTGAATCAGACCATTGTGATCCATAAGATTTTCATTAGCTGATTTTCGGAAATAGATCTCCAGGCCTTTCTTCTTAGTCCATCTTAGTCTGGAAGCTCCAGGGAAGCCTGTTTATTATCACAGCAATGCACAATTACAGGACCCCACCCACAGACAAGTGGTGGCTGAGATGTGGCTTGGAATCGCCTGGGTCTCCTGCATAGAAGGCAAGAATTCTGTCACCGAACCACCCCTGCCTCTCGCCTACCTTTCTAGGTCCATCCTTTTATCACATGCTGACCCTGGAGAGCTCCCTGTCCTCTTGCCAGACTGAACAGCCTTGAAGGAGCCAGGCTGCTTCTTGCCTCCTGCCTTTGCATATGCTGCAACCTTTGTTGGAAGAATTCTTCAGCTGGCTGATCTTACTCTTGCCTTTGAATGTACCTGGGTGTTGCCTCCTATGGGAAGCCACCTCTGGCTGGGTTAGATGGCCTTTGCCCAGGTTCCCATTGTACCTCCTGCTCTTTATTTTATTACAACACAGAATTGTAATTGTTAGTTTACTTTGTGTTCCCCTAAAATTGGGATCTCCTGGAGGTCAGGAGTTGTTCTATTCCTCTCTGTGCCTATCACAACCCAGTGAGTCATTCCAAGCCTGTTGTACTGACAGAAAATGGATGTCAGGGCATTCTGTTCCTTTCTGAGCAAAACACAAAACCTAGGAGCCATTAAGCAAAGACTGATAAATTTCACAGAAGAAATGAATAGTTCTGCCTAGCCATAGCCCACAGACAAGGTCAAAAGACAACAAACTGGGGATGATTTCTGCACCTCATAGCAAAGGGCTAATTCCCCAGATATATAAAGAGCTCCTATATATTGAATAGGAAAAGACCAAGAACACACAAGATAAGTGAGCAGAGGATAAGAGCAGAGATCACAGAAACAAAAAACTTACTCCATGCATTCATGAGAGCAATACAAAATGAAAATCTTCACCTATCAGATGGCTGAGGTTGTGGGGAACTGGCACCTTCATACATTGCTGGTACCCATTGTCATTGAGTCAATTCTGGCTCATAGTAGCCCCACAGGACAGAGTAGAACTGCTCCATAGGATTTCCAAGGCTGTATAATTTTTATAGAAGCAGACTGCCACATCTTTCTCCCATGGAGTGGCTGATGGCATTGACTACCAACCTTCCAATTAGCTGCTAGTCTTTTAACCACTGTGCCACCAGAGCTCCTCCTACATTGTTGGTAGGAGTGTAAATTGATAGAACCTTTTTGGAGAACAGTCTGAAAATATCTATCAAACTTACATATTTGACCTAGCAATTCTAGTTGGTGGTAAAATGCTTAGCACTTGGCTGCTAACCAAAAGGTTGATGGTTCAGATCCACTCAGTGGCTCATGAAAAAGACCTAGAGATCTGCTCCTGTAAAGACTAACCAAACAAAAACAAACTCACTGCTGTTGAGTTGGATCCAACTCATAGTGACCCCTCTTTGGGTTTCTGAGGTGGTATCACTACAGAAGTAGATTGCCCAACCTTCCTTCTGAGCATGGCTAGTGGATTTGAACCACCAGCCTTCTGATTAGCAGTCAAATGCCACCAGAGCCTGTAAAGATTACAGCCTAGAAAATCCTATGGGGGTAATTCTGCTTTGTCACATGAGGTCACTGAGTCAATAGCACCTAAAAAAATAATTCTAGGACCTTGTCCCACAAATGTACTCGGTACATGGTATTATTATGTATGAGTAAGACCATTGCAGCGTTATTATCTGGTAGTAAAAAACTAGAAACATCCTTACTACCTAACAATGGGATTGGTTAAATAAAATTAGGGTTCACTCATACATTGGAACACTACACAACCATGAAACAAAAGTGTGAGGAAGCCCTCTATATGCTGATAAGGATAATTATTGAGATAAATCGGTAAAAACAACCAAGGTACAGAACAATATGTATTGTATGCTAGCTTGTGTATTCAAAAAGTGTGTGTGGTGGGGGAGAAAGGGAGAATATATTGTTTTTGGCTTGTTTATACATCAAATACCTATTGAAAAATAAACAAATCAGTCCATTGTTTGCCTCTTGGCAGGGGAACTGAGTGATTGAATAACAAAGGTGGGCCAGACTTTTCATTTTAAGTTTTGAGCCAGATGACTATTTTATCTACCA
>NW_006921820.1:2930986-2962173 GCF_000298275.1 Orycteropus afer afer | reverse complement strand
ATATATATTTTAAAATATGCTCCTTCTGCTTTGTATCCAGAAGTTCATAAAAGTGATGTGGCAGGGACATCCAGAGATTGTCATCAAGGCTTGTGGAGTAGAAATGAGTCAATTTTTCTGTCTGTAGAGGCAGATCACTTTTAAGGGCTCTTCAGTGCTCCTTTAGGGAGTTCTGGTGGTGCAGTGGTTAAAGCACTTGCTGCTAATTGAAAGGTCGGTGTTTTGAACTCACCAGCCACTCTATGGGAGAAAGATGTGGCAGTCTGCTTCCTTAAAGTCTACAGTCTTGGAAACTCCATGAAGCATTTCTACTCTGTCCTATGGGGTTGCTATGAGTTAGGATCGATGGCAGTGGGTGTTCGGTGTGCTTCTTGGAGTCCCTGGGTGTTGCCAACAGTTAAGTGCTCAGCTACTAACTGAAAAGTTGGAGGTTTAAATCCATCTAGAGGTACCTCAGAAGAAAGGCCTGGCAATCTGCTTCTGAAAGATCACAGCCATTGAAAACCCTGGATCACAGTTCTGCTCTGAAACACATGGAGTGGCCATGAATCAGAATCGACTCAAGGGCGATTGGTTTTTATTTTTGGTTTGTATGCTCCTTATGGGAGCTCTGGGGGCATAGTGCCTAAGGCATTTGACTGCTTACTAGAAGGCTGGCAGTTCAAACCCACCAGCCACTCCTAGGAAGGAAGATTAGGTAATCTACTTCCATAGTGATACTGCCTCGGAAACCCAAGGTGGAGGATGCTGGTGGCTGTGAGTTGCAGTGAGTTTGGGTTTTTTTTTTTTTTTTTTGGAGTTAGAGGAGGCCAGGATGCAGAGATGGGGAATCTAAGGTGAGTGTTGAATGAAGGGCATCTGGGAAGGGAGTTGGGGTACAAAAGTGAACATCAATTTGAAGGAAAATCAGCATGATTAGAAACTGTAAAAGCCACTGTGTATGTGGCTAGTGGGGGAAGGGGAACTTACAGTTGTGTGCTTGTTGGTGCAAGATTTATTAACTCATTGACAATTGTGTCCCTGTTGGTCCTCAGACCCACTAAAAAGAATTTTGCTTTGGTTACCACAAATTTTTCTCTCCTGACCTTGTAGGATTGTTCAATCTTACCTCATGGTTCCTGGGCATTTTGTGGTATAGAATTATAAAAATGAACAGATTCAGAACTAGGAAGATGGGAAGAAAGAGAAGTCTTATATTTTAGTTGGGTCCCACAATATCCTTTGTTGTGGTAAATTCTGGTAATGAGTAACTTGGAAGAGAACCTAAAGCAAGGAGGAAAGAGGCTTGGTAAACTACATGTTAAATTGCTGAGAGAGACTGAGTGGAGAGACTAGAGCAAAGCCATATGGACTGGCCAGTTTGGGAGTTGACTTAATAGAGATTCCAGAGTGGTTAAGGATATAAGAAGAAGGCGGGGGGAAGCAGATAAAGGGACCTTTGAGAAATCTCACAGAGGGCTGTGAGTTGGTTGTGACCAGCAGTCAGCTCTGAGTCATAACGACCCTATGTACAACTGAACGAAATACTGCCCAGTTCTGCACTGTCTTCACAGTCTTTGCTATGCTTAAATCCATCTTTGCAACAACTGTGTCATCCATCTTGTTGAGGGTCCTCCAGTCGTTCACTGATCCTTTACCAAGCCTAATATCCTTTTCCATTCGTCTGTCAGTCTGTCGTACTGTGATGGCTTGCGTGTTGCTGTGATGCTGGAAGCTATGCCACCAGTATTTCAAGTATCAGCAGGGTCACCCATGGTGGACAGATTTCAGTGGAGCTTCCAGACCAAGACAGACTAGGAAGAAGGATGTAGCCATCCACTTCTGAAAAAATTGGCCACTGGAAACCTTATGAATAGCAGTGAAACATTGTGAGTTGGACACACTTTAGTAGTCTCCAAGAGACCCAAGTAAATATTCGACTTCCTTGTGAATTCCTTGTGTTCAGTGTGTACTTTTCTGAGTGTGACTGAGATTCACACAGAGCCCCAGATTATATATGAATTATTTGTATGTGTTATATATTCTCTATGCTGCTATGATTTTTTATTTTTTTGATGTCATTTTACCCTTCTACCACAACAGCCTCATGGGAGCTCTGGTAGCATAGTGGCTAAGACACTTGCCTGCTAACCAGACAGCTGGTGGTTCAAACCCACCAGCCACTCCTCGGAAGGAAGGTTGGGCAATCCTACTTCCGTAGTGATACTGCCTCGGAAACCCAAGGAGGGGTCGCTATGAGTCGGGTTTGACTCGACAGCACATAACAACAACAACAACAACCACAACAGCCTCATGATAGAATCAACTAGTATATTTAGTTCCATTTTATAGATGGAAATTGAGGGCTACACACTAGTGCACTGCCAGCCCTGGAGCCAAGGTTTTCTCTTTTTTCTTTGTGTCCTTCAGCTACCTCCAGACTGGCTGTTACCACTGCAAAGTCAGGGCCCCACCCTCAATAGTCTTTACTTCTCTGTGATCAGTTGAGTGAAACACATCCTACCACACATCAGTAGCAGCAGATACCTGTGTTTTCAGCCACACTTAGTATCTGCTTCATTACCTTTTTCCTCCCATAGTTTCCTTCATACATATATTGTGGTTTCTAGGGCAGCAGAAAATCAGAAATGTCACGCAGCTGCCTCTGAACAAAGAGCCCTGGAGTCAACCCCCATTGATCAACAGGTTGTTTACACTGAGAGCTTCCTGGTGGAACCAAATATTCTACAATTTATGCAGGAGCCAGGTTTGATATGACCTGGGGCAAGGCAATGGGAAGGATCAAGCCAGAAGAGCTGCCAGTTGTCTAATAGCAAAGGAATGTGGGAAATAGGTGGGTAGAGGGCCCCAGGCAGATGAGAGACTTGAGCTTTGGGGCCTTTGGAGGTCATGATGCTAACCTAGGTTTGATCTGTAAACAAGTTGTTTTCTTGCTGCAGTGGGCTAGTTTCATGATGGCTTTATCTCCTGAGATTACATGGTGACTCTTTGCCTGCTGGTCCAGATAGCAGGTCCCTGGGGATTGGAGACCCAGCAGACTCCCTTTCAGGCCTCTCATTCCTGGAAGATCAGGGAGAGTTCAAAGGTGACTTCTGTTTGTTTGGGAAAAACAGGTGAGGGCTGAAGGGTTTCTAGCTCTGGAGATGGACTTGGAAGCATCTTTGAAGGGCAGAAAGCCCTGAATGTAAACAGGAAAGGAAAGCTAAGATGCCCCTCAGGGCCTGCAGTGGAGCTTGGGAGGTGAGGGTGGAGGTTATTTCTTACTTTCAGGAGAGCTCCTGGACAGGCCCTGGCTTGGGAGCTCCTACATAACCTGGAGCTCTCTTTTGTCCCAGTTACTACTGAAAAGTGCTTTCCTAGTAGGGGTGAAGGAGCTCTGGTGGCGTAGTGCCTAAGGCACTAAGGCATTTGACTGCTAACCAGAAGGCTAGGCGTTCAAACCCACCAGCCACTCCTCGGAAGGAAAGTTGGGTAATCTACTCCGTAGTGATACAGCCTCGGAAAACCAAGGAGGGATCCCAAGGAGGGATCGCTATGAGTCGGATCCAACTCGATGGCAGTGAGCTTGGTTTGTTTGTTTGTTTGTAGGGGTGAAGTTGAGCTCTGGAGCACCACTCTCAGGGGTTATCTGGGAAAACAAGGAAGAGAAGGCCAGGAGAGGGAACTACGTTTATCTGACATCTGGCCAGTTCTAGAAACTGTACTTTGCATAACCTGTTTAATCTTACCTATCCTTTGTCCAAGGACTCATAATGTACTTGAGTCAAGTTGATAACAGTGTATTAAGACAGGTATTGTTATCCCCAATTAAAAGCTGAGACCCTGAGGCTTGGGCACCAAAACCAACCCTGTTGCCATTGAGTTGATTCTGACTCATAGTGACCCTATAGGGCAGAGAAGAACCGCTCCAAGGATTTCCATGGCTGTGATCTTTATGAAAGCAGATTACCACATCTTTCTCCTGCAGGCTTGGAGAGAAGGATATAAAGAGTCTTCAAACCACAAACCAAGACAAGAGAGTAGAAATGGGGTGGTGCTGCTCACACAGGCTAGACCTATTTGGAAATAGAGAGGGCTACAGGTAGGCTGACCATTTTCTTGTCTAAACTGGGCACTTCCAAGAGTCTAGGGACATTATTAATTAACACATGGACAACAGGCATCAAGTGGGACTGTTATGGGCAAACCAGGATGTATGATCACCCTGCATACAGGGTACTAGAGTGGAGTAGTGCTCAGAAGCCTTGCCCTATGAAGGAACAGCCACTGTTTATAATAGAATCCTTATAGCAACCCTAAGAGCTCTGGTAGCATAGTGCCTGAGACACTTGACTACTAACCAGAAGGCTGGCAGTTCAAACCCACCAGTCATTTCTCAGAAGGAAGATGGGGCAATCTACTTCCATAGTGATACTGCTTCGGAAACCCAAGGAGGGGTTGCTATGAGTCGAGTCTGACTCGACAGCACATAACAACAACATAACAACCCTCAGATGTTTATTATTTTCTCCATTTGACAGATGAGGAAACTGAGGCTCAAAGAGGCTACTTAACTTTCTTGAGGTCAGTCCCACACTAGTGAGAGGGAAAGCTCTGACTGCCTTGAAGCCCTTGCTCTTTCTGTGGGTCATGCTACCTCCTAGGACCCAGGGCCTTTGGAAGGAACAAGGGCAATTGAAGGAAATGGGGCTAGAAGGCTTGGGTCTGGAGTGTGACAGGCCATTCCCTAGGTTATCCCTGCAGTGTCACTGTGGCCTTTTCCAGGGCTGACATACAAGCACTGTCTAAGGCGGGCAAGTGAGCCTGAGGTGGAGGAGGAGGTCCCACCCTCCCTGAAGGCTTCTGCAGCCTTCTCTGATCATCCTGGGCCTCCAGCAGGGTGGTGGCCAAGGTCAAGGCTTGGTTGGAATTTTTCTAGAAAGAAAATGTCATTCAGTGAGCTGCCTCATTTCTGAGACTGGTGAATGGGAACACTGAGAAATTGAACGGTAGCCATCCTGGAGCCATGACTGTCCCCTCTGGTTTACAGATCCTGCTCTGGCCCTAGCTTGACCCCTCTTGGTCCCCAGAAAGGGCCTAGGTGGTCTGGAATGCAAGGATACTCTAGGTTGGGGCAGAAGGTGTGCATGTGCACCCATGTGTGGAGGGTTCATGAGCCTTGGAAGACCTGATGTGCAGCTTGTTCCTGCTCCGATCACCAGCCAGCCTGATCTTCCAGGGGTGAGTCAGCAGCCACAGCATAGACAATGAAGGGCCCAGGCCAAAGCTCAGATGGCCTTTAAAGTCCTCTTGACTATTGCATCACATATGAGATAGGCAGGAAAGTGGCCTTGGGTCAGCTAGCCAGGCAGATGGCACCACCTCCTGCACTCAATCTTGGGCAGGCCAAAGGCTGATAGGGCTGACAAGGGAAGGGAGCCTGTGGGGTGGGGGTGAGGAGATAGTGGGTAGGGAGTGGGGGTAGGGGTCATGCCTCACATAAGTACAATAGCTGAGTCCTCAGCAAACTATTGCTAAATAACTAAGGGCTGATTATGTTTCATTAGTTCATTCATCCACTCAATTAGTTTTCAAACCATGTTGTCTTAGTTCTCTAGTGGTGCTATATATAACAGAAATACCACGGTGGGTGACTTTATTATTTTTTTTTATTATTATTATTTTTTTGATTATACCACAATTTATTTATCCATTCTACTGATAATGAATATTTGCTTTGCTTCCAGATTTCTGCTATCACAATCCAATGTAATAGTGCTGTAATAAATAGTTTTCTCCCTGTGTATTGGTGTACATATCCATGATTTTCCGTATACAGTAACTTTCTTTTTTTCTTTTGCCTGAGATCTACATGATCTTCATGATTTAGTTAACACACACACACACACGTAATGTGTAGAAAAAACAATTTAGCAAAATAATACACTTACTAATTTCAATGCATTTGGATATTTGTATTCTATTCTATTTTTTTTTTTTTATTAGGATTTGGGTGAAGATTTACAGAGTAAATTCACTTTTCATACAGCAGTTCACATATACTTTGTCTCATGTCATTGACCAAAATTTACAATGCAGCAGCTCCCCTCCCACTTCCTCCCCATAGTTACCTCCTCCCAGTGTCCATCCCTTCATACTCTTCTGCACCCTGAGCTATCTCCCTGTGCATAAGCAGCCCTTCCTTCTCCCATGATTGTTCTCTCCAGGGCGTGTGTCTACTTGAGGTAAATGTTTAACTCACATGCCTGTACTTTGTTTGGCTGGAAACCACAGTTGTGGGTTCAATTCCAGACCTGAAGGGCAGCTAGGGGCCATAGTCTCAGTGGTTCCACCAGGCTCTATTGGACCAGCAAACCTGGTCCCCACCTTCTTTTTTTTTTTTGCCTCACAGTGGGTGACTTTAAAGAACAGAAATTAATTTTCTCAGTTTAGGAAGCTAGAAGTCTGAATTCAGGGCACTGGCTGTAGGGGAAAGCTCATGCTCTGTTGACTCTGGGGAAAGAGAGTCCTTGTCTCTTTCAGTTTTTATAGCCCCAGCATTCCTATGTTGGTTGGCTATCTTCACATGGCATCTATCTTCCCCTGTTTGTGCTTGCTCCTAATCTGCTCTTTTTATGACTCAGAAGTGAGTATGACTCCATTAACATAACAGAGAAATCTCTATTGCCAAATGGGAGTACATCCTCCAGTATAAGGGATAGGATTCTAACATATATTTCCATAACACTTATGTTCCAGACACTGTCCTGGACTAAGGCCCAGAAGGCTCTTCCACTTCAGTGAAGTAGACAGATGAGCAGATAGACCAACCCAAGGAGGGGGTACAGCAACAGAGGTAAGTCAGTCCAGGGTGCCAGAGGAACCCAGCAGCACACATTCCTCCAGCCTGCTGGAGCAATCAGGGCTGGATTCTAGAGGAGGTGTAGTGGTTAGTAAAGAGGGCAGTGAGGGAAGTTGATGGTGTAGCAAGTGCAAAGTTCTGGGGCCAGAAGGCACATCTGACCTAGATCCTCATTCTGGCTGGGAGGCTGGAGACAGATGGTCGAGGCAGGAAAAGCCTGATTTCACAGATTTAATTTTAGGAGAAAGGGTCCAGGTGAGCCTGAGAAGGGAGAAAGGTTTTATCTAAGGAGGTGAGGGCAGCGCCAGGTCTCAAAAGTGTCTGGAAAGGCTCAAATTCATAACTTTAAATGTGTCCTAAAGATGTTCCAAGGGGTGTGTTTCACTGATGCTTCAATGTTAGTACCTTGAGGACAGAGTTATTTTACTGATAGCCTAGCAATAGGTGCCCTCTTCCCTTCTGCCCAGAGACGGGCTTGACCAAGAGTCTCATAGTGAAGCTACACTGAAGCAGCCGAGGTCCACCAGGGCATGGAGTTTGCACAAAGAAGGGCTTCTGAGACTATGTCAGGGTTTTCTCTGTTTGTTCATCCCTGGTGGCAGCTTCAGGAAAGCAGGCATAAGAAAAAGGAACCCTTTTCTAACAGAGCTGACCAAGGCACAGGGAGGACCAGGAATTTGGACCCCTATCCCCAGAAAGCCTGGGGCAGAGCCAGAGTCACCCAGATTCCCGAGCTCATCCTGGTATCTTATGAGGTAGGCTGGCCACCTGTGAAGGGCAGTGGCCAGGCCTGGATCAACCAGGGTAGAGAGCTGGTATGTCCCATGCAGCTGGAGCCACAAGCTGATCTGCGTGGCCTCCATAGGATCTCAGAGCTTCTGCTTGCTTGGTCAGAAAACAGTCAAGTGTGCCCTTTCCCTGTGGCTCTGAGAGAGGGATAAGCATAGGGGCTGGAGGCTGTCAGAGAGCAAGCGTGGTCCAGCACTCAGAGTGATTCGGAGAGCAGCTGCACATGCAAGAGACAAAGCTGCTTTCCTCCTACTGCTCTGCATCTGCAGCAGAGGGGGCCCCAGCCCCACCCAGGTGATGAGAACCCTGACTGTTAGAGGTTGATGGGATGTGGATACACTCTCTCCTAAACATCCTGGAAAAGAGCCTCATATGTGTTGAATATTTTGTGCCAGACCTGTTGCATACATGATTGTATTTCATCCATCATCCCTTGAGGTGGGTACTGCTACAATCTCATTTTACTGGTGAGTGAACTGAGGCTTGGAGAAGTGAAGTCACCCACCAAAGGCACAAGCTGGTAGGTGACACTATGAGAATGCAGGCCCAGGTCTGCCTATCTCCAAATCCCATACTCTATACTACATCCCTTTGCCCAATTTAGGTGAGATGGAGCAATGTGGTGACTGAAGGGCTTTGCCTAACTAGATAAGATAAACAAAGGATGCTTCATTCAATCATTTATTTGGTACATCTTCATTGTACATATACACTGTGCCAGACATTGTGCACAATGCTGGGGCTGCAGTGAGGAGCAGAACAAGACATGTTCCCTGTTCTCATGATGTCAACCTTCTGGTTGGGGGAGATGGGCTTTTATTAGATAATTACTCAAATATACAGAAGAGTAAAAGTCCTTGGGTGGCACATACGGTTTGCGTTTGGCAGTACAAACATTCAGCAGCACCTTGGAAGAAATAGGCCTGGCGATCTGCTTCCGTAAAGATTACAGCAAATTAAAACCCTGTGGTGCCATTCTACACAAGAGCATTCTAGAGGTTACTGCATGTGCAAAGGCCCTGAGGTGGAAATTGAAGGACTGACTAGGAGTACTGAAAGAGAAGGGTCATGAGTGGGGTGGTATGGTGGGTAAAGGGCAAGGTGGGCATGGTCTTGACAGGGTAGGGCTTGAGGGACCATGGCATATGGTTCTGTGAAGCCAACACATGTGCCTATGAAATGAGAGCTTCCTGTGAACTCTCCACCATGAACTAAATGAAAAACCACAACAAGGTATATAGCTTCCCCAAAAGTTCGGCACAGAATGCAAGTCAAAGGAGGTGACTGTTCTCCTTTTGGCTCAGACTGTGCCTGAGGGGTTGTGATCCTTTCTGAACTCTCACTGCCAGCATTTGCAGAAGACCCAGCATGGCAAATGTATGCATTAAAATCAGGCTGGGTGAGCAGGGAAGAGCAGCCTTGGGGGACAAATGTATGTCCTAGGCCTCTAAGGAATGTTGTTGAGCAAGGGAATAGTGGTCAGCCCCATAGAAGGAAAAACGTCCTGGCATTAGGATTCATGAAAATAGGGTGAGCTACTGTGAGATAGTGAGCCTGTCACCCTGGAGATGTTTGAACAGATGCTGGTTGTTGTTGTTGTTGTTGTTTGCCGTCGAGTCAGCCCCGACTCATAGCGACCCCTCCTTGGGTTTCCGAGGCAGTATCACTACGGAAGTAGGATTGCCCAACCTTCCTTCTGAGGAGTGGCTGGTGGGTTTGAACCGCCAGCCTTCTGGTGAGCAGTCAAGTGCCTTAGCCACTATGCTACCAGAGCTCTGAACAGATGCTGGAGGACCACGTATTAGAGATATTGTGGAAAGGGCTCTTGCTTAGCTTAATGGGTAGCCTAGATTTAGTCCTCACCATTGGTTGAGCATCTACTATGTTCCTCCTCCTCTCCAACTCTGAGTTGGAGATTCACCATAGAATCACCCCCCAAAAAACAGGGTATTGAGCCACATAAATGGTGGGGTTGACTCTGGCTAGACTTGGGTGGATTAGGGGTTTGTTCTGTTCACATAGCCCTGGGGAAACCAGATTCTGAGGATGGTTGGTGGTCTCAGACCCATGGGTTGGGTGCTGCTAGTCACCCTCTGAGATCATTTACCAGGGCACACTTTTCAGAATCTTGAGTGTTTTGGGGACCCTAGACTCTCTAGCTGTCAGTCCTGCAGTCTCCACCCACTCAGAACCTGAGAGAAGCCAACAAATTCCTTCTCCACTTTCCCATCAACTGCATGTACACAGGGACTTCCCATGAGGATGTCAGTCTTCTCTATTATTCCCTAAACAGAAGGTGTCATGGATTGAATTATTTTCCCCAAAATATGTGTCAACTTGTCTGGGCCATGATTCTCAGTGTTTTGGTGTTTATGTGATGATATAATGTGGCAGTTATATAATAACCCCCCATAATGTGATAAGCCAATCAGTTGTAAGAGGATTAGGGTGGGATGTTGTTGTTGTTGTTGTTGTTATGCGCCCCGACTCATAGTGACCCCTCCTTGGGTTTCCGAGGCAGTATCACTACGGAAGTAGGATTGCCCAACCTTCCTTCCGAGGAGTGGCTGGTGGGTTTGAACCGCCAGCCGTCTGGTTAGCAGGCAAGTGTCTTAGCCACTATGCTACCAGAGCTCCCTAGGGTGGGATGCAACACCCTTAATCTCACCACAGACCTGTTCCAATGTAAAGAGAGTGACCTGCAACACCTTTTATCTCATAACAGATAAAAGGTGGGCCCTAGGGGATGGCCTCAGGTCTAAGGCAGTCACCTGCCACACCCAAGGCTGGCAGTTCAAACCCACCAGCTGCTCCCCACCCACCAGTCCCTCCCTAGGAGCTCTGGTAGCATAGTGCCTAAGGCACTTGACTGCTAACCAGAAGTCTGGTGGTTCAAACCCATCAGCCACTCCTCAGAAGGAAGGTTGGGCAATCTACTTCTGTAGTGATACCACCTCAGAAACCCAAAGAGGGGTCACTATGAGTCAGGTCTGACTCCACGGCACATAACAACACCACCACCACCACTACCACCAAGAAAGAAGAGCCAGGAGCAGAGTGTGCCCTTTGGACCCAGGGTTCTGTGCTGGGGTCTCCTAGGACCAAAAGACACACAGAGAGAAAGCCTTCCCCTACAGCTGCACTCTGAATTTGGACTTCTAACCTCTTAAACTGTGAGAGAATAAATTTCTGTTTATTATAGCCATTTATTTTGGTATTTCTGTTATAACAACACTAGGTAATAAGACAGAAGGCTTCCTTGGTTCTCATACCCCAGAACTCTCACACTTGACTCCATGCTCTCTGATGTTCTGCTCGTCCCCTTGGCTCCTTCCTACTACCACCACCCATACCTGGCCTCCCCAGTGGTCCTGACACCTGCTTCTGTTGTTCACTTGGCTTGTCTACTCTCTGCTAAGTTATGGGGCAAGCGCTAGTCATATGTTTGTTTTTTTAATTAATGTATAATTTATATAAAGTGCACCCATCTTAAATGTATAGTTTGATGGATTTTTGCATATGCATACACATATGTATCCACCATGCAGATCAAAGTAGAGAGCATTTTCCAGGTCATTCTTTTCAAATAGCTCCATCTTCTAAGTTCCCACAGTTTTATTATTGGACACTTAGCAGATGTTACCTTTCATTCTAGCTGGTTGGAAGGCAGGACCCATCCTGTTTGCTGTTTCTTTGCTCCACCTGACTAGCACAGTGCAATGTCCGTTAGAGGCCCTTGAACCACATTAGATGGAAAGGTGGGAGATTGCTGAGTATGCCCCAGAATATGTGTCCAGTTGCCCCTCAGGAATGTGGGAGAGGTGACAGTGACAAAGAATGGGGTCACTGGAGGGCAGGAGGAGCCTTGAGCACAGCGTATGCTAGTTCTGTTAAGGTAACCTGCCACCGCTATGATGTGCAGAGTCCTGGAGACAGACATTCTCAGCAGAAGGCTCAGACATGTGGAACTCCATGTATGGACACCCTACCCAGAGACAGGCTGTAGCATAGGACTCGGTGAGCTCTCATCATAGGCCCTAAGACACTTGGATTGCAAGCTCAGAGAGTTGAAGGAATAGGGACAGGCTGGGCTCAGAATCTTTGAAGTCAGAGTGCTGGTGCCGAGTGCTCTGAGGGAGGTCAGAACACAGATTCTCACTTGGAGGTCAAGACTTCCCTGCTGGCTGCCCCCACCCTAGAGAGCCTATCCCATCCCTCCCTTGGTTCATAGCTTAGCCTGGGAGATAGTCCTTCCAAGGGAACAGAGACTTAACTGGCTTGAACAGCAACATGGGAGCAGCAGGAATGACTTGGAGGGAGGTGGGGAGGCAGGGGATTATGGGGTTCTGGTACATGAAGTCCAGCAGCTGTCCTGTGTCTCCAGGTTGTTGGAGGACTAGTAGATGCTCTGTTTGCTCTAAGACATAACTCTCCAGCTTGTTCAGAAGCAGAGAGAGACCCCTTTTCTGGGGTTCAGATGCCAATTGTCATGTGCCATTTGGGTGTGCTCTGAGCCCCTCAGACTGTATCGTTCCTGTCCCCTATCATCTCTTTGATTATAGTAAGTAGAAGTCTTATACCAGGGACTCAGGTGAATCTTTGCTTTTACATTATATCTGCTATCTCAGTGCTCAGTGCAGGGCTTAGTGCCCAGGTCCACCTGATATTAAAATATGTTTTGTTAGCCACTCAGCTTAAGGCACTATAGTGGCAAAGTCTTACTGTCAGTGATAGCCTCTCCTTCCATGATTAGTAGAAGCATGACTATGAGCACATGAGGCTAAAATAGGGAGGGGAAGGGAGAAGGAAGAGAAGTGCACATCAATAATGGTCAATACTGATGATAAGCATGGACCGAGGTATTCAGATCAACTTCTAAAACTGGTAGATGGCCACCTTAACATCCCTGAGTGTTTACTCTGTGCCAACTGCTTGTCCAAGTGTGGTCTGCAAGGTTGTATCATTATCCTCATTTTACTAAGAAGAAAACTTATGCTCAGGAGATTTATCCAGTCAAAGTCACAGAGCTGGAAGATGTGGAGCTGGATTTTGAGCTAAGTGTGCCTGACTCAAAGTCTAGGTCTCTTTTTCCTCCATGAAAAGTGTTCTTCAAGTACTATGAGCATGCCTTCAAAATAAGATCTAAACTCAACTCACTGCCAAGTCAGATCCAATTCAAAGTGACCCCTCCTTGGATTTCTGAGGAAGTAGGTTGCCCAATCTTCTTTCCGAGGATGGCTGGTGGGTTTGAACCTCCAGCCTTCTGGTTAGCAGTCAAATACCTTAGACACTACAGCACCAGAGCTCCTTCAAATAAGGTATCCTGCCCAATACTAAACATCTCCTTTCCAGACATTTGAAGGAAACCTCCAGCATGTAAGAGATAGGTCAGAACAACAAGAGAGAAAAAAGGGACTTCAAGGAAACAAAGATGAAGGAGCCAAAGAAAACTTCAAAGAAACTGTCATTCACAATCTCAGAGATTGGAAAAGATACTGCATTCATGAAATAAGAACAGGATTCCATAAAAAGAAAAATAATCAGAAAACAAGTGAAAACTCTTGGTAATTAAAAATGTGATAACAAAATGGTAGAAAAATAACTTTCTAAAAGGTTAAACAGAAAAACACAGAGATGGCTATTAGGATAAAAAAGATAAGGAAATTAACAACTGAGTGTGATAGTAAACAAACAATGGAGAGATCAAGAGAAGAGATCAAGAGAACCCTGCTAAAACTACTGTAAACCCAGGTTGACAGTGCATGAAGTCCAAGGCTGTGCCTTCTTAGAGGTGACATCAGAGACTGCTCGCTAGAAGGGAAATAGCCTGCACTAAAATAGTTCATCCAAGCCACTAAATAAATAAACAAAGCAAACAACAAGAACCTGTGGAGATGGGGAAGTTAGAATCCAGAGGTGTTACAAATGTTGTTAGATGGCATCAAGTCAGCTCTGAATCACAGCAACCCTATATACAACAGAACAAAACACTGCTTGGTGGTGTACCATCTGCACAATCCCTGCTTCGCTTGAGCCCATCACAGCCATTTTGTCAATCCATCTCGTTCATGGTCTTCCCCTTTTTCTCTAACCCTCTACTTTATCAAGCATGAAATCCTTTTCCAAAGACTGGCCCCTTCTGACAAGATGACCAAAATATGTGAGATGAAGTCTGACCGTTCTCCCTTTCAAGGAGCATTCCAGGTGCACTTCTTCAGGACAGATTTGTTCATTTTTCTGGCAGTCCCTAGTATTTTTAACATTCTTCACCAACACCACAAATAAAATGGATGAACTCTTCCGTCTTATTCATTGTCCAGCTTTCACATGCATATAAGGTGTTTTGGTTACCTAGTGCCTCTCTGACAAGAAAATATACCACAAATGACACGGCTTGAACAAACAGGAGTTTGTTTACTCTCTTACAATTTGGAGGCTTTAAGTCTGAGTTCAAAGTGCCAGGCTCTAGGGGCTAGGTGGAAGCCTCTCAACCTTGGGCTTCAGCTCTGCCTCCTGCACCTGGCCCACTGAAGCTGGAGGCTTTTCTTCACTCAGACAGCTGCCGGCTGCTGAAGCTGACAAGTCCGAGGCTGGCAAATAAAAAGGCACAGTCCTGATGTTACCAAACCTCATGGCAGGCCATTAATTCAAATCCATTGAAAGTTCCAAGGTCAGCAGAGCATGGCAGGCTGCTGAACAACAGCACGGCTATATGCAGGGTCCAAGCATGCCATAAGCTGGAGACCATTCCCCAAGGCTTCTGCTTATATATAGGAAGCAGACAGCATTCCCTAAGGCAGCTACTCAGCTGCTCACAGTAAATTCCACCATGCAGTTGATTACCAGTCTCATTGTGGGGAATACTACATCCAGCTGCCCAGCCACTCAACCAGACCCACCTAAGTTGACACACAAACTGAACTACCACATGAGGTGATTGAAAATACATGGCTTGGGTCAGACACACCTTAGTCTTAAAAGTGACATCTTTACTCCTTAACATTTTAAAGAGGTCTTTTGCATCAGATTTGCCCAGTGCAATACAATGTCTGATTTCTTGACAGCTGCTTCCGTGAATGTTGATTGTGGATCCAAATAAAGCGAAATGCTTGAAAATATCAATCTTTTCTCCATTTATTATGATGTTGCTTATTGGTCCAGATGTTTCTTTATGTTGAAGTGTAATCCATACTAACGATTGTAGTCTTTGATCTTCATCAATAAGTGCTTGAAGTCTTCTTCACTTTCAAGCAAGTAAAGTTGTGTCAACTGCATATTACAGGTTATTAATGAGTCTACCTCCAATCCTGATGCCGCATTCTTCTTCATATAGTATGGCTTCCTGGATTATTTGCTCAGCATAGAGATTGAATAAGTATGGTGAAAGGAGACAACACTGATGCACACCCTTCCTGATTTTAAATCATGTAGTATTCCCTTGTTCTGCTCAAATGGCAGGCTCTTGGTCTGTGTACAGCTTCCTCATGAGCACAATTAAGTGTTTGGGAATTCCATTCTTCACAATGTTATCCATAACTTGTTATGATCCACACAAATGCCTTTGCATAGTCAATAAAACACGGGTAAACATCTTTCTGATATTCCTTGCTTTCAGCCAAGATCCATCTGACATCAACAGTAATGTCCCTCATTCCATGTCCTCTTCTGAATTCAGTTTGAATTTCTGGAACTTCCCTGTCAATATACTGCTGCAACTGTTCTTGAATTAGCATCAGCAAAGTTTTACTCACATGTGATATTAATGATATTGTTTGATAGTTTCCACATTCTGTTGGAGCACCTTTCTTTGGAATGGGCACAAATGTGGATCTCTTCCAGTTGGTTGGCCAGGTAGCTGTTTTCCAAATTTCTTGGCATAAACAAATAAGCACCTCTAGCATTGCATTCATTTGTTGAAACATCTCTATGGGGATTCTGTCAATTTCTTGAGCCTTGTTTTTTTGACAAGTCCCTCAGTGCAGCTTGGACTTCTTCCTTCAATATCATCCATTCGTGATCATATGCTACCTCCTGAAATAGCTAAACATTGACCACTTCTTGGTACAGTGACTCTGTGTGTTCCTTCCATCTTCTTTTGTTACTTCCTGCATCTTTCAGTATTTTGTCCATGGAATCCTTCAGTATTGCAGTTTGAGGCTTGAATTTTTTTCTGTATGTCTTTTAGCTTGAGGAATGCTGAATGTGTTCTTCCTTTCCAGTTTTCTAACTCCAGGTCTTTGCACATTTCATTGTAACACTTTACTTTGTCTTCTCAAGCTTTGAAATATTTTGTTCAGCTTTTTAATTATTATTGTTATTTTATTGTGATTTGAGTGAAAGTTTACAGAGCAAATTCATTTTCCATACAGCAGTTCATACACATTTTTTTTTAAAAAATGACATTGATTACAATCTCTGTAATGTAACAGCTCTCTTCCCACTTCCCTCCTTCCTCCCTGCCTTTTCCCTGTGCTTCTTTCCTGTGTGTTCCTGCCCTGAGCTATCTCACTGTGCAAATACTGCCTGCCCTTCTGATCTCCCATGGTTGATTATTCTAAGGAGTGTACCTACCTGGTATAAATGTTCACCTTATGCACCTGCCTGTTGTTTGGCTGGATGCCATAGCAGTGAGTTCAATTCCAGGCCCAAAGAGTAACTAGGGGCCATAGTCTTGGGGGTTTCACGAGTCTATCAGACCAGTAAGCCTGGTCTTTTTTTTTTTTTTTTTTTAATGATTTTGAGTTTTGTTCCACATTTTTCTCCCACTCTATCCAGGATCTCTTATTTTGATCCCTTTCCAAGTGGTTGACAGTGGTAGCTAGGCACCATCTAGTTCTTCCAGTCTCAGGGTCATGTAGGCTGAGGTTTCCATGGTCCACTACTCCCTTGGATTAATTGTTTCCAAGTGTCTTTGATTTTCTTCATTCTTCTTTGCTCTGGAGAAGGAGAGATCAATTGTTGCATCTTAGATGGCTGCTTGCAAGCTTTTAAGACCCTAGTTGTTAACTCCCCAAAGTAGGTGTAGAACAATGTTTTTGTGTAATTTTTTGTGCCAATTGAACTTAACGTTCCCCCACAAGCATGGTCCTGAGCCCATGGGCCCAACAACTCGTTCTCTCAGGGTGGTTGCCTGTGGCTAAGAAGTTACCATAACTTTGCCTTGTTAGTTCTATTATATATATGAATGTTCTTATCGTACATACAAATATGCATGTAAAAATATCATTTGCCAGACTTATATATGATCATGATTATATCCCCTTTTCCCTAGACATACCTGATCATTCATCCTGGGCAGATCTTATTTCTATGTACATATTTGTATGTACTGTAAGGATGTCCATATATAATAGAACTAACAAGGGGCAAAGTTATGGTAACTTCTTAGCCACAGCCAACCACCCTGAGTGAGTGAGTGAGTGAGTAATTGGACCTGTGGACTCAGGACCATGGTTGCAGAGGACATCAAGCTCAGTTGGCACAACATACTACACAAAAGCTTGTTCTACATTCTACTTTGGTGAGTAGTGACTGGGGTCTGAAAAGCTTGCAAGCAGCCATCTAGATGGAACAATGAGTCTCCCTCATCCAAAGTAAAAAAGAATGAGGAAACCAAAGACTCATGGAAGCAATTAGTCCAAGGGACTAGTGGATCATGCAGACCTCAACCTATATGACCGTGAGACCAGAAGAACTAGAGGATGCCTAACTACCACTTTCAAACACTTGGAAAGGAATCAGTGCAGGAGATCCTGGATAGAGTGGGAGAACTCAAAATCATAAAAAAAGACTGGGTTTACTGGTTTGATAGAGCCTGATGAGAACCACCCCCCCAAGTCTATGCCCCTAGTTACCCTTCAGGTCTGAGATTGAACTTAGTCCCATGGCTTCCAGACCAAAAATAGACAGGCATATAGGGTGAACATTTACATCAGGTAGATATACTCCTTAGAACAGTCAACCATGAGAGAATAGAAGGGCAGTGTTTGCACAGGGACATAGTTCAGGGGGCAGGAATGCATAGGAAAGGAAGACACAGAGAAGAGGTAACGACAGGGAGGAAGTGGGAAGAGAGCTGTTGCATTGTGGGAAATTGCAGTCAATATCATGAAACAAAGTGTATATGAATTGCTGTATGGAAAATGAATTTGCTCTGTAAACTTTCATCCAAATCACAATTAAAAAAAAATAATAAAAGTCAAACTGATACAAGAAAAATAGATAATCTGAATAGACCTGTACCAGGTAAAGATTAAGTTAATGATTAATTTAAAACTTTTCACAAGAAGGGCCCAGGCACAGATGACGTCACCAGTGAATTCTATGAAACATTTGAGGAAAAGTTTATACCAATTCTGCACAAACTCTTCCAAAGAAAGGAGAGGAAGGAACACTTTCTACCTCATTGTTTGAAGCCATTATTACCCTGATACCAAAACCAGGGAAAGACATTATAAGAAAGGGAAACTACAGACCAATGAATATAGACACAAAAATCCTCAACAAAATACTGGCAAACTGAATCCAGAGAAATATAAAAGGATCATACAACATGACCAAGTAGGATTCACCCGAGGAATGCAATGTTGATTTAACATTGGAAAATCAGTTAATGTAATAAACCATATCATTAGAATAAAGGACAAAAATCACATGATCACCACAAGAAATGAAGGAAAAAAAAAATGGACAAAATCCAGTAAAAGCACTCAGAAAATATGGAATAGAAGGAAGTTTCCTTAGCCTGATAAAAGCTATTTATGACAGACTTACAGCTAACATCATATTAATGGTGAAAGACTAAGTATTCTCCTCCCCTCCTAATAATCAGAAAAAAGACAAGGATGTCCAGTATCTCCACTTCTGTTTAACACTATTCTGGAAATTCTATCCCAGATAATTAGGCAAGATAAAGAAATAAAAGTCATCCATATTGGAAAGGAAGAAGTAATTCTGTCTACATTGAAGATGACATAATCTTGAACATAGACTATCTTAAGGAATTCACTTAAAAACGACTGGAACTAATAAACAAGTTAAGCAAGGTTATGGAGTACAATACCAAAACAAGTTAAGCAAGGTTATGGAGTACAATATCAATATACAAAAATCAACTGTATTTTTTAAATAAACTATCACTGAGCAATCCTAAAATGAAATTAAGAAAACAATTCTATTTATAATAGAATCAAAAGAATAAAATCTTAGTAATAAATTTTAACAGAAGCACAAGAGTTAATGTCTTAGGCTGGGTTCTCTAGAGAAGAAAAATCAGTGAAGCTTTATATATATATATGTTGTTGTGGTTGTTATGTACCGTTAACTTGGATCCGACTCATAGTGACCCCTCCTTGGGTTTCCGAGGCAGTATCACCACGGAAGTAGATTGCCTAACCTTCCTTCCGAGGAGTGGCTGGTGGGTTTGAACCGCCAGTCTTCTGGTTAGCAGTCAAGTGCCTTAGGCACTATGCTACCACAGCTCCTATATATATATATATATATATATATACACACATATATATATATACACATACTTACACACATAGAGAGAGAGAGAGAGAGAGAGAGAAATAGAGAAATATCCAGAATCAACACCTATGGAAGAAGCAGTCAAGAAATCAGACATCGTGTTGCACTGGGCAAATCTGCTGCAAAAGACCTCTTTAAAGTGTTAAGGAATAAAGATGTCACTTTGAAGATTAAGGTGTGCCTGACCCAAGCCATGGTATTTTCAGTCACCTCATATGCATGTGAAAGTTAGACAATGAATAAGGAAGAATGAAGAAGAGTTGATACTTTTGAATTGTGGTGTTGAAAACACCATGGACGGCCAGAAAAATGAACTAATCTGTCCTGGAAGCAGTGCAGCTGGAATCCTCCTTGGAAGCGAAAATGGCTTCATCTCACATACTTTGGTCATGTTGTCAGAAGAGACCATTTCCTGGAGAAGGAAATCATGGTTGGTAAAGTAAAGGGGCAGGAAAAAAGGGGAAGACCCTCAAGAAGGTGGATTTACACAGTGGCTGCAGTGGTGGTCTCAATCATAGGAAGAATGAGGATGGCGTAGGACTGGACAGTGTTAATTCTGTTGTACATAGAGTCTCTATGAATCAGAGCCAACTCGACAGCACCAAACAACAGCAAACAAATATATATAGAGAAACATTTATCGCAAGGAAATGGCTCATGCAGTTGTAGAGGTTGGCAAGTCCTAAGTCTGTGGGTCAGTCGTCAAGCTGGAGTTGTCACCTGACTCATAAAACTTCAGGGGCTGATGAACTCAAGATCAGCAGACAATATAGCAGGTTGCTGGCTACAGAGGATGACAAATACAAGATCTCCAGGTAAAATGGCAGATGGTTGGCAACAATCCCAAGATTGGCAGGTAATATGGAAGACCATCTGTTCAAGTCCAGTAACCGATGAGTTACATGCAGGATTAAGATCCAGCAGAAAACCAGGGAGTTTTCCCAGGACATCCATATATATGTTGGAAGCGGGCCACATCCCTGAGGGAACTGCCTTTCAACTGATTGACTGCTCGTAGCACATCTCATCAGGTGGAATGACTACATTATAACTTCTATACCACTTAGAATCATGGTCCAGCCAAGTTGACACACAACCTTAACTATCACACTTATATTCTGACAACTCAAGCATTGTTGAAAGAAAAAGGAGACCTAAGTAAATAGAAAGACATCTCATTAAGTCTCCATCAGTATACTTAATACTGTTAAAATAGAAATACTCCCTGTTCTGGTTACCTAGTGTCACTCTGACAAGAATATATACTGCAAATGAGATGGCCTTAACAAACAGGAGTTTATTTTTTACAATTTGGAGGCTTAAGTCCAAGTTCAAGGTGCCAGGCTCTAGGGGCTGGGTGAAAGCCCCTCAACCTTGGGGTCCAGCTCTGTCTCCTGCTCACAGCCCACTGGAGCTAGAGACATTTCTTCACTCAGACAGCTGCTGGCTGCTGAGGCTGAGAAGTCCCAAGGTTGACAAGTAAAAAGGCACAGTCCCAATATTACCAAACCACACAGCAGGCCATTAACTTAAGTCCATTGTAAGTCCCAAGGTTGGCAGAGCATAGCAGGCTGCTGAGCAATGACACGGCTACATGCAGGGTCCAAGTGTGCCATAGGCTAGAGCCCATTTCCAAGACTTTTCCTTATATACAGGAAGCAGATTACATCCCAAAGGTAGCTACTCAGCTGCTTGTGGTAGATCTCACCATGGAGTTGATTGCCATTCTCATCATGGGGAGTAACTACCACTAGCTGCCCAGCCACTCAACCAGGCCCAGCCACGTTGACACAAACATAACTACCACAATTTCACCCCTTGTCAACTTGGCACCTGTACAGATCTTCAATGGGTGGTATCTGTACAAGTCTCCTCCACTGGGTGGCTCCAGTCCCCTAGTTCCTGACTGGTGGCTTCACTGCTTTGGCCTGGTGGGCCCTGTTCCTCTCCCTCTTGGGCATGGCAGCCCTGCCCCCTCACTCTTGGGCAGCAGCTATGGCTCTATCCCACTGGCTCACATGAACAAGCAGCCCCACACTCCAGAATCAAGTTGGTGAAGGTCTGGCTCTGAAACCTAGGGGCTGTGGTGGTTCCACCCCCAAAGGCCATGCTCCTACCTTTTCAGGCTGAGGCAGCTCTGCTTCTGTTTCTTTGGTCTCTCTGCTTCTGCTGATTAATGCCCGAGGGCAACTCACTCCGCCAGAAATCATCCTGCCCCCAAAGCATTCATCTTTCTTGCTCTGTGGGCCCGCCAACCTGCTACTCTATTTCATGCCGATCTTTTCTACCAATTAATGCCCGAAGGCAACCCACTCCACCAGGAAGCCGCCTAACCAAAGGCATCAAACTTTCTCCTCCGTGAGATGGTAGGGCTGTCGCTGTCTTATGCTGGTTCTCTCAGCTCTGTTCCTGCCATCTCTCATGCCAGTCTCTTGCTCTGCTCCTGCTGTCTGTCATGCCATATGCCAGGATCTCTCTGCCAGGGTCTCAGGTCAAGGATGCACTCCACTCCTGTTTCCACATTTTAGGCATCTGTCAGAGCAGCACCCCACTCTCGGTACCAAATTCTGTTCTGGTTACCTACTGTTGCTCTGACAAGAATATATACTGCAAGTGAGATGGCCTTAACAAACAGGAGTTTATTCTTACAATTTGGAGGCTTAAGTCCAAGTTCAAGGTGCCAGGCTCTAGGGGCTGGGTGAAAGCCCCTCAACCTTGGTGTCTAGCTGTGCCTTCTGCTCCCAGCCCACTGAAGCTAGAGGTGTTTCTTCACTCAGACAGCTGCTGAGGCTGCCAAACCCAAGGTTGACAAGTAGAAAGGCACAGTCCCAATATTACCAAACCACACAGGCCATTAACTTAAGTCCATTATAAGTCCCAAGGTTGGCAGAGCATAGCAGGCTGCTGATCGGTGACACGGCTACATGCAGGGTCCAAGCATGCCATAGGCTAGAGACCATTCCCAAGACTTCTCCTTATATACAGAAAGCAGACCATATCCCAAAGGCAGCTACTTAGCTTCTTGTGGTAGATCCCACCATGGAGTTGATTGCCAGTCTCATCATGGGAATAACTACCACCAGCTGCCCAGGCACTTAACCAGGCCCAGCCAAGTTGACACACAAACATAACTACCACATTCCCCATATTAATTTACATATTCAATGTGATTCTTATTAAAACCCCAGCTGCATTCCTTGCAAAAATTGATAAAGTGATTCTAAAATGCATATGGAAATGTAAGAAATCCAGAAAAAGGTAGTTAGTTGCTGGGCCTGTGGGCTTGAGACCATGGTCTCGGGACAGCAAGCTCAAATGGCATAAACTAGTACACAAACACATTGTTCTATATCCTATCTTGGTGAGTAGTGACTAAGGCCTTAAAAAACTTGCAACTATTGGTTTCTCCTCATCCAGAGCAAAGAAAAGTGAAGAAAATCAAAGATGCATGGAAACAATTAGTTCAAAAGACTAATTGACCATAGGACACTCAGCCTACATGAGCCTGAGACCAGAAAAACTAGATGGTGCCTAGATACCAATGCCAGCCACTTGGAATTAGATCAAAATTAGAGATCCTGGATAGAGTGGGAGAAAAAAAATGTGGAACAAAACTAAAAAAACATGAACAAAAAAAAAAGACCAGGATTACTGGTTGGATAGAGACTGGTAAAACCCCTGAGACTATGGCCCCTACTTATACTTCAAGCCTGGAGTTGGAGTCACTAATATAGCTTAACTCTTAGCCAAACAGTAGGTCAATGGGCAGAACAGCTACACCAGGGAGATGCACTTCTTAGAACAGTCAACTACAAGAGATCAGAAGGGCAGCATTTGCACATGGAGAAAGCTAGGGAGGCAAGAATGCATAGACAAGAAAGACACAGGGAAAGGGTAATCACAGGGAGGAAGTGAGAAAAGAACTGTACATTGTGGGGATTGTAATCAACATCATGAAACAAAATGTGCATGAACTGTTGAATGTAAAACTAATCTGCTTTGTAAAATTTCACTCAAATAACAATAAAAAATTAAAAAAAGGGAAATGTAGAATAGCCAAAACAATCTTGAAAAAGAACAAAATTGGAAAAGTCAATACTTCCTGATTTAATAACTTACTACAAAGCTAAAATAATCAAGACTGCACTGTTGACATAACAATAAACATATAGATCAGTGAAATAGAGTTGAGAGTCTAGAAATAAGCCTGTACATCTATAGTCAATTGATTTTCAACAAGAGTGTCAAAACAATTCAGTGAAGAAAAGGAATAGTTTTTCACAAACTGGTGCTGGGACTACCGAGTCAACATGCACAAAAATTAAGTTGGACTCTGTGATGTGATGGATTGTTTTTATATGGCTTTTCTCACCATGATCTTGCAACTCCCATCAAATGATTGAATTGTTGTTGTTATGTGCTGTGGAGTCATAGTGACCCCTCCTTGGGTTTCCAAGGCGATATCACTAGGGAAATAGATTGCCCAACCTTCCATGCAGATAAAGTGCTTGTGGCCCACTAAGAGAATTAAAACCAAAAAAACCAAACTCATAGCGGACCCCTTCTAGGGTTTTGAAGGCGGTATCTCTACAGAAGTAGATTACCCAGTCTTCCTTCCAAGGAGTGGCTGGTGGGTTTAAACCACCAGCCTTTTGGTTAGGAGTCAAATGCCTTAGGCACTATGCTACCAGAGCTTCTATTAAGGGATGCTGCTAATAACTAAAATAAGGTGCATGGCACCTTTGCGGTGGGTAGGACAGTGTATGGAACTCTAACAGGGGATTGATGAGTTTTGCCATCTTCTAGGCTTAAAATGAACCATCCTAGAAGCAGAAAAAGGGGACCTCACTACCACCAAGAAGAATAGCTGAGAATGGAGCATGTCCTTTGGACCCAGGGTCACTGTGCTGAGAACCTCCTAGACTTAGGGGACAGAGAAAAAGAGAGATGTAATGCTGTAGACAGCATTAGACAGTGAGAAGCAGCTGCATAGAAATGGCAGCAGCAGAATCAGGAAACCACTGCAAGTTGGTGAGGTGGGCTTCCCAGCCCAAAGGGCAAGGTCGCTACCGATGGGTGTGTCAACCCATGGAGCAAGAGAGCTGAGAGCCTTCAGGCAGGAGGTTTCTTGGTGGAGTAGACACTTGTCCATAGAGCTAAACTTGCTGACTCAGACTCACTGGGCAAGATTGCTGAATGCCTTTAGGCTGAGGCTTACTGGTGGAGTGAGGTGCCTCCAGCATTTATTGACGGAGATAAAGAGCTTTTAACACTTATCTGAGCAGGGCAGAGGCCAGGTCATGAGACTGAGGGGGTACCAAGAGAGGAGGGAGGGAGGGAGAGAGAGACAGATACTTATCTGTGAGCATGGTTTTGTTGTCCTGACCAAAGAACTGTATTCTGAGTCATTCCTGATCCTGAACTGTAACCTGTTACTTCCTTAATAATTGTGAGTATTGTCTATGAGTTCTGTATGGCTATTGCAACAAATTATTGGACCCAGTAGAGAGTGCCGTGGGAGGGACAGCTAGTGTTAGAACTGATAAAAAGTTTGGAAGGCGGAGGTATGTTTGACATCCACCTCATAGAAATCAGTCATGGGCTGATGATCTTGATTCTTCCCCCTTGTGAATTTAGAGGAGGAGGTTAGATGTCACTGCACTACCCATTTTTACAAACCCTTGTCTCACCAAACCAAAAAAAACTAAACTCACTGCTGTCGAGTCAGATCCGACTCATGGCGACCCCGACCCCTCCTTGGGTTTCCGAGGCAGTATAACTACAGAAGTAGATTGCCCAACCTTCCTTCCGAGGAGTGGCTGGTGGGTTTGAACCACCAGCCTTCTGGTTAGCAGTCAAATGCCTTAGGTACTACGCCACCCTGTTTCACATCATATACAAAAGTTATGTCAAAATGGATCAGAGATCTAAAACTGTAAAACTCTTAGAAGAAAATACAGAAATAAATCTTTATTACCTTGGATCAAGCAAAGCCTTCTTAGATAACAGCACCAAAAACACAAGCAACAAAAGAATAGATAAATGGAATTTCATCAGAATTAAAAACTTTTAGCTTCAAAGAACACTATCAAGAACATGAAAAGATAACCCATAGAATGAAAGCACTTGTAAGTCATATATCTGATAAGGTATTTGCATCTAAAATATATAAAGAATTCTTATAACTCAATGGTAAAAGACAAAAAATCCATTTTAAAAATGGGCGAATTATCTGAAAACATTTCTCCAAAGAGGGTATACAAATGGCCAATAAGCACATGAAAAGATGATCAAAGTCATTAGTCCTTAAGAAAATGCAAATTAAAGCCACATTTGTTTGATTGTTTACATATCTCTTTGCCACTGACTGGCAGCTCTTTGAAAGCTGAGTGTTGAGTGTATCAGGTTTTGTGCTCTAGGAAACAGACTCTTGATTCCATGTTTAGGGTGCAGGATGTTTATGAGGGAGAAGTCTTTAGAGCTATGCCTGTAGAGGGGAGGGGAAGGAAGCCGACTGGGCAGAGGGAAAAGTAGAGTGAGGGTGAAGTGGAGCATTGCAGACCCAACCCAAGCCTTGTTTGTCTCACTCAGAGCAGGAATGGCCCATGGGAGTCTCTCACTGAAATATCTGGGCTTCTATACCCCCAATGTGAGAAGGGACCATTCCCTGGAGAAGGATATCATGCTTGGTAAAGTGGAGGGTCAGCGAAAAAGGGGAAGGCCCTCAACGAGCTGCATTGACACAGTGGGTACAACGATGGGCTTGAGTATAGCAAGGATTATGAGGCTGATGCAGGACCCGGCAGTGTTTTATTCTGTTGTACGTAGTGTCACTATGAATCGGAGCTGACTCAACAGCATGTAACAACAACAATACCCGCAACTTATTAGCCCTTGGATATAGACCACCCAGAGAAGAGCATGACCTTGGGTGAGCCAGTCTTCTGCAGCTGAGGCAGTCCTTGGAGGGCCTGAGAGAGAAGGATGCATACCCGTAGCACCCACCACAGTGGGGCAATAAGTCCTTCCTTCAAGGGAGATCTAGCCAGTGTGTCTACTGTATTGGGTTTTAGTGGGCTTTTGAGGACTGTTTGTTGAATGAATGAATGAATACAATACAATAGAATAAATTACCTTGAAATAAGCTCCTAAAATATTTTTACCTCCCTTTCTATTAAATGGGGATAATCTATACTCATACTATGAAAAGTAAATCTTGTAAACATCAAGTACCAAGATGTATGAAGCTTCCTCAGTTCTCATTCAGTTGATTCACTGAGGTTGAGGTTATGGCACTGGGGATGGGGTGGGGACCTGAGGGTAGGTGGGGTGGACATGGCAGTTTGTGTTTGCTGCTTCAAGGGAAAACCACAGCCGTGTCTTGCTCAGAGCTGTCAGTGAGGCCCAGGGAAGGAAGGATCACATGCAGGGTGGGTCGTGGGCACTGAGTCACCACCCAGAGGAAAACCACAGCTTTGGGAGCCCTACAGCCCAGGGAAGGGGGGCAGGTAGGCTGGGCTGAGAGATAGCACTCAGGAGGGGGGATTTGACAGCCTCCTTATCTCAAGATCCAGCCCAGTCCCATCGAGCAGGGACAGTGCCTACTATATGTCATGGGAAAGACTGGCTCAGTCACAGATTTTTGTGCAACAGCTGGGTAGTCCTAGACAGAGAACCACTCCTCTCAGGCATTCCTCCTACCCCACCTGCAGGAAGATGAGGACAATTTGTGAATGTGAGAAAATTCATGTACAATCATCATCTGAAGTCCCTGATTTTGCTTATTATGTACAATCAATTTAACCATTATCATTAGAGTCTAGAGTGCTGCTGTTTGTCTCACTTTATTCATTCATTGATTCCTCTAATAACTGTGAATGTCTTCCTCTGTCAGTTTTCTTTTCCTTGCTGTTATTGGAAGAATATGAAAAATTCTGAATTCTTGACTGTGTGCAATGGAAGGAAAACAAACAAACAAAAATTACAGGGATGATGTCTCCAGCTTTCTTTTATACCTTTGTGAAAGATACTGTAATGCTTTGGACAAAGCTATAGGACAGTTGAATGATGGATGGTGTAATAGTGATGATTCATGTCACTATTGCATCATTATTCTAGGTGATTCCATCATTTCTTCTTATTTATTTATTTGTTTGTTTTTAGCATGGTTGGGAATAATTGATGAGTAATGATGAAATAGTTGTTATGATGATGATGAAATAGCAAAATGGTTCAAGATAATAGGAAAAATAAGATCTCTAAGGTTCCATAATGTATTTTAGTTTATAAAAGGCCCCAATGGATCCATGTGATCGTTGCAAGACTGAATGAGTTTCATTCTATTAAAACAACAATAATAAGTAAAATTTCTCTTTGGTTTTTGGAAGATCTCTATGAAAGAATCCCATTGCCATCAAGTTGATTTCAACTCATAGTGACTCTTTACTACAGAGTAGAACTTCCCCGTGGGGTTTCCAAGGCTGTAATCTTTATGGAAGTAGATTACCACATCTTTCTTCCACAGAGTGGCTTGTGGGTTTGCTGTGTACATTTTGGTTAGGAGCTGAACACTTAATACTCCACCACCAGGGCTCCTTTATGAAAGAATAAAAGTCATAAATTTGATTATTACAAGTAGTTAAAATTACTCAGAAAATAAAAATTTAAATTGAGTCTAATGGACTCTGAGGATGTATCAAGAATTAAAATGAAATTCCTCAAGGAGGATGCAGCTGAAGGTCTATCTCCCTCCCAATCCAAATAGGATTGAATAACTAGAGACTATGAAATTGACACAAAATGAGACCCCATGCAAATGACAAATGACATGAAAAGAGGTACTAATAAACATAAGTGAAGACAGGTCCTGTTGCTCCTAGTAGATATGGGATACTGGCTCCCTCTGAGTGATGGGTGGTTCCAAGATACTGATGCCCTGTTCTCTCAGGGCCTCTCCCATAGCCCCTCTGGCCAACAGACTGCCCAACCAGGCTCAAAGTTATTCTTGCTTCCTTGTTTCCTCTTTCTTCCACCACCTGCAGAGGCTCCGGTTGCCCACTGGAGAACGGACGCTTGGAAACTCCGGGACCCTGCTTCTGCCTGGCCACTCTGCTTTGGCCAGAAGCAGAGGGCCTTCTGGCTATTCACCTTGGTGAAACCATCCTGGCTTCTTAGATCCCTAAGGGAGGAACTTCTGATTCCATCATGGCAGAGTCATTGGTGTTGGACTTAACCTTAGAGTAGTTGATTTTAGACTTAAACTTCCATGGTAAAACAGTTGCTGTTGAGTAAATCCAACTCTTGGTGACTTCACATATGTCATAGAACTGTGATCCATAGGGTTTTCATTGGCTGACTTTTTAGAAATAGATTACTAGGCTTTTCTTTTTTTTTTTTTTTAATTTTAATTTTTATTGTGATTTGGCTGAAAATTTATAGAGCAAATTCACTTTCCATACAGCACCTCACATACACTTTGTCTCATGACATTGACTGTAATTTCCCACAATGCAATAGCTCCCCTCCCACTTCCTTCCTATAATTATCTCTTCCCTGTGTCCTTCCCTTCCATGTACTCCTGCCCCCCAGGCTGTCTCCCTGTGCATACATAGCCCTCCTATTCTCCCATGATTGCTCTCTCCAGGGAGTTTATCTACCTAATGTAAATGTTCAGCTCATATGCCTGTCTTTTGTTTGGCTGGAAGCCGCAGGAGTGGGTTCAATTCCAGACCTGAAGGGCCCCTAGAAGCCATAATCTCAGTGATTCCATCAGGCTCCATCAGACCAGTAAACCTGGTCCCCCTTTTTTTTTTTTTTTTAATGATTTTGAGTTTTGTTCCACATTGTTCTCCCACTTTATATAGGATCTCCGATATAGATTCCCCTCCAAGTGGTTGACAGTGGTAGCTGGGCACCATCTAGTTCTTCTGGTCTTATATAGGCTGAGGATTGCATGGTATACCAGTCTCTTGGACTAATTATTTCCATGCATCTTTGGTTTTCTTCATTCTTCCTTGCTCTGGATGATGAGAGACCCATCGTTGCTTGCAAGCTTTTAAGATCCCAGTCGCTACTTGCCAAAGTAGGATGTGGGACAGTGTTTTTGTATAGTATGCTATGCTAGTTAAGCTTGATGTCTTAACTCGGGACTATCTATGGTCCCGAGCTCACAGGTTGAACTACTTGCTCCCTCTGGGTAGCTAGCTGTGGCCAAGAAGAGACTACAACCTTGTCCCTTGTCAGCTCTACTGTATACCTGGGAAGTCTTACAGAACCTACAAATACACTTGCAGAAACATTGCCTGCTGACCCTATACATGATCATGGGCCCACTGTTCCCTGCATAGACCTACCTAATAGTTCAGCCTGTCCACCCATTTATCCACCCGTATATCCATGTTTGGCTTCACTGACAACGCAGTACTGTGTGTGCAAAAAGGTTCATCTCTGTTGTCTGTACCTCCTATGCGCCTCTCTATGCCTTCCTCTTCCTCAGTGCCACTGTGTTGATCACTCATATTTGGTACATTGCCCTTCTCTTCACTAAAATCAATACTTGTCTTTACCTATCTAATAGTGTTCTCTCCCCTCCCCTCCCACCCCTGGTAACAACAAAGAAAATTTCCTTCCATATATAAACCTTTCCTTGACTTTTTACAATAACAGACTAATACAATATTTGTCTTTCTATGCTTGACTTATTTTACTCCGTATAATGCCATCCAATTTATGCAGTGTTTTGCCAATTCTGTTACTCATTAGGGTTGCATAGTATTCCATTGTGTGTGTGTGCTTGGTTATCCATTCTTCTGTTGATGAGTACCTAGGTTGTTTCCATCTTTTTGCTATTGTAAATAGTGCTGTGATGGACATGGGTGTGCATATATCTGTTCTTGTCCCGGCTCTCACTTCTTTAGGATATATACCTAGTAATGGAATGGCTAGGTCCAATGGTATTTGTAATTCTAACTTTTTAAGGAATTGCCATACTGCTTTCCACAGTGGTTGTATCATTTGACAGTCCCACCAGCGGTATATGAGAGTCCCAATCTCTCTGCATCCTCACCAGCATTTATTATTATCTGTCTTGTTAAACTTTGCTACTAGTGCTGGGACAAGATGGTATCTCATTGTTGTTTTGATTTGCATCTCTCTAATGGCTAATGATCGTGAGCATTTCTTCATATGTTTGTTGGCTGTGCTAGGCCTTTCTTCCTAGACCCTTACAAATATATGATTTGCAAATATTTTTCTCCTGTTATATGGATTGTCTTCAAATTCTTGATAGTGTTCTTTGAAGCACAAAAGTTTTAATTTTGGTGAACCAATTTATATACTCTTTTCTTTTTTTTTATAATAACAACAAGTATTTATTGAGCTCTTACCATGTGCCAGACACCATGCTAAGCAAGCTTATGGTCTTGCTAACAGCGTGACCAAGCAACCCGAGTACTCTTTGCCTTTCTGTGGTCTTAGCTTGTGTCCTAGAAGATTCCCATCAGGATCTAAGTGACCATTGCCCTCCCCGCCCCCAACAGTGATCAGTCTCTTACCCTCTGGAGCAATTCAATTCATCTGCATTTGAATCAGCTTGAATTCCTGCCTGGATTAGCTTGTTGTTGTTATGTGCCCATTGAGTCATAATGACCTCTCTTTGGGTTTCCAAGGCAGTATCACTACAGAAGTAGATTGCCCAACCTTCCTTCTGAGGAGTGGCTGATGGGTTTGAACCCCCAGCCTTCTGGTTAGCAGTCAAGTGCCTTAGGCACTACACTACCAGAGTTCCTTGAGTGCTTCTTTATTTTATTTATTGTGAGTTGGGTGAAGATTTACAGAGTGAATTCACTTTCCATACAGCAGTTCACATATACTTTATTTCATGTCATTGACCACAGTTTACAATGCAACAGCTCCCTTCCCACTTCCTCCCCATAGTTACCTCTTCCCAGTGATCATCCCTCCATACTCTCCTGCGCCCTGAGCTGTCTCCCTGTGCATAAACAGCCTTCCTTCTCCCATGATTGTTCTC
>NW_006921820.1:2925041-2928255 GCF_000298275.1 Orycteropus afer afer | reverse complement strand
CAGCTCTGTAAGTCTCCTTTTTTGGTATTTTCACACAAATTCTTCTGCTAGTTGGGGTTTAGTCTACTTCTGTATCCTTCTCTTCAAGGCTCAGGGGTCCAAGATTATCTTCTGTGTCTGTGTCAATTGGTTTCCCTTGTCTTTGTTGAAGAGGGTCTGTGCAGTCCTTCTGCCTAGTCCGCCATCTTGCTGGAACCACCTATATACTCTTTTCTTTTGTTGCTTGTATTGGTATTGGATCTAAGAAGGCTCTGCCTAACCCAAGGTCGTGAAGATTTATGTCTATATTTTCTTCTAAAAATTTTATAGTTTCAGCTTTTATATTTAGGTCTATGATTCAGTTTGAATGAATTTTTTGTGTATGGAGTGAGGTAGGGTTCCAACTTCACTTTTTTGTACCACCCCTCTGTCAGTTTGTCATACTGTGGTGGCTTGCATGTTGCTGTGATACTGGAAACTATGTCACCAGTATTTTAATACCAGCAGGGTCACCCATGGTGGACAGGTTTCAGCAGAGCTTCCAGACTAAGACAGAGTAGGAAACAGGAAGCACCATCCACTACTGAAAAGATTGGCCACTGAAAACTTTATGAATAGCAATGAAACATTGTCTGATACAGTGCCAGAAGATGAACCCCTCAGGTTGGAAGCCACCCAAAATACGACTGGGGAAGAACTGCCTCCTCAAATTAGAGTCAATCTTAATGACATGGATGGAGTAAAGCTTTCAGGACCTTCATTTGCTGATGGGGTATGACTCAAAATGTGAAGAAACAGCCACAAACATTCATTAATAATCAAAATGTGGAAATATATGAAATATAAATCTAGGAAAATTGGAAGTTGTCAAAAATGAAATGGAACACAGAAAGATCAATCAGTATTCTAGCCATTAGTGAGTTGAAATGGACTGTTATTGGCAATTTTTAATCAGACAATCATATGGTCTACTATGCTGGGAATGGCAAATTGAAGAGGAGTGGCATCACATTCATCATCAAACAGAACATTTCAAGATCTATCCTGAAGTACAGTGCTGTTAGTGATAGGATAATACCCATAGGAAGACCAGTTATTCAGTTTTACACACCAACCACTAAAGCCAAAGATGAAGAAATTGAAGATGTTTACCAGCTTCTGCAGTCTGAAACTAACCAAACATGCAAAGAAGATGTACTAATAATTACTGGTGATTGGAATGCAGACTTTGGAAACAAAGAATTTGTTGGAAAATATGGCCCTGGTGATAGAAATGACACCAGAGATCACGTGGTAGAATTTTGCAAGACTGGTGACTTATTCATTGCAAATACCTTTTTTCAACAACATAATGGCAATTATACACCTCACCAGGTGGAATACAAAGGAGTTAAGTTAATTACATGCTTGGAAAGAAGCAATGGAGAAGCTTAATATCATTAATCAAAACAAGGCCAGGAGCTGACTGTGGAATAGACCATGAATTGCTCATATGCTAGTTAAAGTTGAAGCTCAAGAAAATTAAAACAAGTCCATGAGAGCCAAAATATGACTTTGATTGTATTTCACCTGAATTTAGAGACCATCTGAAGAACAGATTTGATGCGTTGAACACCATGGCTGAAGACCAGACAAGTTGTGGAATGACATCAAGAACATCGTACATGAAGAAGGCACAGGGTCATTAAAAAGACAGGAAAGGAAGAAAATAATAAAATGAATATCAGAAGAGACTCTGAAACTTGCTCTTGATAAGAGAGTGGCTAAAGCAAATGGAAGAAATGATGAAATAAAAGTTGAACAGAAGATTTCAAAGCGTGGTTAAGAAAACAGTAAAGTATTATGATGAAATGTACAAAGACTTGGAGTTAGAAAACCAAAAGGGGAGATCACACTTGGCCTTTCTCAATCTGAAAGAACCGAAGAAAAGAATTTAAGCTTTAAGTTACAATACTTAAGGATTCTGTGGGCAAAATATTGAACAATGCAGGAAGCATCAGAGAAGATGGAAGGAATATACAAAGTCACCATACCAAAAAGAATTGGTCAATGATCATCCATTTCAGAAGGTAGCATATGATCAAAAACTGGTATTGAAGGGAAAAAATCCAAGCAGCACTGAAGGAATTGGCAAAAAAAAAAAAAAAAGGCTCCAGAAATTGGCAGAATACCCATTGAGATGTTTCAGCAGATGGATGCAGCTCTAGAGGTACTTACTCATTTATGTCAAGAAATTTGGAAGACAGCTACCTGACTGGAAGAGATCCATATATATGCCCGTTCCAAAGAAAGGTGATCCAACAGAATGTAGAAATTATCAAACAATATATCACACACAAACAAAATTTTGCTGAAGATAATTAAAAAACAGTTACAGCAGTATATTGACAGGAAACTGCCAGAAATTCAAGCTAGATTCAGAAGAGGGTAGGGAATGAGGGATATCATTGCTAACATCAGATGGCTCTTGGCTGAAAGCAGAGAATACCAGAAAGATGTTTACCTGTATTTTATTGATTATGCAAAGACATTGAACTGTGTGGATAATAAATTATGGATAACATTGAGAAGAATGGGAATTCCGGAACACTTAATTGTGCTCATGAGGAATCTCTACATAGACCAAGAGGGAGTAGTTTGAACAGAACAAGGGGACACTGCGTAGTTTAAAATCAGGAAGGGTGTGCATCAGGGTTGTATCCTTTCACTGTATGTACTCAATTTGTATGCTGAGCAAATAATCCGAGAGACTGGACTATATTCTGACTTCATAGAATGAATTGGAAGGTGCCTGCTCCTCCTCTCTCTATATATTTTGGAAGAGTTTGTGAAGAATTGGTGTTAATTCTTCAAATGTTTGATAGAATTCGCTAGTGAACCCATCTGTGCCTGAACTTTTCTTTGTGGAAAGTGTTTTTGTTGTGCATATTGACTTCACTAAACTTGATTTTTAGTTCTAGTAGGTTAAAATATATGTTCCTTAGAATTACCTACATACTGGATCATGTTCTGAGATTGGAGATAGTTTTAATTTTTACTTTCCAATCTTTATATAATTACTTTGTTTTTCTTTCTTTATTGCAGTGGCCAGAACTTCCAGTAAAATGTTGGCTAGAAGTGTACAGAGAGAATATTCTTGCCTTTTTCCTGATCTTATTCAGCCATCACCATTATCGTGCTAATTGTAGGTTTTTGGTTGTTGTTATTGTTGTTGTTGTTAAGTGCCGTCGAGTCA
>NW_006921820.1:2913304-2914481 GCF_000298275.1 Orycteropus afer afer | reverse complement strand
TCCTAATTTCACCATCATATTTGAGGGACAGTTTTGCTGGGTACATAATTCTTGGTTGGAAATTTTTCTCTTTCATTGTTTTATATATACCATCCCATTGTCTTCTCACCTGCATGGTTTCTGTTGAGAAATCTGAGTTTAGTCTTATTGCCTGCTCCTTGTAGGTAACTTTTCATTTTTCCCATGCTGCTCTCATGATTCTTTTTTTGTCTTTAGTTTTGGTACGTTTGATGATGATATGTCTGGGTGATTTTCTTTTGGGGTCTATCCTGTTTGGGGTTCATTGGACTTCTTGAATGGGTATATTTTCATCTTTCATCATACCAGGAAATTTTTCTTCCAACAAATCTTTGACAATTTTCTCTCTGGTTTTATTTGTCTCTACCTGTTCTGGAATTCCAATGACATGTAGGTTATTCCTTATGATGGTGTGCCACATGAGCCTTAGACTGTCTTCATTTTGTTTTGATCTTTTTTCTGATTGATCCCTTTCCAAAGAAGTGTTCAGGTATTTGCCTTCAATCTCACCAATTCTGTCTTCCATTGATTCAATTCTGGTCCTTTGCCCATTCAATGTCTTACTATTTCTGAAAATTTAGTATTAATATTAATCTTTTGGATTTCTGTGTGTATATTTTGTATCATTTCTAATTTTTCACTTACTTTGTCATTTTGTTCTTGTATTGCCTTTTGAAATTGTTCTAGAGTTTTCTCTGTGTTTTCCTTGATCTGTTTTTCAATTAATTGAAGATACCTAAATATAATTCTTTTGAATTCCTTATCAGGGAGTTCCAATGCTGCATCTTTCTCAGGGATGTGTTTTGGGTCTATATCCTTATCCCTTGTTTCTCCTGCTTTATCTTGCTTGTTTGTGTGGACTGTGATGCTCTGTTGTCTCTGAGGCATTGTGATGTTTTTGTGATTATATTTAATTGGTGATTGTATGTTGGAGTTACTTGCCCATGATTTTTGTTTTCTTTGTGTGTTATCTATGCAAGCAGGGTACTGTGCTCCTCTATTTGCTAGTTGACAGCACTTATACACTCACCACCTATCTCCTTTCCTGTTGTCAACTTCTCAATGTCCCTGCTGACCTTGGGAAACAGAGCCTATTCTTAGGTCCCTGGAATCCAAATGAGAATGCTATCACTTTAAAATCCAAAATGGTTGCCACTTG
>NW_006921820.1:2911549-2912234 GCF_000298275.1 Orycteropus afer afer | reverse complement strand
TTGATCCATCTGGAGTTAGTTTTTGTGTATGGTGTGAGGTACAGATCTTGTTTCATTTTTCTGCGAATGGATATCCAGTTTTGCCAGCACCATTTATTAAAACAAACATTCTCTTCCCCATTTAATGGATTTAGGCCCTTTGTCGAAGATCAGCTGACCATAGGTCGATGGATCTATTTCTGGGTTCTCAATTCTATTCCATTTGTCTATGTGTCTGTCATTGTACCAATAGCAGGCAGTTTTGACTACTGTGGCTGTATAGAGATCCAGCAGTGTGAGACCTCCTACTTTGTTGTTCTTCTTCAATAGTGCTTTGCTTATCTGAGGTCTCTTTCTTTTTTGTATAAAGTTAGCAATTGGTTTTTCCATATCCCTAAAGAATGTTGATGGGATCTGGATTGAGATTACATAGACTGTATAGATTGCTTTGGGTAGAATTGACATTTTCACAGTGTTCAAGCTTCCTATCCACGAGCATGGTATATTCTTCCATTTATGTAGATCTCTTATGGTTTCTTGAAGTAGTCCTTTATGGTTTTCTTTGTATAGGTCTTTTGTGTCCCTGGTAAGATTTATTCCCAGGTATTTTATTGTTTTGGTAGCTATTGTAAATGGTATTGATTTCCTTATTTATTTTTCAGCAATCTCTTTGCTGATGTGGAGGAATCCAACTGATTTTTGGATG
>NW_006921820.1:2900784-2911102 GCF_000298275.1 Orycteropus afer afer | reverse complement strand
TTGCATACCTGATTTGAACACCACTTGGTCATAATGAATTATTTTCTTGATATGTTGTTGGAGTCTATTGGCTAGGATTTTGTTGAAGATTTTTGCATCTATATTCATGAGGGATATTGGTCCGTATTTTTCCTTTTGAGTGATGTCTTTGCCTGGTTTTGGTATCAAGATTATGCTTGCTTCATAAAATGAATTAGGGAAGATTCCATCCTTTTCTGTGCTTTTGAATAGTTTGAGTAGGCTTGGTGTCAGTTCTCTGAATGTTTGGTATAGTTCTCTGGTGAAACCATCTGGGCCAGGACTTTTTTTGTTGGTAATTTTTTTTTACCTCTTCAGTTTCTTCTTTTGTCATGGATCTGTTCAGTTTTTCCACATCAGTGTGTGTTAGTTTAGATAAGTGGTGTGTTTCTAGAAATCTGTCCATTTCTTCCAGATTTTCAAATTTGTTGGAGTACAGTTCTTCATAGTATTCTGATAGTATCCTTTTTATTTCAGTTGGTTCTGTTTTGATGTTGTCCATTTCATTTTTTATTTGTGTTATTTGTATTCTCTTCCTCTTTTCCTTTGTTAAATTTCCCAGTGGTTTGTCAATTTTATTAATCTTTTAAAAAAACCAACTGGTGACTTTAGGTTTTTCTTGGTCTTCTTTTTCTAATTGTTGGAGATGTTGGTTTAAAGTGTTGATTTTGGCTCTCTCTTCTTTTTTGATGTATGGATTTATTGCTATGAATTGACCTCTAATTTCATTTTTTATTTCTTTTTTTTACCCAGTCTTTCTTAAGGAGGGTGTTGTTCAGTTTCCATGTGTTTGCTCTTTTTTCATCGATCTCCCTATTGTTGATTTGTAATTTGATAGCATTGTGATCTGAGAAGATGCTTTGGAGTATTTCAATGTTTTTAAATTTATTAAGGCTTGCTTTATGGCCTAACATATGGTCTATCATGGAGAGTGTTCCATGTGCATTGGAAAAGAATGTATATTGTGCTGTTGTTGGGTGAAGTGCTCTGTAGATATCTATAAGGTCAAGTTGGTGTGTTGTATTGTTTAGCTTTTCTGGGTCTTTGTTGAGTTTCTTTCCAGTTCTATCTTTCATTGAAAATGGTGTATTGAAATCTCCCACTATGACTGTGGAGTCATCTGTTTACCTTTTCAACTCTTTTAATGTCTGATTTATGTATTTTGGGGTTCTTTCATTGAGTCCATAGGTACTTATTATGGTTATATCTTCTTGTTCAATTGATCCTTTAATCATTATATAATGTCCTTCCTTGTCTCTTATGGTGGTTTTTCTCTTAAAGTCAATTTGTTCAGAAATTAATATTGCCCCTCCTGCTCTTTTTTGGTTGCCATTACTTCTCTTTTTCCAACCTTTGATTTTAGTCTATTTTTATCTTTGTCTCTAAGGAGTGTCTCTTATAGACAGCATATTGATGGGTTATGTTTTCTTATCCAGTCTGCAACTCTCCATGTCTTGAGTGGTGCATTTGATCCATTAATATTCAATGTAATTATTGACAAGTATGAATTTGTTACTGTCATTTTGTTATGTGTTTTTTCATGGTGTTCCTAGTTTCTTTATTCCATATAATTTTCTGTGCTGAGTTCATTATGTTTATGAATTGTGTTATTTCCTTTGTTGCTCTTGTTTTAGTATTTGCTAAATATTTGTGTTTGTCTTCTTTTTCATTATTGTGATGTGAATGTTTGTTGTTTTTCTTTGAGGTTACCCTGTGATTTATGATTTTCTCCCCGAGTTTAGAACAGTCCCTTCTATGTTGCAACTCTTTTGACTTCCTCACCATTTAGAAGTTCTGTAACCACTATTTTTCCCTCTTTTTGGTTTGTAGTTGTCCTTGTTTGCCAATTGATGTCGCTGGTTCCCTGTTTACAATTTTGTAAACTTATTTTACTTTGGATTCGTCCATAGCTGTGTTGGTTTCTAGGTTATGTCATCTTGCCTATTAATGGTCGGTTGTTGTTTGCTATTATTGGTTCTCTGTTCAAAGGACTGCTTTTAATATCTCTTGTTAGGTTGGTCTGGTTTTAACAAATTCCCTTAATTTCTGCTTATCTGGAAATCTCCTAATTTCACCATCATATTTGAGGGCCTAAGGCATTTGACTGCTAACCAGAAGGCTGGTGGTTCAAACCCACCAGCCACTCCTTGGAAGGAAGGTTGGACAATCTACTTCCGTAGTGATACTGCCTTGGCAACCCAAGGAGGGGTCGCTATGAGTCGGGTCCAAGTCAACGGCACATAATGACAACAACAACAACATATAATTCTTGGTTGGAAATTCTTCTCTTTCAGGGTTTTGTATAAACCATCCCATTGCCTTCTTGCTTACATGGTGTCTGCTGAGAAATCAGAACTTATTCTTACTGGTTGTCCTCTCTAAGTAACTTTTTGTTTTTCCCGTGCTTCTTTCAAGATTTTCTTTGTCTTTGGTTTGGTGAGTTTGATGATGATGTCTTGGTGATTTTCTTTTGGGGTCTATCCTTTTTGGGGTTTGTTGGACTTCCTGAATGGATATATTCTCAACTTTCATCATATCAGGGAAGTTCTCTTCCAACAACTCTTGGACAATTTTCTCAGTGTTTTATTTTTCTCTTCCTGTTCTGGAATTCCAATGACATGTAGGTTATTCCTTTTGATAGTATCCTACATGAACCTTAGGCTTTCTTCATTTTGTTTTGATCTTTTTTCTGATTGATCCCTGTCCAAAGAAGTATTCAGGTATTTATCTTCAATCTCTTTAAGTCTGTCCTCTATTGATTCAATTCTATTCTTTTGCCCTTTCAATGTGTTACCTATTTCTGAAAATTTAGTATTAATCTTCTGGATTTCTATCTGTAGATTTTGAATTATTTCTAATTTTTCACTTATTTTGTTCTTGTATTCTCTTCCAAAATTGTTCTAGGGTTTTGTCTGTGTTTTCCTTAATTTTGTCAGTGTTTTCCTTGATCTGTTTCTCAATCCTTTGAAGATACCTAAATATAATTCTTTTGAATTCTTTATAAGGGAGTTCCAATGGTGCTTTTTCCTCAGGGACGTGTTCTGGGTCTGTATCCTTCTCCCTTGTTTCTATCACTTTATCTTGCTTCTTTGTGTGGACTGTGATGGTGTGTTGTCTCTGAGACATTGTGATGTATTTAGATCTCTGTTAACTGTTCATGAAGAGCAGTGAGGGAGAGTCAGGCCCTTTTTGGTGGTGGTTTATCACTGGCCAGTTGGTAGAGAAGGAAGTGGTGGCTCTCAGTAAGTGGAGCTGCAGGAGGTGTGGGTGTGGTTGCATCATATGGGCATGGTTGCTGTCTCCCATTCAGTTAGACAAAAACAACAATCGAAATACTATCAAAAAAGTAAAAGCAAGAGGACAAAAAACACACCGCATAGACACACAGGAATAATTAACACACACACAAAAAAAGAATAGACAAAAAACCCTGCAATATCTGTGGAGAGGGCAATAAGAAAAAAAAGGTAGAATAGGAGAATAATGAAGAAAAAACTGGGAAAATTTCAAAAAGAAAAACACGGAATGCGGTTAACCACGAGAAGGAAGAAAATTGCAATCAGGAAAAGGGAAGAGAGAAAAGCTGAAAACTAGAACTGGGAATGGAAGAATGAAGAATAGTAATAAAAAGAACAACAACAATAATAATAATTTTAGAACAGACAAGAGCAAACAAACTGAAAAAAAAGGGGCGGGGGAAGTCTTGGCAGGGTGGGGCAGAGTACCCAGGCTCCATCTGAGTACACAGCCTGGGATGGAATTCCTCCTGGCCCAGAAGGTATGTGGAAGGGATGGCTGCACCTCCGTTCACCAAGAGGGTGTGAGATATAAGAGTAACAAGGGGAATATTGCACCTTTCCAGTTGTTGGCGTCTGGAATTTCCTTGTGGTTCCCAACAAGTGGGGCCTATTCTTAAGTTCCTGGAATCTGGGAGATTACTGTTGCTTTATATATCCAAAATGGTCGAACTGCTTGTAAACATTCAAAATGGCTGTGCCCTCCGAATAGGCAAAAGTCCACTGTTCAGTCCGCCTTCCTCTTTGCTGGTTCCCCTTTTATTCACCAGCCACCACTGCAGTCCTCCATGCAGCCCCTGGCTAGCAGGGCCAATTTTTAGTTAAATTCTTAGGTCCTAACACCACTTGGCAATATCCAAACTGTCTGTGCCATCAGGATCACTGCCAGACTGCAGCTCCGTATGTCTCCTTTTTGGTGTTTTCATGGAAATTCTTCTACCGGTTGGAGTTTAGTCTACTTCTATATCCTGCCCTTCAAAGCTCAGAGCTCCAGGATTATCTTCTGTATCTATGTTAATTGGTTCCCCTTTTTTTTGTTCAAGAGGATGTGCAGTCTTTCTGCCTATTCTGCCATCTTACTGCAACTCCTACATTAATTGATCTTCAGATGATAAACTAACTCTGGATTTCTGGGAAAAAGCCCACTTGGTGATGGTATTTTCTTGTTTTGGGATTGATTTGCTAATTTTTAAAATTAATATACTTTATCTTATAATAGTTTTAGTTTTATAGAATAATTGAGCAAAAACAGAGTTTCTATATATCTCCCCTCCCTTTGCACACAGTTTCCCCTATTATTATCATCTTAAATTAATGTGATATATTTCTTACAATTGATTTGCTAATTTTTAAAAAGGATTTTAATTTTTATGTTCAGTAAGAATATTGCTCTGTAATTTTCTTGTCTTTTGATGTCTTTGGCTTTGCTATAAGGGTACTACCGCAATCATAAATGAGTTAAGAAATATTCTCTACTCTTTTATTTTCTGAAAATGTTTGAATAACTTTGATATTATCTCTTCTTCAAGTATTTGTAGAATTTACCACTGTAGCTGTTGAGAATTTGGTTAACAGATTAGGTGTCTTTGATCAATATACACACTATATTCTGCAGGAAATTTGAAGGGTTTGGGGTCTTCTTTTGTTTTATAGAGTGCCTTTCACAGGCTATTTGTTTATACTGGTGAGTGACCTAAGGTCATCTGTGCTCAGCCAGTAGCCAGTTTATCCTCTCATGAAAAGATTTTTTTTTTTAACAGTGGCAGATGCCGACACTTAAGTACCTGACTCATGCCCACTGTGTTAATGCTATTTGTATATACATGACTATACCAAAAAACTAAAACCAAACTCACTGCCGTTGAGTAGGATCTGACTCATAGCGACCCCTCCTTGGGTTTCCGAGGCGGTATCACCACGGAAGTAGATTGCCCAATCTTCCTTCTGAGGAGTGGTTGGTGGGTTTGAACCACCAGCCTTCTGGTTAGCAGTCAAATGCCTTAGGCACTATGCCACCAGAGCTCCTATATGACTATAACCCTTTAGTAAATTAAAGCAGTGTGAATCAGGTTAGATTCAGAGGAGATTGACACTAAGATGTGTTAATAACATATAGAGGTTTATAACTCAGGTCCACTAGTAAAAAGTGGTGCTGATAAGGGCCAGTGGGAAGGCTGAGCAGGGGGTTGAGCTCAATTAGCAGGTGAGGAGCAAGCCAGGAAGCAAGCCAGGGGTTGCAACCTTTATTGGAGTTTAGAGCATTGCTAAGTACATTTCCTGTGAGTATGTGCAATTGGTCGGTTTGAGGCATGCACAGTGCAAATTTTCTGGGGGCTTGGGAAACTGAGGCAGGGATCAAGGAGCATGTTATCTAAGTGAGCTCCTGTGGACAGGTGTGGCTGGAAGTGTGAGTTATCTGTGTGGGACAGGAGCAGAAAAGAGGAACTAAGATGGATGCCATGGCAGCAAATTATATAAACCACAAATTGGCTTTATAACAGAAGCTATACTGAGCTGGACTTTCTTTGTAGGAAGATTTTAAGTTAGTTATTAAATGTCTTTACTGGTCATAGATCTCTTCAGATTTTTCTATTTCTTCTTGAGTTTTGGTAATGTGTGTCTTTCTAGAACTTTTATCCAGTTTGCTTAATTTGTTAGCATAAGTTGTTCCTAGTATCACAATCCTTTTAATTTCTGTTGTGATTACCCTATTTTCATCTTGATTTTGGTAATTTGTGTATTCTTTTTTTTTTCTTGGTCAGGCTAGCTAAGCTTTATTGATTCTGTTGATCTTTTTAAAAAACAACTTTTGATTTCACTGATTTTCTCTATATTTTTTTTTCTGTTATCTATTTCATTGGTTTTGGTTCTTTATTTTCCCCTCCTTTTTCTTGTTTTGGGTTTTTTTCTAACTCTTTCAGGTGGAAGTGTAGATTATTGCTTAATTTAGTTGAAGGTTTCCTGATTTTCTTCTCTTGTTGATTTCTAATTTTATCCTGTTGTATATGTAGAACATTGCCAGCTTACCAGTTGCCAGTGAGTTGATTCTGACTCATGGTGACCCCATTTATGTCAGAGTAGAACTGTGCTCCTTAGGGTTTTCAGTAGCTGATTTTTTGGAAGTAGATCACTAGGCCTTTCTTCCAAGATGCTTCTGAGTGTACTCAAACCACCAACCTTTCAATAGCAACCAAGTACATTAACCATTTGCACTACCCAGGGACTCTTTGGAGAATGTGGTGATTAAGTTTTTGTGTCAGCTTGGCTAGGCCTGGTTGAGTAGCTGGGCAGCTGGATGTAGTATTCCCCATGATGGGACTGGTAATCAACTCCACGGTGGAATCTACTGTGAGCAGCTGAGTAGCTGCCTTTGGGTATGTGGTCTGCTTCCTGTATATAAGCAGCAGCTTTGGGAATGGTCTCTAGCCTATGGCACGCTTGGCCCCTATATGTAACCATGTCATTGCTCAGCAGGCTTCTACGTTCTGCCGACCTCGGGACTTACAATGGATTAAATTAATGGCCTGCCGTGTGGTTTGGTAACATGGGGACTGTGCTTTTATACTTGTCAACCCTGGGACTTCTCAGCTTCAGCAGCCAGCAGCTGTCTGAGTGAAGAAATGCCTCTAGCTCCGGTGGGCCAGGAGCAGGAGGCAGAGCTAGACCCCAAGGTTGAGGGGCTTTCACACAGCCCCTAGAGCCTGGCACTTTGAACTTGGACTTAAAGCCTACAAATTGTAATAATAAACTCCTGTTTGTTAAGGCCATCCCATTTGTGGTATATTCCTATCAGAGTGGCACTAGGGAACCAGAACAGAGACATACTTTGATTTCATTTCCTTTAATTTTATGGCCTAGTATATGGTCTATTCTGGAGAATGTTCTGTTTTTCTTGAATAAAAATATATATTCTGTTGTTATTGGATTGAGTATTCTGTGAAAATCAGTTAGGTTCATTTGGTTGCTGGTGTTGTTCAAGTCTTATATATCTGTATTGATTTTCTGACTAGTTCCATCAGTTACAGGGAAGGGGTATTAAAATCTCCAACAATAATTGTTGAATTATTTCTAATTATTTCTATTTCTCCTTTAAATTTTGTCAGTTTTTGCTTCATAAATGTTGGGGCTCTGTTATTAGCTGCATGTTGTTGTTGTTAGGTGCCATCAAGTCAGCTCCAACTCATAGCGACCCTGTGTACAATAGAACGAAGCATTGCCTGGTCCTGTGCCAGCCTCACAATCTTTGCTATACCTGAGCCCATTGTTGCAGCCATTGTGTCAATATATATTTATAATTGTTTTATCTTCCTGATATATTGATTCTTTTATCATCATGGAATACCTCTTTTCTGTAGTAATTTTTCTTGTTTTAAAGTCTAATTTTCTCTGATATTAATACCACCACTCCCACTCTTTTGTGGATACTGTTTGTATATTTTCCCCATCCCTTCACTTTTAATCTAATTATCTCTTTGAATCTAAAATATATCTCATGTAGACACCATATAATTGGATATTATTTCTTTACCCAGTCTAACAACCTCTGCATTTTCTTTGAATCAGTTAGATTATTCACATTTAATATAATTATTAACATAATTTGATTTAGTCAACCTATTTTGGTTACTTCATGCTGCTGTAACAGAAAATACCATAAATGAGTGGATTGAAAAACAGGAATTTTCTCTCACAGTTTTGGAGGCTAGAAGTCTGAGTTCAAAGTGCCAGGCTCTAAGGTCTGGGTAAAAACCCCTTGACCTTGGGTTCTGCCTCTTGCTCCCAGCCCACTGAAGCTGGAGGCTTTCTTCACTCAGGCAGCTGCTGGCTGCTGAGGCTGACAAACCCAAGGTCAACAAGTAGAAAGGCACAGTCTCAATATTACCAAACCACACAGCAGGCCATTGATTCAAGTCCATTAAGAATCCCGAGATCGGCAGACAGCATGGCAGCCTGCTGAACAGCAAATGACTCAGTTACATGCAGGGTCCAAGCGTGCCAAAAAGCTTGAGACCTTCCTCAAAGTCGCTTCTTATATACTGGAAATATACCACATCCCTACAGCAGCTACTTAGCTGCTCCAGTAAATTCCACCATGGAGCTGATTGCCAGTCTCACCATGGGGAATAACTATATCCAGCTGCGCAGCCACTCAACCAGGCCCAGCCAAGCTGACACATAACCTTAACTACCACACAATCCAGTTTGCTATTTGTTTTCTATTTGTCTCATGTTTTTTTGTTCCACTCTTTCTTCTTTTACTGTGATAGTTATCTAGTGCTGCCTTAACAAAAGTATCATAAGTGGGTGGCTTTAAAGAAGAGAAATTTGTTTTCTCACAATTCTATAGGCTAAATGTCCAAATCAGAGTCTGCTAAAAGGACATGATGACGGCATCCTCTGACCTCTTCTAACTTCACAAGAGGGAGACAGAATCGCCATCAACAGCCCACGGTTTATGCCTATGAGGCCAGACATGCCACTGCCCTCCAAACCTTTTTACCGATTCTGACACCAGCTGTCCCTTGCACAGCACTCACTACTTCTCTTCTGGGTTCGATAATCATTGCAGTGGCCACACAGACCTCACAGACAATGCTTATGATTGTGGGGTTTCTTAGAGAAGTAACAGGCTACAATTGAGGTTCAGGAACAAGCTCAGAATACAATTCTTTGATCAGGGCAGTCTCCCCTCTGCATGCCCTCATGCACATCTGTCTGGTCCTTGGCCTCTCTGCCTGGCCTCTGCCCTGCTCAGGCAAGTGGTACAAAGCTCTTTTAGCTCTGCTGATAGGTACACCTATGTGCACCCTACTCTACCAGCAAGTCTTCTGCCCAAGGTACTCAGTTTTCTTGCTCTGTGGGCCAGGTAATCCTGCTGCCCTGTCTTGTGCCTCTTGGTTCCACTGCCATCATCTCTTTACTGGGCATCTCTCTCTGCTGGGCGTCTCTGCCAAGGCGATCCAATGCAGGGATCTCAGGTCCAAGGATGCACTCTACTTTACCTCCAGCTCTTCTCTGTTGATGGCATTGAGATCCCTTTCTGACTCTAGGAAGGTTCATTTTAAGCCTGGCAGAGAGACAAAACTAACTGATCCCAACATTACAGTTCTACATACCTTAATTGCATGGCCTCACCTAGTAATCTGGTGGGAGTTACAAAGACTCTGGCTAGAAAAGCCATACCAAGTAATTTAAGGGAGGATGCTGGTGCCACTGTACAAAATTTCCCCACATTACCTGACATTTCTTTCTTCCTACCAGAAGCTGTGGTCCCAGGACCCAAGATGCAGTTGCAGGTGCCAGAAGCAAGGGTGATCCCTCAGCAAGAGACTGTAACTATACCCCTAAACCTGTATACCAGAATTCCCTGGGCCTTATGGGATGAATTGTACCTTCCCCCCACATGGCAAAATTGAGGCTGACAGTGAATACTACTATCTTATCCAGTGGTTGAGATACCCCACTATATAACACAGGTAACCACTCAAACAAACAAACAAAAAACAAACTCAATGCTGTCAAGTCGGATCCAACTTATAGTGACCCCTTCTTGGGTTTCCAAGGCGTTACCCGTACAGAAGTAAATTACTCAATCTTCCTTTTGAAGAGTGGCTGGTGGGTTTGAACTGCCAGCCTTCTGGTTAGAAGTCAAAGTACCTTAGGCACTACACCACCAGAGCTCCTAGGTAACCACTATGTTACCTATATAACCATATCCAACATGAATGGGAGTAGACTGAGGGGGAAGCACTTGCTAGACTGGTCTTGCTACCAGCAATCTGGACTGGCATAGCAGCTGAACTTGATGTCCCTTCCCAAGGTGGGAAAGTTTGGGTAAAAATAAATGACAAATGGGAGGCGGGGCAAGATGGCGGACTAGGCAGAAGGATTGCACAGACCCTCTTCAACAAAGAAAAGGGAAACCAATAAATACAGACACAGAAGATAATCTTGAACCCCTGAGCCTTGAAGGAAAGGATGCAGATTTGGACTAAACCCCAACT
>NW_006921820.1:2887700-2893456 GCF_000298275.1 Orycteropus afer afer | reverse complement strand
AAATTTTGGTCAATGACATGAGACAAAGTATATGTGAACTGCTGTATGAAAAGTGAATTTACTCTGTAAATCTTCACCCAAATCCTAATAAAAAAAAAGAAAAAAGGAAAAAAAAAATGACAAATGGAAAATAGGAGAAATAATAGCTGAAGGTAAAGGAATGAATAAATGGATTATGCAGCAGAGGAAGTCTAACACTGTGCTGATACCTGAAGGGAGACCCAGAATAAGGGAATAGTATTCTCTCAGTTAAATTTTATCAGAGGCCAGAGGCCAGAAAGGGTGAGGGAGCTCTGGTAGCATAGTGCCTGAGGCACTTGACTGCTAACCAGAAGGCTGGTGGTTCAAACCTGCCAGCCACTCCTTGGAAGGAAAATGGGGCAATCTACTTCTGTAGTGATAATGCCTCGGAAACCCAAGGAGGGGTCGCTATGAGTTGGGTCTGACTCGATGGCACGTAACAGCAACAGCAACAACAACAACACAGAAAGGGTGATGATGAGACTAACTTTTGGAGTACCTGGTCAGATCAGATGCACAACTGCAGCAGACCTGAATAGCTGGTACCCGAGTGACCTCAGTCTTAGGACTCTATGTCCTACTGACCGATTGTTAAAGACTTTGAGACTGGTAAAATGATTGGGAAGGGTAAATTAATCCTTTAAGTGTGAAAGGGCTGATGGCTAGAAGAGCCAGAGGGTGGCCTGTGGTGAAGTGAATTGCTTAATATGGCCCTTCTAGCTATTGTCTTCCATTTTGTGTTGTATTGTAAATCCTGGTCTCTATGCCTGTTTAGGGTGGGATGCATCTTGAGTCTCACCTTGTTAGAGGATGTGACTCATCTTCCTTGTGACTATCTATAGGAGTGTTCTGGGAAAGTTCGCTCTCTTACTTCCGTTCTTCCTTAGGTTCACCATCATCTCGCCCCTGGATTTGAGACAGCAGCCATTATCTGACCCACCAATTTGGGTTCACTAATCTCTGCAACCATGTGAGTTGAGAGAATCCTCCAGACCTAACCACAGACCTGGAACTTGCCAATGTGCCAGCTTCCCAGCCTCCTCTATCACTACCCAAGTGAGCTGTTTCCTTGGGAGTTTGTGAGTTCTGTGAGATGTTACAGCAAAATGTGGAAACCTGAAACAGGAGAGAGATTATTGAGGGGAGGAAGAGGAGTTGATGTCACAGATGATAGAGTGGCATGGCAGTTTGGGAAAGTTGGCTATTCGGGACAACTTTAATCTCCATCACGTAGGGACCAGCCTTGTGCTGATCTTTCTAAAAGAAAGTATTCAAGCAGGGTCTTAGCTGTGTTGATTCCTTCTATGGGCCTCTTTCCTAGTTTCTGGCGACTGCCAGCAATCTTTGTCATTCCTTTGCTTGTATATTATCCTCACATGGCATCTGTCTACCCCCTGTGTGTGTCTCCAGGCCTATTCTGCTCTTTTTATAGCTCAGAAGTGATTTAGGTTTAGGACTAACTGACTCTGCTTTGACTTCAGTAACATCATAAAAGAAACACCCCATTTCCAAACAGTATTGCATCCATAGATAGGTACAGGGACAAGGACTTCAATAAATATTTTTGGGCACAATTCAATTCATAACAACTATTTTAATTCTTCTGTTGATTTTAAAATTTTTTTATTGTGGTGAGCTATATAAAACAAAGCATTTGTCAAATCAATAACAGAAGGACAAATATCTGTTCACTATTGTAAAAAGTCAAGGAAAGATTTATATGTGGAAGGAAACTTTCTTTGTCGGTTAGCAAGGAAGGGAGGGGAGGAGAGGGGAGGGAAAATTCCTAAATAGGTTAGGAAAAAAAAAAAATATAAATGTATAGAAACCAAATATTATTAGTGGTTACCAAGGGTTGGGGAAAAGCGGAAGCTTTTGTTTGCGGGGCATTGAGTTTATACTAATGGTGGTGGAGTGTTTTGGAAAAGGATAGCAGTAATGGTAGTACAACATGAAAAGTGTCATCAATATCCCTGAGCTGTAAATGGGGAAGTTGTTATGTTGGTGAATGTCTTATAGTGTATGTTTTCACCACAATAAAAGTGAAAAAAAAAAAAAAGAAGCATTTGTCATTTCAACCATTTTTATGTGTACTCTCTATTGATTTTTAAATTTTAAAAAAGTTATTTTCTTAGCAGTTGCTTAAGGATTAAAATCTTAACTTACTACTGTCTATTTTTATAACTTAATTCTGATAAAATAAAGCAAATTTGCTCCAATATGGCTTCATTTACTCTCTCCTCTTTTATGGTTTTGTCAAATATGTTACATCTATATATGTTATAAATTTAACAATATGACATTATAATTATTGATTCATACAATTTTCTGCTTTTTGAAAGAAATTAAAAGGTTTTCAGCAAATAAAAAAAAGAAATTAAGAGAAGAAAAATATAACTGCAGTCATATTTAATAAAATATTTTCCATTTCTAATGCTGTTCATTTCTTCCTGTGGATTTGAGTTACCATCTGCTGTCCTTTCCTATCAGCCTGAAGGACTGCCATCAAGTCGGATCTGACTCATAGTTTCAGCCTGAAGGACTTTATTATTTTTAACAGACTGGGGCTGCCAGCAATGAATTCTTTGTGTTGTTTATCTAGGAATGTATATTTTTACTTCATTTTTTTTAAGAATAATTTTGCTGGATGCAGAATTTTTTTTTTTTTTTTTATTAGGATTTGGGTGAAGATTTACAGAGTAAATTCACTTTTCATACAGCAGTTCACATATACTTTGTCTCATGTCATTGACCAAAATTTACAATGCAGCAGCTCCCCTCCCACTTCCTCCCCATAGTTACCTCCTCCCAGTGTCCATCCCTTCATACTCTTCTGCACCCTGAGCTATCTCCCTGTGCATAAGCAGCCCTTCCTTCTCCCATGATTGTTCTCTCCAGGGCGTGTGTCTACTTGAGGTAAATGTTTAACTCACATGCCTGTACTTTGTTTGGCTGGAAACCACAGTTGTGGGTTCAATTCCAGACCTGAAGGGCAGCTAGGGGCCATAGTCTCAGTGGTTACACCAGTGGATGCAGAATTTTTGCTGACATATTTTTTTTCCCCTCAGCACTTTGCATATGTCATCTCACTGCCTTTGACCTCCACTGTTTCTGACAAGACACTCATTATTTATATTGTTTTCCTATACATGATGAGTCATTTTCCTGCTTTTTAGATTTTCTGCTTTTAGCAGTTTGACTATGTGTGTCTTGGTGTGGATTTTTGTCTATTTATCCTACTTGGGCTTAATTGAGTTTCTTGGATCTATATATTAATGTCTTTTACCAGTTTGGTAAGTTTTCATCCATTATTTATTCAGACATTTTTTTCCTACCCCTTTCTCTCACACTTCTCTTTCTGGAACTTCCATTACGTATATGTTGATATGCTTGATGTCCTCAGGTCACTGAAACTATTCATTATTCTTCCATCTTTTTTTCTGTTTTTTTCCTTGTCCTTCAGCTTGGATAATTTATTGATTTATTTTCAAGTTCACTGTTTCTTTTGCTATCTCAAATCTGCTGTTAAGCCTTTGTAGTGAATTTTTCATTTTAGTTATTGTACTATTCAATTCTAGATTTTCCATTTCATTCTCTTTTTTGTTAGTTTCTATTTCTGTATGAACATTCCTTATTTGTTGAATCATTCCCATATTTTCCTTTGATTATTTGAATATATTTACAGTAGTAGCTTTGAAGTTTTTGTCTGCTAAATCCAACATCTGCACCAAATCAGTGAGTTCTTACTGACTCTTTTTTCCTGAGTATGAGTCACATTTTGTTGTTTCTTTGGATATCTCAAATTTTCTTTTTGATAATAATTTATAGAAACTCTGGGCTCTGATTTTATTTTTCCTGGGGTTTTGTTGTTGTTTTTGGTTTTTGTAGTTTGCCTGTACTTAAACTGCAGATTCTGTCTCCCGTCGTGTACATTCACTGCTATCTCTTTTCCTTATTCCCTCCCTCCCTTTTTCCCTCCTTCTCTTCTTCCTTCCTTCTCTCCCACCTTCCCTTCCTACCTTACTTTTTTATTTTTATTTTTCGTCCTGGCTTCCTAGGGATTGCCCCTGAGTCTGCATAGCTTAGTGGTAAGCCAATGATTTGGAAAAACGTTGTGCTCAAATGCCTTGAACTTGTAAAGTTTTCCACTCTCTCTGTTGATTGATATGCGTGTATGTGTTGTGGAGCACATTCAAAATTCATCCAGTTCCCATGGCTTTCACTTTGCCTAGGGCTTCGTCCTGTGCATGTCCATATTTCCTTAGTCAGGCATGTGTGGAGAGTTGATCTAGACCTTTTATGGTTCTCTAATTTCCAGATTCTTCCCCTTAATTTCTGGCTGGTCTGGTGCTCACCCCAATCATGCTAGCAAAGCTGTAGGTTTCTCCCATTTGTTTATTAATATTACTGACAATGCTGCCTGCTCAAGTTTTCACCCTCTACCTCAATTTAAATATGTCCCCTCTGATAACAAAGCTTCTGGTTTTATGGCCATCCCTCCTTGGTAAAACTATCATTCTCAAAGACCAAGCTAGGGGCCAATGGGTGCAGCCCTAGGAAGTAAGGCTGCAGAATTCTACTATTTTGACCTGAAATTCTAGTCATTTTTCATGAATAAAGGCCTCTCAATTTGTTGTTTACCTTAGATTAATTTCCAGAGCCCTACAAAGGTTATTTTTTGAAAAATTTGTTTTGAGAGGAGAGAATTTGCCAATCTCTTCAGGCCACCACAGCCAGAAGTTCCCCCACCTGTTACTCAGTTTTGAAAGTTCTTTATATATTCTGGATACCAGCCTTTTATCAGATGTGTATTGTAAATATTTTCTCCCAGGCCTGGTTTATCAGGCCCTTGTGCCTGGTTCCTGAACTATATCCTCTAAACCCTTGGAATTTCGCAAGTAATTGGAGTATCTTTGTTATTTGTGGAGTGCTCCAGACCACACCTAATAGTTTTTGCTAATGAGGTGTGTATTAGTTTCCTGGCACTGGTATAACAAAATACCATACCTTGGGTGGCTTATAAGAACAGAAATTTATTATCTCACAGTTCTAGAGGCTAGAAGTGTTGATTCCTTCTGAGGGCTCTGAGAAACTGTTCCATGCTGCTCTCTTAGCATCTTCTGCTTCCAGGCGTTCCTTGACCAGTTGCAGTATCACATTCTTCTCTGTCTCCCTCTCTCTTATCTTCTCTTTTATAAGGACACCAGTCATAAAGAATTAGGAACCACCCTACTCCAGTATGACCTTGTGTTAACCTTACTGATAACATCTTTAAATACTCTATTTCCAAAGGGGGCCACATTCACAGGTACAGGAGTTAGTACTTCAATATGTCTTTTTGGAGGACACAATTTAATCCATAACAGCATAACTCATAGTGGTGGCTGGCCATGGCAGAAAGCCCCACCACATGATACCAGCCTGACCTCTGGGGAGGGAAGATGGTTAGAGATGATCCATTTTGAATTAATTTTTTAATATGGTGTGAGATATGGGTAGAGGTTTGTTCTTTCTTTGGTTATTATTTTTTTTTTTTTTGCATATGAATGTCTTAATTTTACAGCACAATTTGTTAGAAGACTATTTCTCTATTGAACTTATTTGACGCCTTTGTAAAAAATCAATTTTAAAAAAAAATGTGTAGATCTACCAAAAAAAGTCAAAAGGCAAGCTACCAAATGGGAGAATATCTTTGGAAACCATATATCTGACAAAAGCCTAATAACTAAAATATA
>NW_006921820.1:2879728-2887600 GCF_000298275.1 Orycteropus afer afer | reverse complement strand
TAGATTGAATCCCCAGAATACAGAGTCACGGCCTCTCAATCAATTCCCAGACTTGAGTCAGTTTACAAATCCACAACCCCTTGAATGAAGGGGAGGACGGGTCCCTTTGAGGAAGGACCTCACTACATTGCCAAAAATCTGTAATGTCAGTCTTTCTCCCAGCCTTCCCCAAAGGGATCTGAGGCCTTTTATGAGAGTGACTGTTCACTGGGGAAAAGGAAATAATCAGACCTTTCGGGGATTACTGGACACTGGCTCTGAAATGACAGGAGCTCTGGTAGCATAGTGCCTAAGGCACTTGACTGCTAACCAGAAGGCTGGTGGTTCAAACCCACGAGTCACTCCTCGGAAGAAAGGTTGAGCAATCTACTTCCATAGTGATACTGCCTCAGAAACCCAAGGAGGGGTCGCTGTGAGTCGGGTCCAACTCGAGGGCACATAACAACAACAACAACATTCACAATTTAACAACGAAAGACAAATAACCCGATTGTTACAGGACAGGGGACCCAGTAAGGACCCTAAAGGGGTTCTTGTCTTCTGCCAAGAAAGAATTGCTTAGAGATTTTGAGAGCAGGCCTTCAATGAAAGCACTGCACAGTAGAGTGTCAGCCAGTACACTAGCTGAGTTCCTGCTTCCAGTTTTCTAACAGTAGTTATAGGGAATAGAATGCGGAAGTCACATAATTTGTGAGTCATGTGGACAGGGTTCTTTTTATTAATTTTATTATGATTTGGGTGAAAGTTTACAGAGCAAATTCATCTTCCATACAGCAGTTCACATACACTGTGTCTCACGACATTGACTGTAATCTCCCACAATGCACAGCTCCCCTTCCACTTCCTCCCCATAGCCACCTCTTCCCTCCCATGCACTCCTGCCCCCCAAGCAGTCTCCCTGTTCATACACACGTCTTCTATTCTGCCATGATTGATCTCTCCAAGGAGTATATCTACTTAATGTAAATGTTCAGTTCATATGCCTGGCTTTTTTTTTGGCTGGAAGCCACAGGAGTGGGTTCAATTCCAGACCTGAAGGGCAGCTAGGGGCCATAGTCTCAGGGGTTCCACCAGGCTCTATCACAGCAGCTGCAATGAACGGTCTGGCAATTACATGCTTTTCTAACAGCAATTTTCCAGTTCCTATCAGTAGGGGTAACTTAAGAAATTTCAAAAAAAAAAAAAAAAAAAGTAGCCAGGGCAGCTTCCATTCCTTACATGTGTCCCTGTCTCATTCCCCACTGAGAGACTGAAAGAGACCACACTCATGAAGTTTTATGGGCTCAGGATGAAGATCTTATCTTCTGTACCTGCTTTCTGCTGAACAAGGATGTTGGCCTGCCTAGCAGAGCAGAAGTCTCTCTCTCTTAGGTCTAAGTAATTTTGGTGAAATGGGCTGTCACCCCTGCCTCATCATTAATTTAACTTGATATTGCTGTGGTCTCTGTGAAATGAATTTGATGAGCAGATTAAAAATGTAAGGTCCAAATAGAAGTAACATAAGGATAGTTACAGCATGGTCCCAAAAAGGGGAAAAGCCAATAAAGGGAAAGAATGAGTACTTTTATTTGTTCCCAAAGGGAAAGGGCCACTCAGCTATGGTTGTCTTTAAGCCATTGATCCTGGGCAAGGAGCTCCTATGTCTGAAGCATGACTTCACCTGAGTAGTTTATATAAAAGCAGCATGAGGTGTTGGCTACTGCACACAGCCCTCCTTCCTCTGCCAATAGGTGGTCCACTGCCAAGTGGTTGTCTAGGACTATATTGGCTAGGGTGTCAAGGGAGGTTTGTAAGGCCTGACGTCCTATTCCAGAGTTTTCTGCCACTTTTTCAAGGATGGCTGAAGTATTTTGAGCAGTAACTGTGTTGTATACTACTCCCTATGAGAGCTCCAGACACAACTGTGCCAATTCCTATGGCCAGTGGGGCAATACATGTGTGTACCTTCTTCTATGGGTGTCACAAAGCCTAATGTGCAGGTGCTGAGGTTATAATGTCTGTCAATACTGGGTAAGTCCAGCACAGTTGAATCTTGATTCCATGTACAGATAAACCAGTAGCCAGAGGGGTGCAAAGAGGGTTTGTCTGGCTTGCCCATGTATCTAGGTTTAGAAACTGAGAGTAGTTAGATTTGGGAAATGTTCAGTTTTCAGATAATGGTTTCCAATCTGACTGGACCCAGGTGTCAGCTGCTTTAAGTTTGTTGATAGACTTAGTGGAGAGCAGGCTGCCCATTGGAAGTGGAATGTCCAAGCTCCATATCTTTCTTGCAGGAGCATAGCTTCCTATTGACCCTGGGATGGCCCATTTCTTGTTTGTGGAACAAGTATAAGACCCCTGAGACCTATTAAAGACTTTATATAGGAAAACCTCAGCTGGGGAGGAGTCAAAAGCAACATAAGGGCGTCTTCCACATACTTGAGTCCAGGAGCCAGTATTGAGGAGACAGTTTAGGTTTACCATGGCCCTGGAGTGGAGATATTGGTTAATGGTTGCTTGTGTCTCAGGTTTAGCATGAATCTATCCACAAGTGGAGGTTCCCTTGGAGGGTTTTTGTTCTCTAAAATAAAAAGATTTGTATGGCACAGTAGCTTGGGGAGGTTTAGAGGGTAATGCAGTGAATTGTTTTAGAAGTGGAAAAAAATAAAAAGGGAGTCTCTTTATGTGAGGGTCCCTTCTAGGGCAGTGAAAGGACTTCCAGGTACATAGTCCATGGGTGGTGGCAAGGCAGAGAAATTAGTTATGGACTGAAGGTATATCAGGGCCACTGGCCTCATTGGTAGCTAGGCGGCTGATCATGGCAAATCCAGCAAGCAGAAAGGTTATGCCCATAGGTGGTAGTATTTGAAACCTGGACTAAGGCATTTGGAGGTTCATGAGATGAATTCCCAGTAGCGAGAGTTAATAGGGCTAGGGTTGTCCACCAAATGAGCATTATTGTAGTTCTCTTATACCCAGCAAAGACAAAACAGATTTTTCCCAAAGAAGGGGGTGGGTTCTTAGTGACACATACAAGATGTAAAGATTACTAGAAGGAGAAAGGTAAGAATACACAGGCTAGTAGCCCAGAGGGAATCATGACTAATTTTTCAATCTGGTTATTTATCCATCCCTGTCTTCTTCTTTTTTTTTTTTTAAGAGGCTTTGTATCTCTGGTAGCATAGTGCCTAAGGCATTTGACTGCTAACCAGAAGGCTGGCAGTTCAAACCCACCAGCTACTCCTCGGAAGGAAGGTTGGGCAATCTACTTCCATAGTGATACCACCTCAGAAACCCAAGGAGGGGTCGCCATGAGTCGGATCCAACTCAACGGCAGTGAGTTTTGTGTTGAATAAAACTACATCAAAAACAAATCCAAGGCTTACAAAATTATAGTACAAGGAAGTCATATGGTGTTATCTCTGTCTGTCTTCTTAAATAGATATTTCAGGCCAGCTATTGGTTCACATGAGTAAGTATTCTCGGCAGGAGAATCTGGTAAGGAGCCATATTCCTGCAATATGTGAGGTTTAATTCTAGAGAGATGAACCCAGGAGGGTATGCCCTGGACTTCTATGGTGATTAGAGTTGCTACCATAACTGAATATGGGCCTTTCCATTTTTCTTTGAGTTAATGTTCTGGGCTCCCTTCTGGCTTAATGGATGCATTGCCTTGGTTTTGGTTATTGGGAGCAGGTAGGATCTTCTCTCCATACTCCTGAAGGGCCTTTTGAAATTGTCCTAAATGAGTAACATAAGTCAGAATGTTATTGGTTTCAACATCTATGATAGCTGGGGTTGTGTGTCAACTTGGCTGGACCACAATTCTGAGTGGATTAAGCAGTTGTGATGTGGTTATTCCCATAATGATATTGGATGTATGTGCTTTGAGCAGCCAATCCGTTGAAAGGGAGTTTCTCTAGGGATGTAGCCTGCTTCCAATATATGTATATGGACGTCCTGGGAGAAAGAGAGAACCTTTATGGATCTGGATCCTGTTGTACTGCCTACAACTGTCCGTGAACGAACAATCCACCATTCTGCCTGGAGATCTTGGATTCATCATTCATTGGAGTTGACAGCTGGTATACTGCCTGCCAACCTTGAGCTCATCAGCCCCTGCAGCTGCATGAGTCAGGAAGAGGCTTCAGTTTGATGTTTGATCCAGGAATTTGGGACTTGTCAGCTGCTATAACTGTGTGAACCATTTTCCTAAGATATATTTTTTTCTTTTTTTCTCTCTATAAGCTTTACTGATTTTGTTTCTCTAGAGAACCCAGCCTAACCTAACATCTAAAAGGAGATCTTTAGTAAGGAAAGGTCTCCCATACATCATTTCAAAGAGACTTAATTTAAGTTTTTCTCTAGGGGCAGACTTTATTCTCATTAGGTCTATGGGTAGCAATTGGAGCCATTTGGAAGTTGTTTCTTGGCATAATTTAGCTAGTGTTCTTTTCATGGTCTGATTCATTCTTTCTACCTTCCCTGAGGCCTGAGGATGCCAAGAGGAATGGAGTTTATACTAGATGCCCAGAGTCCTCGCCAGATTTTGCATGATATTAGCCAAGAAGGAAAGGCCATAATCACTTTGTAGAGTTCTTGGTAACCTAAAGCAGGGTATGATTTCTTTAAGCAGGATTCTACAGGCTTCTGGGGCCTTCTCTGTGTGTGTTGGGAAGGCTTCAATCCATCCAGTAAAAGTGTCTATGAAAACCAAAAGGTACTTAAATCCACCTTGCAGGGGCATGCAGTTACAGTCTATCTGACAGTCTTCCCCAGAATAGGTTCCATCTGTTTTTTGGTTGTATAATGGGAGGTGGCAGAGGTTTTGTTTTAGGATTATTTCAGAGGCAAACCTCACAGATCTGTGTTACCTGCTTAATGATTTTGAATAATTCTGGATGATACAGAATGCCCTGCAGAAGCCTCAGGAGGCTATTCTGGCCAAAATAAGTGGCATCATGAAAAGCTGGCCTTTTGGAGTTGAACACCATCCAGTATTTTCTAATGTCAGATTTTCCTGTCTGCATATTTCTAAATCTATATAGTCATGACAGAGAGTGAAGGAAACTTCTGGGAAAAGAGGAAGAAGGAAAGGCTCAGCTGAGCCCTCTGCTTCCCTACCTGCAGCTTTAGCTGCTTGGTCTGGTTCGTGGTTTCCAATGGTTATTTTATCTGCTCCTTTCTGGTGCCCTCAACAATGTATAATTGATAAAGCTTGGAGCAACAATATTGCTTGTAACAACGTAAGTATGAGTTCCTTATGTTTAATGGGGGAATTATGGGATGGACAATAATCCCCTTTCTCTCCATACAGCTGCTTGGGCATGGGCTATGAGGAAAACGTATTTCGAATCTGTATAAAGTTTAGAGCATTTCCCTTTCTCCAATTCTAATACTCTGATAAGACCCATGAGTTCTGCTTTCTGTGATGCGGTTCCAGGGTTTAGGGAAGCAGCTTCAGTAATTTCATCCTGGATGACTACTCCATACCCTGCCTTTTTAATACCATTTTCTATAAAACTACTCCTGTACCATTCCTCATCAGGGTCAAACAACAGGGCATCTACTAAGTCTGGCCTAGATGAAAAAACCTCATTTATAATTTCAGTGCATTTGTGTTAGATATTTTCTCCTTGTTCTACAGGGATCAAAGTAGCCAGACTTGAGGTTTGGCAAGTTTTAATGTTTATTTCCAGGGTATCTAATAGCAGAGCTTGCTGTTGAGTTATCTGATTTGCACTCATCCATCTGTTTCCCCTTGCTTCTAGAACAGTTTGGACCCAATAAGGACTACATACCATTGTATGTTGTTCCAAAGTAAGTTTAGAGGATTCCTTTACCACAAGAGCAGTAGCTGCTACAGCCCTGAGACATCCCGGCCACCCTCTAGCAACATCATACAGCTGTTTGGAAAAATAGGCTACTGGCTGGTATGCCAGCTTTTTCTGATACACACAAGTTAAAGGGTTTTTCTGAATTGGGTAATCCTAAGACTGGGGCTTCTAGGATTGCTTTCTTTAGTGTATAGAATGTATCCTTGCATTCCTTTATCCGATCTTTAAATTGATTATCTTCCCCTTTTAAAGCTTCATATAGAGTTCTTGCAATTATTCATAATTTGGTATCCAGATTCCACAAAATCCTGTCATGTCCAGAAACCCTCTCAGATGTTTTTTAGAAGTAGGCTCAGGAATTTGCAAAAATGCCTGCTTTAGGTCTTGGTCTAACATTCTTTTTTCTTGAGTAATGATGAATTCCTGGTATTTAATCTCAGTACAAGAAATTTGGGCCTTCAATGGAGAGACCATATACTCATATATATCAAGGAATTTTAGGGTGGCAATAACATCCTTCAGAGAAGTCTGAGAATCAGGGCTAGCTATTAAAATGTTGTCAACATATTGAATAAGAGAGCTGGCTGCCAGTTGCAATTCCTGTAAGTCCTGACTCAAGGCAGTACTGAATAAATGGGGGCAGTTTTAGAACCTCTGGAGGAGTCGAGGCCAGCTTGATTAAATTAATTCTCCAGTTACTGGGTCCTGACATTCAAAAGCAAATAAAAATTGAGTCTTGTGCAAGGGGATGCAAAATAAAGCATCTTGTAAGCCTAGGACAGAAGAACGGGTGGTATTTGCTGGTAATTGCGTGAATAAGGTATAGGGGTTTGGTACCAGTGGGTGTATGGCAATTACAACCTCATTCACTGCCTGCAAGTCCTGCACAAACCTACTAGTTCCATCACTTTTCTTAACTGGTAATATGGGAGTGTTGGGAGCCCTCGCGGCATAGTGCTTAAGGCATTTAATTGCTAACCAGAAGGCTGGCAGTTCAAACCCACCAGCTACTCCTCGGAAGGAAGGTTGGGCAATCTACTTCCATAGTGATACCACCTCAGAAACCCAAGGAGGGGTCGCCATGAGTCGGATCCAACTCAACGGCAGTGAGTTTTGTGTTGAATAAAACTACATCAAAAACAAATCCAAGGCTTACAAAATTATAGTACAAGGAAGTCATATGGTGTTATCTCTGTCTGTCTTCTTAAATAGATATTTCAGGCCAGCTATTGGTTCACATGAGTAAGTATTCTCGGCAGGAGAATCTGGTAAGGAGCCATATTCCTGCAATATGTGAGGTTTAATTCTAGAGAGATGAACCCAGGAGGGTATGCCCTGGACTTCTATGGTGATTAGAGTTGCTACCATAACTGAATATGGGCCTTTCCATTTTTCTTTGAGTTAATGTTCTGGGCTCCCTTCTGGCTTAATGGATGCATTGCCTTGGTTTTGGTTATTGGGAGCAGGTAGGATCTTCTCTCCATACTCCTGAAGGGCCTTTTGAAATTGTCCTAAATGAGTAACATAAGTCAGAATGTTATTGGTTTCAACATCTATGATAGCTGGGGTTGTGTGTCAACTTGGCTGGACCACAATTCTGAGTGGATTAAGCAGTTGTGATGTGGTTATTCCCATAATGATATTGGATGTATGTGCTTTGAGCAGCCAATCCGTTGAAAGGGAGTTTCTCTAGGGATGTAGCCTGCTTCCAATATATGTATATGGACGTCCTGGGAGAAAGAGAGAACCTTTATGGATCTGGATCCTGTTGTACTGCCTACAACTGTCCGTGAACGAACAATCCACCATTCTGCCTGGAGATCTTGGATTCATCATTCATTGGAGTTGACAGCTGGTATACTGCCTGCCAACCTTGAGCTCATCAGCCCCTGCAGCTGCATGAGTCAGGAAGAGGCTTCAGTTTGATGTTTGATCCAGGAATTTGGGACTTGTCAGCTGCTATAACTGTGTGAACCATTTTCCTAAGATATATTTTTTTCTTTTTTTCTCTCTATAAGCTTTACTGATTTTGTTTCTCTAGAGAACCCAGCCTAAC
>NW_006921820.1:2864722-2879628 GCF_000298275.1 Orycteropus afer afer | reverse complement strand
GTAGGATTGCCCAACCTTCCTTCCGAGGAGTGGCTGGTGGGTTTGAACCGCCAGCCTTCTGGTTAGCAGTCAAGTGCTTTATCCACTGATACCACCTCAGAAACCCAAAGAGGGGTCATTATGAGTCAGATCTGACTTGACGGCAGTGAGGTTTTTTTTGCGTATGGGAGTGTTACAGGGTGAGGAGTGTTACAGGGTGACTCACCAACAGAATACCATGTTTTCTAAGCTTATCAACTACAGGCTTAAGTCCTTTTAAGGCTCCTGGCTTCAATGGATACTGTCTTTTCCAGGGGTATGGGTATCCTGGTTTTAGTTGAATTTGAACTGGAGTTGCTCTGGTGGCAAGTCCTGGGAAATTAGTGTCCCATACCTGGGATCCTACCTCCTGCTCTAAAGGCAATCTTGGGGTTACATGACTGTAACTAAAGGTGCTAACGAGAAGCGGGTAGAGTTTAGTATTGTTGTGCCCAGGTTAGGAAGGAGTTGTTCGGCGTGAGGAATTTGCCAACACACGACAATGCAAAAGCAATAGGAAAGTTTATTAGCTAACTTAAGTTAGGGTCCTTGCTCTCACCAAATCAGTGGCTTGAGCAAAAGACCTCGTGCTCTTACATTAAAACAAATTTATAGAAGAATACGTGGTGAAGTAGATAATTTGGTTTTTAGGACAGGGGTTTGGGAATTTGGGGGCGGGTTGGAATCTCCCGGTTTCAAAGGTGAGTGAGAGATTTTTCGGGGTGGGGGGGATCTCTTTGATATGTGCATACTCCCTGCGAATCTGGGAGGTAAGAGCCATTGGAGTCTTCAAAGGTGGGCTAGAGGCTTTTTGGAGCCATGGAGATTTCTGATAAAAGCCTCTGAGACATGGGACATTTTAATCTCTATACTACAGGCATTAGGGCTCAGCATGGGACGTGTCAATCTCCATACTAAAGGCTTCTGGTTAAAAGATCTACCTGGAGGTATTAGGGCTCAGCATGGGAGGTGTCAATCTCCATACTAAAGGCTTCTGGTTAAAAGATCTTTCAGGCCCCACAGTATAATCTCCCACCCCACTCTGGCTAAGGAGGTCTCACCTTCATAGTGGCACAGGATAAGAAAGGATAAAGAGGAAAGCATGTATCCCCTGCTAGTCACCCAGGTGAAACTTTAAATGTTTGGTAAATTGTTTGGATTTAGGTTTTCCATTTACCCCAACAACTGAGTTTTTTTCGGGAAGAAAGGGACCAACTTTGAATGAGAGAAAAGAGAAGGCTGCCTCTGTATCCAGCAAAAACTAGATACTCTTACTTTCTTTTCACTTCCAGAGATGCCCAAGGATCAGTAGATAAGCTGGTGACCTCACCATTTGTCAGGGCATCTGTGTCCTCTAGGCATCATCAGCAGGTTTGTAGTTCTGCTGTGAGTAAAGGGATGGGTGGTGACTTCAAGTGTACACATCTCCCTTGGCTAGGGCAGCGTGGACATTGTGCTTTCCGAAGACCTTCCTCCTTGTACTGTGCACATTGTGTTTTGCTGAGCCCAGGTATCAGGCCTGAAAACTTTTCTTGCGGTTGGATTCTCTGGGTGGGAGTCTGAGTAAAGACTGCCAAAATATTGGCTTGATGATTTACTAAGATACAGGTTTGCTTCTCTGTCCTCTGATCCTTATATTTCTCCCTTTCCTCCCTTTTGGCTTCAGCTTCCTGGTCCCGATTGTTGAACACCTTGGTAGCCTCTTCCATTAATTTTGCCAAAGGTGTTTCAGATCCTGCCTCTAACTTTTGGAGCTTTCATCTAATATCTGGTGCCACTTGGGTGGTGAAGGTATAAGCCAAGGCTTATCACTTCATCACTCTCATAATCAGTATTGGTAAATTTCTTAAAGCCCTTTGTTAGTCTGCTGATAAATACAGCGGGATTTTCCTTTTCCTTTTGAGTAATCTTCATTTTGCTAAAATTGACTGTCTTCTTAATGACTTTGGTCATACCCTATATAATGCAAGTTAACATATGCCGACAATGCTTCCTATTGCATGGGGAATTGGGGTCCTGATTAGGGTCAGATGTGAGGATTGTCACTTCCCTGGGAGGGTTGTCTGTGTTTGTTTTGTGTAGGTCATCCACAGCTTCTCGTGCACGGGCAAGAATCTGAGTTTTCTCATCATCCCAGCAGCAGCAAGTTAAAATTACAATCGTATCTCCCCATGTCAGAGAGAAGTTCAGATTGATCTCTGTGAATTCATCCCTAGATTTCTGAGGGTCTTCTGAATATGAGCCCAGCTGATCCTTACACTGGAAAATATCTAACATCAAGCAAGGGACATGCACTCTCATTATTCCACCAGTTCCATCAGGAACTTCCCTAAGGGGACAAAGGGTTTCTGCACCTGAGGTAGAAACCTGATCCTCAGGTGCCAGTGAGGTTTATTTGATTTCTGAGCTGAGGCTTATGGGGGAAGGGGCAGAGGAAGGAGTGGTAGGTTCAGAAACTGCATTGGATCCAGTGCTGCCCACCACTTGGGGTAATCAAGAGGGTGGAATTAGAAGGACATCAAGGGGCTCCTCTTCCATTTTATTAAGTAAACCTTTAAAAGGGCATTTATCAGGATCCTTTAACTAACAGTTTTTTCCTAAGTTTTTTATCCTGATAACAGAGCCATAAAGACCCTCACATACAAATTTTCATTCTCTTTTCCTTCTTTTTTTACAGAATAAATTTAATTGTAGGATAGTATTAAAGGAGAGGGGAGCTTTGGTGGTATAGTGCCTAAGGCTAACCAGAAGGCTGGGGGTTCAAACCCATCAGCCACTCCTCAGAAGGAAGATTGGGCAATCTACTTCCCTAGAGATACTGCCTTGGAAACCCAAGGAGGTGTCGCTATGAGTTGAATTGACTTGACAGCAATGAGTTTGGGTTTTTGGCTTAAAGGAGAGGGATCCTGAGGGTGACCACTTCTCCCTGTCTTCTAATTTATAAGTTGGCCAATCCTGAGTACAATATTTAATGAGTTTCTTTTTCTTTAAATCTTCTAGCTTAAAAGGTTCCCAGTTTGCTATTAAACATGCCAAAGGGGTGTTCTGGGGAACACTATTGTTATTTCCTATGGCTATGTAGATGAGAAAGCCTGTGGCCTACTTCCGGGCATCCTTTAGAAGAGGGATAGAGTCCTTGGGACTGTGCATCAAAGGAAAAGGAGGCACGGAACTGATCTTACAATCCCCAAGAGTAGATAATATTCAATAGACAAAGTGAAGAAAGATCCCTAAATTAGTATAAAAAAACCAAACTCACTGCTGTCGAGTCGGATCTGACTCATAGTGACCCCTCCTTGGGTTTCCAAGGCAGTATCACTACGAAAGTAGACTGCCCAATCTTCTTTCCAAGGAGTGGCTGGTGGTTTGAACCCCCAGCCTTCTGGTTAGCAGTCAAATGCCTTAGGCACTACACCACCAGAGCTCTCTAGGTGGGTATGGAGTGGTGGTAATCTAGATAATATTCTTCCACTCCTGGAGGAGGTGAAAGGAATACTCCACCTTGCACCAAGCCCACATGATGCAGCTGCACTGTGACCCAGCATGTACTTGGATCTGGTGGCAATGGAAGATATGTCAGAGAAAACAATGAAAGATATAATATAAATACCCAGGTGATGTCCAAGCATCTAGAAAATGGACTACAGAGGAACAAAAACAACAGTCTCCTGGGCACTGGGTACAGGAGACACAAATAAAATAAGAAAGAATTGGCTCTGGAATAAAAATAGGAAGTACAAATGAGAAGTAGATGTGATTAATGAACAAAGAACACCAAATTCGGTCTGCCAGGGTAGTGACTGTTGAAAGAGAGCTATGTTTTAAAGCAGAGTTTTATTTTCCAGCTTTTCTTTGGGTCACAAAAAACCTAACAGGGAACGCTGCAGGGTTTGGGGACAATGTGCTGTTTGAATTCAGTGTGTACCTTTATTGTGTGAGAGTTTGCTTGTGGGTGGTAGGCAGCCTCGTGCTCTGGCCTGTATCACCTCCGCCTTATCCCCACATGGGAGTCTTTAACACCCTCTATGAGTGCTGGTGACCTCTCTAATTGTTTTCACTGGTCCACCCATGCCTGGAACTTGTGGCTTATACTGACCCAAAGGTATTTGAAAATAGAATTTTCTCTGCAGGAATAATCTTAAAACACTCTAGTTTACCAAACACAGTTTCTTTGCCAAAAGTGGAAATCACCCAATGTCTAAGACTTCTCCCTAGGACTTCTCTGAAAGGAGAGGGAGATTGACTGCTCACACGTCAATTCTTCTGCTTCTCCTGGCCTGCTTCTGGGTCCAACAATCTTCCGGGTGTTGCTCTAAACCAAAAATTAAATTGCTCACACTCACCTGCCTCTATGCAGGACGAGCAACTTCAGGCTCAGAAACAATCACACAGACCATAAGGCTGCCCTCACTCCCCTTTCTCTATGAAAGATGAGCAACCTTAACCACAAAGACAAAGTTACACAATCACCAATGAAAACAAACAAACAAAAACTAACACAAAGGAGTTATATGTGAAAGGAGTGCTTGAGCGAAAGAATCCTGGGAGTAAGAATGGAAAGAGAGTTAAAGGCTAGCTCTTGACCAAACTTTGATGGCTGAGCAGCAAGAAGCCTACTTACATGAGGAGAGGACACTTGTGATGGAGGAAAATCACTTCTGGTGGCTGCTATTTCTTTCCTCAAGGAAGGGCTGTCACTGCTCCAACTACTCTTGGCTGATGGGAGCTCGGTAGCATAGTGGATAAGGCACTTGACTGCTAACCAGAAGGCTGGCAGTTCAAACCCACCAGCCACTCCTCGGAAGGAAGGTTGGGCAATCCTACTTCCGTAGTGATACTGCCTCGGAAACCCAAGGAGGGGTCGCTATGAGTCAGGGCTGACTCGATGGCACATAACAACAACAACAACATGTTGAACACCAGAGATGTTACAGGACAAGGGATCTGTAAGGACTCTCAAGGGGTTCTTGTTTTCTGCCATGAAAGAATTGCTCAGAGAGACAGATGGATTTTGAGAGCAGGCCTTCAATGAAAACGCTGCACAGTGGAGTGTCAGCCAATACACTAGCTGATCTCCTGCTTTGTTTTCTAACATTCATTGTAGGGGTTAGAACATGGAAGCCACACAATTGGCGGGTCTGTGCACAGGATTCTTCGCTCATGACCTTTTGGTCTTCCAGATCAGTCCAGGCATCTGCTTATCTGTAGATCAAGATGGGCGCCATCATGGAGTCTCCTGTGCTGATCACACACCCTAGAACCTGCATTAAACAGTCTGTCAATTACATACTTTTCTAATCACAATTTTTTAGTTCTTATCAGTAGGAATAATTTAAGTAATTTCTAAAAGAATGTAGTCAGGGCAGCTTCCATTCCTTACATGTGTCCCTATCTCACAATCAAAAAATGGGCAACAGACTTGAATAGACATTTTACCAAAGAGGACATTCTAAAGGCCACAATGAAAAGATGCTTAGCATCATTAACCATCAGAGAGATACAAGTCAAAACCACAATGAGATACACTCCCACTAGGTTGGCTAAGATTTTTTTTAAAAACTAGAAAATAACAAATGCTGGCAAGAGTGGAATAAAAATTGGAACCCTTATCCATTGTTGGTGGGAATGCAAAATGGGACAACCATTGTGGAAAACAGTGGCAATTTCTCAAAAAACTAAAAATAGAACTACTGTATGATCCAAGAACTCCACCCCTAGATATATATCCCAAAGACCTGAAGCCAGATATTCAAAAAGAGACTTGTACACCAATGTTTATTGCTGCATTATTCACAATAACCAAAAGGTGGAAGCAACCTAAATGCCTATCAACAGATGAATGGATAGACAAAATGTGGTACATCCATACAATGGAATATTACTTAGCCAGTAGGATAAATGAAGTCTTGATACATGCTATGGTACACACGGACCTTGAAGGCATTATCCTGAGCAAAACAAGCCAATATAACATGTTGTTGTTGTTGTTATGTGCCATATTAGAGCTTAAATTATACAACACTTGTGTTTGTAGAAGGCTGTGGTCTACAGTGGGAGCCCTAATTCCATATTGAGTTTTGGCATAAGTTCAGACACCAATTGAGTTCTTTCTGACCTTCAATTAGGGCTATGCATAGACAAATTCCAAGACAAATGGAGGGAGGAGCAGTTTGCCCTCAGGAAGAGTGTGGATGAAAGTAGATTATGCTCATACAAAGAACTAGGGAGCTTGCCTGGGTGTGTCCTTATCTAATTTAAATTTAGATGGGGCAGGGGCCTGGTATTGTTTTGTACTCACTTGTGGCTGTGATTCATGCCAAATGGTCATGATGAGTCGTATCCTAATTAGCCACTAGCCAGGTAATCAAGCCCCACAACCAATCCTGCTACCCTTTTTAATTTCAATTATGTATGTATCCCAGTCATGGACCTTTCGCTTCTGTTGTCCCACCTGTAACAGTGATGAATCTATCTGTGACCAGTCATGAGTTTGTGATGATTTCCTTTCTTTTCCATCATATATAATTAGCCCTATGGTCATGACTTAGTGGACTCCATTCAGTTTTCTGTATTGTGTACATGCTGATGGTTTCCTTCATCCTGGATGATTGTCTCTGTCCTGTTTAAAGCTTAATAAAAGTGTCTCTATTGAACCTGTTTGAATCTGGGGTATCTTTTCCCCTATTACATACAAAAGAACAAATACTGTATGACCTCACTTATATAAAAAGAGAAGAAAAGGCATATGTATAGAGATTAAAGTTTATTAGTGGTTACCAGGGATGGTGGAAAAGGGAGTTGATGGTGATGGAAAAATTGCTTTGATTAAGAGGTTTGCAGAGCCAATTATTTTAATTTCTGTCAATAAGTTGTACATCTGTAAAAAGTTGATTGGCAAAAGTTGTGTGATACATATATTTACAACAAAAGAGTAGCTGCTGAGGCTGCTTATGTACAACTAAACACCTTGTGGGATTTGGTTCCTTGGTTTGAAGACTTAGGGTCTTGATTCTATGGAACACCCCAGTTAATTGACCTAACAACATATTTAATGCTGCTGTTCTACCTCCCAGTTTGTTGTGTAGTGTCTGGGTCTTGAAAGCTCACTGGCAGCCATTCAAAGCATAATTGGCCTCTATTTGCCTGGAGCTACACAGGAAGAGGAGAGTCAGGAACAGGAGGAGGATTTGGAATGTGTGGCTAATTGCCTCCAAGAACAACTGCCTTCTTTGCCATGTTGTTGTTGTTAGGTGCCATCCTGTCGTGTCCGACTCATAGCGACCCTATGCACAGCAGAACAAAACACCGCCCGATCCCATGCCAGCTCCATGATCCTTGCTATACTTGAGTCCATAGTCACAGCTACTGTGTCCATCCATCTCGTTGAGGGCCTTCCCCTCTTTTGTTGATCCTCCACCTTACCAAGCATGACATCCTTTTCCAGGGAACGGTCCCTTCTGACAACATGACCAAAGTAGGTGAGACAAAGTCTGGCCGTTCTTGCTTCCAAGGAGCATTTCAGCTGCACTTCCTCCAGGACAGACCTGTTAGTTCTTTTAGCAGTCCATAGTACTTTCAGCATTTTTCCCCAGCACCACAACTCTAAAACATCAATTCTTTGTTCTTCCTTATTCATTGTCCAGCTCTCACATATAAGGCGATTGAAAATATCATGGCTTGTGTCAGGCACACCTTAGTCCTCAAGAAGACATCCTTGCTCCTCAGCACTTGAACGAGGTCCTTTGCAGCCAACTTGCCCAGTGCTATATGTCATCTAGTGTCCTGACATCTAATGTCATCTGCCGTGAGACTGGAAGAACTGGATAGTGCCAGGCTACTGTTACTGAACGTTTTGATTAAAGATTCCAGAGAAGAATCTTGATCAAAAAGGGGGGAATGCAGAATGGAATTTTAAATTCTGATGAACTTTCTTAAATTCTGATGACTTTCTAAAGCCCTGGAAGATGAATGAACCAGTGAAACGATTGCCCTTAAGCCAAAAATATCCCCTGAAGTCATCTGTGTTAGACTGAGTTCTCTAGAGAAACAAAACCAGTAAAGTTTATATATAGAGAGAAAGAAAAATTTATCTTAGGAAAATGACTCACACACTTATAGAAGCTGGCAAGTCCAAAGTTCTTGGATCAAACGTCAAGCTGGAGGCTTTTCCCGACTCACGCAGCTGCAGGGGCTGAGGAGCTCAAGGTTGGCAGGCATTATACTGGCTGTTGACTCCAAGGAATCTTGCTCTTTCACCACTTTGTCTAGTGTAAGTAGGACCAACCAACCAGCTTCCTTATACTCATGCTGACAAAATTGTAGAAAAGTATCAAATATGCAATCACCCAGAGCCTTGCTGGAGATCCAAGGTCTCCAGGCCAAATGGTGGATTGTTCGCTCATGGACAGTTGTAGGCAGCACAGCAGAATCCCGATCCACAGAAGTGTGTCTCTTTTCCCAGGATGTCCATAAATATACTGGAAGCAGGCCACACCCCTAGGGAAACTCCCTTTCAACGGATTGACTGCTCAAAACATACGTCTGATTGCATCATGGGAATAACCACATCACAACTGCTTAAACCACATAAAATTGTGGTCCAGCCAAGTTGACACACAGCTCCAACTATCACATCATCTTAAAGCAAGCAATAGTTTATCTGAAGTAAGTAGTAAAAAAGGTCTACCCTGAGCATTATGCTCTTTTAGGGACTATCTATATGGAATCAAATTGACAATATCAAATCAAAAGATTAGATAGGAACCTGATGGCAGTGAGTTTATGTTAATGACAGAGGAACAACTCAGAAGAGGACAGTTATGGTTGTACAACTTGAAGAATATAATCAATGTCACTAAATTGTACACGTAAAAATTTTTAATTGGTGTGTGTTTTGCTGTGTATATTTTCAGTAGCAACAAAGTAAAAAGTTAAAATTGCTTCATGAAACATGAAAGTGGAAAAAGCAAAATTCTAAATAAATATATACGTTTATATAGTATGAAACTTTATTATTTATTTGGTATTATTGTGATTTGGATGAAAGTTTACAGAGCAAATTCATTTTCCATCTAGCAGTTCATATACATTTTGTTTCATGACATTAACTGCAATTATCCACAATGTAACAGCTCTCTTCCCATTTCTTCCCTGTAGTTACCTCTTCTCAGTGTCCTTTTTTCCTATGCATTCATGCTCCCTGAGCTATCTCCCTGTGCAAATATTGCCCTTCTATTCTCCCATGATTGATTGTTCTAAGGAGTGTACCTACCTGATGTAAACATTTTCCCTATATGTTTGTCTATTGTTTGGCTGGAAGCCGCAGGACTGAATTCAATTCCAGATCTGAAGGGTGACTAGGGGCCATAGTCTTGGGGGACGTACCAGGCTCTGGTCTTTTTTATGATTTTGAGTTTTGTTCCACATTGTTTTCCCACTGTATCCAGGATTTCCTGCATTGATCCCTTTCCAAGTGGTTGAGAGTGACAGCTGGATAGCATCTAGTTCTTCTGATCTCATGGTCATGTACACTGAGGTTCACATGGTCCAGTAGTCCCTTGAACTAACTGTTTTTATTGCCTTTGTTTTTCTTCATTCTTCTTTACTCTGAACGAGGAGAAAACCATTCTTGGATCTAAATGTCCACTTGCAAGCTTTTAAGACCCCAGTCGCTACTCACCAAAGTAGGATGTTGTTGTTGTTGTTATGTGCCATCGAGTTGGACTCAACTCATAGCGACCCCTCCTTGTATTTCCAAGACAGTATCACTACAGAAGTAGATTGCCCCATCTTCCTTCTGAGGGGTGGCTGGTGGGTTTAGAGCAATGTTTTTGTGTAGTATGTTATACCAGTTGAGCTTGATGTCCTCTGTGACCATGGTCCTGACCCCACAGACCCAATAACTCACTTCATGGGGGTAGTTGACTATGGCTAAGAAGTTATCATAACTTTGCCCTCTGTTAGTTTAGTTTTTGTTATACAGACATTCTAACAGCACATATGTACCTATGTAGAAATATTATCTGCCAACCTTATATATGGTCATGGGTATAATCCCTTTTGCCTAGACATACCTGAATATTCAGACTGTCTACCCATCTATTTACCTGTAGATTAATGTTTGTTATCACTAATAACACAATGTTGTATATGTAAACGGTTTTATCTTTGTTGTCTTTACCTCTTGCCCACCTCTCTGTGTCTTCCTTTTCCATAGTGTTATTGTGTTGGTCACTGGCTTTTGATATATTGCCTTTCCCTTCATCCAAATCAATACTTGTCTCTACCTATGTAGAAGTGTTCAGTTCCCTCCCCTCCCATTCCTGGTAACCAACAAAGTTTTCTTCCATATATAAACCTTTCCTTGACTTTTTACAATAGTGAACTAATACAGTATTTGTCATTCTGTGACTGACTTGTTTCACTCAGCATATTGTCCTCCAAGTTCATCCATGCTGTGCAGTGTTTTGCAGATTCTGCATTATTTTTTAGTGTTGCATAGCATTCCATTGTGTGTATGTACCATAATTTGGTTATCCATTCTTCTGTTGATGGGCACTTAGGTTGTTTCTATCTCTTTGCTGTTGTGAATAGTGCTGCAATGAACATGAGTATGCATATATCTGTTTGTGTTTTGGCTCAGTGCGAGACTTTTTGGTACATATGTGTCCATTAAAAATGAAATATTATTAATATCTAGTTCTGGACTCTCAGTTCTTTGCAGAACTATATGTCTTTTGTCAGTGCTACACTGTCTTTACCTGTTGTAATTTTGTGGTAATCCTTGGAATCATGCAGTGTGAGTTTTCCAACTTTTTAATTTTTTTTTCAAAATTATGTTGTATACTCAAGTTCCTTTCCATTTCTGAACAATTCTTAGAATCAGTTTATTAATTTCCATGAAACTCCTTCTTGGATTTTGATTGGGATTGTGTTAAATCTGTAGCTCAACTTGGGGAGAATCAACTTAACAATATTGATTTTTCCAATCCATAAATATTTATCTAGCTCTTCTTTGATTTCTCTTATCAAAGTTTTGTTGTTTTCAGTATACCAATCTTGTGTGTTTTGTTAGACTTATGCTTAAATATTTAATATTTAGTTCATATTGTAAGTGGTACTATTTTTTAAATTTATATTTCAATTGTTAGTTGCTAACATATAGACATAGTTTATTTTTGTATATTGACCTTGTATCTTTTAACCTTGTTCAACTTACTTATTAGATGTTGTTGTTGTTGTTATGTGCCATTGAGTCAGACCTGACTCATAGCGACCCCTCCTTGGGTTTCCAAGGCAGTATCACTACGGAAGTAGATTGCCCAACTTATTAGATATAGTATATTTTTTTTCTTTTCTTCTCTTTTTGTATAAGTGAAATACATAATATTATATGGCCTCACTTATATATAGTAACATTTTTTGTAGGTTCTTTGTGATTTTCTTCATGAACAATTATGTCTTCTGATAGAGATAGTCATGGAGCTGGCACAGGACTGGGTGGTGTTAAGTTCAACTGCTATTATGAGTTGGAGACAATTCGATGGCACCTAACAACAACAATTTGAAGATGAACAAGCTAAAACTACTAAAAATGAAACCTTTAATGATTAAAATTAAAACCTCAAACTTGTTTCAAAGGACAAGTTAAAAGGCAGAATAGACAAAGTTAAAGGGAGAATTAATAAATTGAAAATATAAAGTGAAAGAAATTACCAAGAATTCAGCAAAATATTAAAAAGAATTGAAATATGAAAGAAAAGAGACATGAAAGAAATTCAGCATTCATTTATGGTAAAAACACAGCAAACTAAGAATTAGGAAGTTCCTCAACCCAATGAAGGTCTCTTCTAAAAAAACCTAAAAGTAGGTGAGATGAAGTTTGGCCATTCTCGCTTCCAAGGAGCATTCTGGCTGCACTTCTTCTAAGACAGATTTGTTAGTTCTTTTAACAGTCCATGGTACTCTCAGTATTCTTCACCAACACCACAACTCAAAAGCATCAACTCTTCTTCAGTCTTCCTTATTCATTATCCAGCTCTCATATGCATAAGAGGTGATTGAAAATACCATGGCTTGGGTTAGGTGCAACTTAGTCTTCTAGAAGACATCTTGACTCTTCATCACTTGAAAGAGGTCTTTTGCAGCAGATTCGCCCAATGCAATATGTCGTCTGATGTCTTGACTGCTGCTTGCATTGGTGTTGATTATAGAACCAAGTAATATGAATTCTTTGACAACTTCAAGCTTTTCTCCATTTATCATGATGCTGCTTATTGGTCCAGTTGTGGGGATTTTTGTTTTCTTTATACTGAGGTATTTATTCAGAGAGAAGCCCACAATCATTGGAATTGGAAAAACCACAAGCCAAAAATGTACTTAAAGTATTGACTTGTATTAGGAATCATAATCCTAACAGTTTTCTTTTTTCCCTGTGTTCCTACTCCAACCATGGCTAAGAGTATATAACAAAGTCTTCTGCAGGTGTCCCCCCTGCCCCATTTCTTCTCTAGGGTATTGCTTCTTGTGGAATTTGAGATTTGTGGTGGGATCTATTTTATAATCTCCCTCCCAGGCCCAGATGCCTTTTTTATTCTCTTTCTTGCTTTGCCTTGTATGATGGTTATGTTTGTGTGTCAGCTTGGCTGGGCCTGGTTAAGTGGCTGGGCAGCTGGTGGTAGTATTCCCCATGATGAGACTGGCAATCATCTCCATGGTGTGATCTACCACAAGCAGCTGAGTAGGTGCTTTGGGTATGTGCTCTGTTTCCTGTATATAAGGAGAAGCCTTGGGAATGGTCTCTAGCCTATGGCACGTTTGGACCTTGCATGTAGCCGTGTCATTGCTCAGCAGCCTGCTATGCTCTGCCAACCTGGGGACTTACAGTGGACTTAAGTTAATGGCCTGCCATGTGGTTTGGTAACATCGGGACTGTGCCATTTTACTTGTCAACTTTGGGGCTTCTCAGCCTCATCAGCCAGCAGCTGTGTGAGTGAAGAAATGCCTCTAGGTCCAGTGGGTGGGAGCAGGATGCAGAGCTGGACCCCAAGGTTGAGGGACTTTCACCCAGCCCCTAGAGCCTGGCACTTTGAACTTGGACTTAAAGCCTACAAATTGTAAGAATAAACTCCTGTTTGCTAAGGCCATCCCATTTGTGGTATATTTCTTGTCAGATCAACACTAGGTAACCAGAACACCTTGGTTTCTCTAATGTCAGAGCTTCTGGAAAGGCTTATGAGTAGGCAGTTAACGTGGGAAGTGATCCCAAGGAGCAGTATCAAGGAATGCAGAAGATGAAACAAAGAATGAGGAAAGCTAGTCCAAGGTGCCTTATCAAGGGAACCTCAGATAGGTGCTTTGTTCTCACAGAATTTTCTGAAGAGGCTTATAAACTGAGGAATGAGAAGGAGAAGCATTTATTTATTTTGTCATTCATTGATCAAGAGTGGTCCCACAGAAAATTTGGGAGAGAATTTCAAATTCTCATGGAATCCAGACTTTCAGGAGCTATTAAGGCTGGATGAATCCCTGTAAAAAGGACATGGGGGCATTTTTCTCTAACCTCCACTAACTTCATGAGGGGGAGAAAGAATGGCCATCAGCAGCCCAAGACTGAATCCTATGAGATGGAAGTCAGACATGCTTCCACCCTCCAATCTTTTTACCAATTCTGACATCTTCCATCTCTCCCATGGCACTCCTGTGCTTGGTTTGATAATTCATTGCATTGGCCACACAGAACTCACAGACAATGTCCACAACAATATTTATTAGGTAAGCAACAGCTACAATTCAGGTTCAGCAACACTCAGGATACAATTCTTCGATTAGGACAGACTTCCTCTGCCATGCCTCTCTTTGGCCCTCAGCCTCTTGGCCTGGCCTCTGCCCTGCTCAGGCAAGTATTACAAAGCTCTTTCAGCTCTGCCAATAGATGCACCCCATTCTGCCAGCAACCTTCCTGTCCAAAGACACTCAGCTTTCTCTCTCTGTGGGCCGGCAAACCTGCTTCTCTGTCTCATCCAATCTCTTGGTTCTGCTACCTCTACTGTTACCACCCTCTCTTTGTACATGGGTCTTATATCCAAGGATACACTCCACTCCTGCTTCTTTTCTCTTTATGGTAGTGAGATCCCCCTTTTCCGCATCTGGGATGGCTCATTTTAAGCCTAGTGAGATGGCAAAACTGACAAATCCTCACATTAGGGTTCCATACACCTTATTTGCATAGTCCCACCCCCACAAAGGGCCATGGACCTTATTTACATTATTAGCAAGCTATCCAATCTCTTTGGTGGGCCACAGCACCTTACCTAGGCATAGTCTCACCCAGGCATCTGATGGGAGTCACAAAGACCAGGACTAGAAGAGTCATACCAAGTAATTCACTGTACCACAATTCCCGAAACTATTGCACTGAAATAATTGTTAATCTTTAAACCAAAACTATCCCCTAAAGTCTTTAAAGCATACAATAAAACTCACTGCCATTGAGTCGGATCCAACTCATAGCGACCCCTCCTTGGGTTCCCAAGGCGGTATTACTACGGAAGTAGATCGCCCAATCTTCCTTCCAAGGGGTGGCTGGTGGGTTTGAACCACCAGCCTTCTGGTTAGCATTCAAATGCCTTAGGCACTATGCCACCAGAGCTCCCAAACCATAACAATAGTGTAGCTTAATTAGTAAATAATGTCTGCCTAGAGCATTGTGCTCTTTTAAAGAACTATCTATAGATCAAATAGACAACAGTAACTCAAAGGAGTAGATAAGAAATGAGGAGGACATTTGCAAATACAATACTGAGTTGTCAATGAAAGCAAACATGGGTATAGGGACGGATAGATGGGTGAACAAGCTAAACAATTATGTATGTCTAAATGGAGAGTGT
>NW_006921820.1:2858847-2864519 GCF_000298275.1 Orycteropus afer afer | reverse complement strand
AAAAAAAAGAAAAAAGAAATGAGGAGGACAGTGAGTTTATGTTAAGGGGGGCAGAGGGGGGAACAATTCAGAAAAGGAGGGTGAGAATATAATCAATGTCCCTAAATTGCACATGTAGGAATTGTTTCAAAAACAGCAATAACAACAACAACCACCGAATTCATTGCCATCAAGTTGATTCTGACTCATAGAAACCCCTATTGGGTTTCTGTGGTGGTTAAGGTTTGTGTGTCAACTTGGCTAGAGCTGGTTGAGTGGGTAGGCAGCTGGTGGTAATTATTCCCCATGATGAGACTGGCAGTCAGCTCCATGGTGGGATCTACCACAAGCAGCTGAGTAGCTGCCTTTGGGATGTAGTCTGCTTCCTGTATATAAGGAGAAGTCTTGGGAATGGTTTTGAGTTTATGGCACGCTTGGACCCTGTGTGTAGCCATGTGGTTGTTCAGCAGCCTGCCATGCTCTGCCGACCTTGGGACTTACAATGGACTTGAATTAATGGCCTGCTGTGTGGTTTGGTAACATCGGAACTGTGCTATTTTATTTGTCAACTTTGGGCTTGTTAACCTCAGCAACCAGTAGCTGCCTATGTGAAGAGATGCCTCTAGCTTCAGTGGGCCTGGAGCAAGAGGCAGAGCTGAAGCCCACGGTTGGGGAGCTTTCACCCAGCCCCTAGAGCCTGGCACTTTGAACTTGGACTTGAAGCCTCCAAATGGTAAGAATAAACTCCTGTTTGTTAAGGCCATCCCATTTGTGGTATATTCTTGTCAGAGTGGCACTAGGTAACCAGAACAGTTTCTGAGGTGGTAAATCTTTACAGAAGTAGATTGCCCCATGTTCCTTCTGTGGAGTGGCTAGTGTGTTTGAACTGCCAACCTTTTGGTTAGCAGTCAAATACTTTAGGCATTGTGCCACCAGAAGGAATAGAGTTTTGTCTGTTATGTTAATGAGTCATATCAGTGTTGGGTGTGTCCTAAAACTAATCAACTCTGAGTCATAAAAAGAGCAGATTAGACACAGGAGCCACAAATGGAGACTGGGGATGGTGTGAGATAGACTCCAAGATCACCAAGGAACGCCAAGGCAGCAGAAACTGAAAGAGACAAGGATCTTCCCTTAGAGAGGACAGAATCTTCCCCTAGAGTTGGTGCCCTGAATTCAGACTTCTAGCCTCCTGAACTGTGAGAAAATAAAATAAATTTTTGTTCTTTAAATTTACTCACTTGTGGTATTTCTGTTACAGTAGCACTGAGAAACTAAGATATCTACTATGTGCCAGGCACTGTGCTGAGTGCTTTGTTGGCATTACCTCAGTGAATTCTCACAACTATTATAAGGGTAGTCACTTTAGTTCCCATTTTATAGATGAGGAAACTGAGGCCTAGAGCAATTGCCCAAGGTCACATAGTGTTCAAGTTGTTGAGCCAGGATTTAGTTGATAGCTGACCAATTTCTCTACACAGTGTGTCTCTCTATGAAGAAGCCTCTTTTCCCCCCTATAGTACTGCTCCCAAAACGTATGCTGAAACTAGAGGAGAGGTTAACCCCAGAAGCTCCAGGATCCCTTGGCAACTGACTGGGAGTGGGCAAGCTAAGCTCAAGGGAGCCATATGGCACCCATAGAACATTCCTATTTACCAGGAAACCTGCATGTATACCTGATAGGCCTTAGAAAGCTAGTGCTGGCAAATCCCAACTCTACAAGTAAATTATAACCCACAACCTTTTAGACTGGTTACTGTCCATGCTAGAGCTCTGTGTAAGTAGATGTAGAATCCAGGCCCAGAGAAAGGGTACAGAGCCAGAGCAAGCTTCCCCTACACCCCAGCACGAAGCCCACACTAATGAGTATTTCATTGTCTTTGGGCTGATGTTGTTAGCTGCCGTGGAGTAGGCCCCAACTCATGGTGAACTCATATACAATGGAAGGAAAGGCTGCTCAATCTTGCACCATCCCCATGATCAGTTGAGGACTAGACCTTTGTGATCCATAGGGTTTTCATTGGCTGACTTTCAGAAGTAGATCTGCAGGCCTTTCTTCCTAATCTGTCTTAGTCTAGAAGCTCCATGAGAACCTGTTCAGCATCATAGCAATACACTAAGCCTCCAATGACAGACAGGTGGTGGCTGCACATGAGGTTCGTTGGCTGGAAAATGAACTTGGGCCTCCTGCATGGCAAGTGAGAATTCTAACACTGAGCCATTTGAGCTGCCCCCCTTGAGCTGATGTAGTTGAAGTAAAAAAGCAGAGTTGAGTCTGAAGGTTGAGGATTCATCCTTTTGGCTGAAATGTGTGTATAAGGGAGAGTATAAATCCATTGAAAACTCTGGGGGAGCTAGAGCAAGACTGAGACAATCCTCTGGGTTTTGAGGGGAGGTCCCCAGAGTTCCTATGAATGTGTATTGCACAAATAATTTCTTTTAGAAGGATCAGCATAAGAATGGTCCTTTGGGACAGAGGTTAAATATATACCAAATATCCAATTTTTCCAAACTGTTGTACCACTCCATCATCTGTAATATCAACTACTCCTCCTCCTCTCAGTACTTTCTCTCCCATCTTAGAGTTCCTTAATTTGCTAGAACATCTCACAAAACTCACAAATCACCAAAGAAATGGTTCACACAATTGTGGAGGCTGGCAAGTCCCAAATTTATGGACAGGCACCAAGGGAGGAAAGTGACCTTGGCTTTAATGAAACATGTGGCTATGCTGACACATAACTATGACACATCAACTATGTGGAAATCTGAGGCTGGCTGGGGCCTTGGTAGTAACATTGCCTTCAGCTGCCCCAAGGCCACTTGCAGTGACAACCACCATCCTCCCTGTGTGCTGGGGCTGCATAGCTAATGTTCCCAAGGTCCTGTCAAGGATTTCATCTTACCTGGATCCACTCCACGGAAGGAAGATGGGGCAATCTACCTCTGCAAAGATTTATGGCCGTGGAAGCAGCAGTCAGGAAATCAAATGACATATTGCATTGGGCAAATCTGCTGCAAAAGACATCCTTAAAGTGTTAAAAAGCAAAGATGTCACTTTGAAGACTAAGGTGTGCCTCACCCAGGCCATGGTATTTTCAATAGCCTCAGACACATGTGAAAGCTGGACAATGAATAAGGAAGACTGCAGAAGAATTAATGCATTTGAATTGTGTTGTTGGTGATGAATATTGAAAATACCATGGACTACTAGAAGAACAAACAAATCCGTCTTAGAGAAAGTACAGTTGGAATGCTCCTTAGAAGTGAGAATAGCAAGACTTTGCCTTTTGTACTTTGGTCATATTATCAAGAAGGAGATTATGCTTGGTAAAGTAGAGGGTCAGCGAAAAAGGGGAAGACCCTCAATGAGATGTATTGACACTGGCTGCAACAGTGGGCTCAAGTATATCAAGAGGACTGTGAGAATGGTGTAAGGCTGGACAGTGTTTCAATCTGTTGTACATAGTAGGGTCGCTTTGAGTTGAAACTGACTCAATGGCACATAACAACAACAACAAACAAAAAAAGACAATTACAAAATGAACAAAGGATGTGAATAGACATTTTTTCTAAGAAAATATGCAAATGGTCAATAAGCACATGAAAAGATGCTCAACATCATTAGTCATTAAGCCAAAACCAAACCCAATGACATCCCATTGATTCCAACTATACAAATCAAACCACAACGAGATAACAATTCACACACACTAGGACTGCTTTTTGAGTTCTAGTGGAGTAGTGGATAAGGCATTTGGCTGCTAACCAGAAGGTCAGCGGTTCAAACCCACCAGCCACTCCACAGAAGGAATATGGGGCAATCTACTTCCGTAAAGATTTATGGCCTCAGAAACCCAACGGGCTCACTATGAGTCAGAATCAACTCGATGGCAGTGAGTACATGTAGTTAGTAGGATTGCTATTGAAAGAGCCCTGGTGGTGTAGTGGTTAACCACTTGTCTGCTACCTGAAAGGTCAGTAGTTCAAACCCACCAGCTGCTCCACAGGAGAAAAATGTAGGAGTCTGCTTCTGTAAAGACTTACAGCCTTGGAAACTCTATGGGACAGTCTACTCTGTCCTATATGGTCACTGTGAGTTGAAATCAACTCAACAGCAATGAGTTTGGTTTTTTGGTTTTAGGATGGCTGTTATCAGAAAAACTAATATGAGAATGTGGAGAAATTGGAATTCTCATGTATTACTGATGGGAATGTAAAATGCTGCACCCACTCTGGAAAACATTTTGGGGGTTCCTCAAAAAGTTAAACATAGAACACAGCATTTTCACTTATAGGTATATACCCAAAAGACTTGAAAGCAGAGACTCAAACAAATCCTTGTATACCAGTGTGCACTGAAGCATTACAATAGCCAAAAGATGGAAACAACCCAAGTGCCCCTCAATAGAAGAATGGATGAACAAAATATGGTATATATAATGGAATATTAGTCAGCCATAAAAAGAAGTAAAATTTTGGTATATACCATGATGTGGATTAACCATGAAAACATTGTGCTGAATGAAATAAATCAGACATGAAAAGTCAAATACTGTTTGATCCCACTTACACAAAATATCTAGATTAGACAATTGCATAGAGACAAAAGTTTATTAGTGGTCATCAGGGTCTGGGGGGAGGGGAGAATGGGGAGTTATTGCTTAAGGGGCACTGAGTTTCTGTTTGGGTAATGAAAAATAATTGGAAATGGATAGTGCTGATGGTTATACAATATGATGAATGTAATCAATGTTAGTGAATTGTACACTTAAAAATGGTTAAAATTGCAGGAAAAGAAAAAAGGACCCAGGAGACAACCTGAACAAGCCCTCCACTAGCCAAAGGCAGGATTATTTAAGCATCAGTAAGATAATAACTGCAATAACTGATACCTGTCTAATATGTTTAAATCAAGGAATTCATGTATATTTAAAGTGTATATATAACTCATTTGTCACCTTAAGAGGATGCTAGGCAACTGCTGAACAAAAGGAAAATATTACATATTTATCTTTCATCAAGGTAACTTAATAATTAACAAGGGGAAGTTTGTAGAAGTATGCCTGGTAATAAAAGAAGAAAAAATGATAAGGTTGTAATATCATTGTTTTGCAACCCCTTGTGAATCTAGGCAATGTCCATCAATAGCTGAAAATGTCACAAAAAGAGGGACAACCAGACATTATATACACTTTATAGAAGTACATGTTGCCATTTAGGAAGTAGTCTTAGAAATAAAAGCTGAACCTGAATTTGTTTAAACCTCTATAACTAATAATTTACAGAAGATAGAAGAACATATTTAGTAATACCACAGGGATGCCGTCAGTCAAATCCAGACTGTGGGAAACTGAACAAGGATAAATGACCTTATTTCTTCAATAAAAAAGTTACACAAAGAGGGTCAGGGAAAGAGAAATGAAGAGAAAACTTACAGGTTTAAGAGATATATCAAGCGGAGTTCAGGCAAGATGGCGGACTAGGCAGAAGGACTGCACAGACCCTCTTCAACAAAGAAAAGGGAAACCAATTAACACGGACACAGAAGATAATCTTGGACCGCTGAGCTTTGAAGGGAAGGATACAGAAGTAGACTAAACCCCAACTAGCAGAAGAATTTCCATGAAAATACCAAAAAAGGAGACATACGGAGCTGTGGTCTGGCAGGGACCTGAACGCCCCTGATGGCA
>NW_006921820.1:2835548-2840747 GCF_000298275.1 Orycteropus afer afer | reverse complement strand
TGGAAATTAAGAATGCCACCCAGCCATTTTGGTTTCCTCATGCCTCTGGATCAACAGACAAAGAAGGGCATTACTGTACTATCTGGTGTGATAGATCTTGATTACCAAGGGAAAATTGGATTGGCTTTACATAATGGAGGTAAATAAGAATATGTCTGGAATACAGGAGATTCTTTAGGACATCTCTCAGTACTACCATGCCCTGTGATTAAAGTCAATGCAAAATTACAGCAACCTAATTCTGATATGACTGCCAACAGCCCAGACCCTTCAGGAATGAAGGTTTGGGTCACCCCACCAGGCAAAGAACCATGACCAGCTGAGGTGCTTGCTGAGGGCAAAGGAAATTCAGAATGGGTGGTGGAGGAAGGTAGTTCTGAATATCAGCTACAACCTCATGACCAGCTGCAGAAACGAGGACTGTGATTGTTATATTTCTCCGTTGTATATGTGCATCAAATATTTTTGTTTCCTTCTGTTATGAACTGTGAAATGTAAATAAGGTTAATGTATTTTGGTTGTATTAGAGAACCCAATCCAATACAGTGTGTTAGCATATCATGTTAGGCACAAATATGACTCTATAATTGTCCTTATTTAGAGATTATATATGGTTAAGAAGATGTGTACAACTGCCAACTTGACAAGTGGTAGACTGTGATAGTTGGAGCTGTGTGTCAACTTGGCTGGACCCCAGTTCTGTGTGGTTGTTCCCATGATGGGATCAGATAACTGTGTTCTGGGTGGCCAATCTGCCCAAGGGGAGTTTCCCTAGAGATGTGGCCTGCTTCCAGGATATCCAGGGACATCCTGGGAAGAGAGACATTCTTCTGTGGATCAGGATTCTGTTGTGCTGCCTACAACTGTCCGTGAGTGAGCAGTCCACCGTTCGGCCTGGAGATCTTGGATTCGTCATTCATTGGAGTCAACAGCCGGTGTACTGCCTGCCAGCCTTGAGCTTCTCGGTCCCTGAGGTTGTGAGAGCCAGGAAAAGCCTCCAGCTTGATGTTTGCTCCAGGGACTTTGGACTTGCCAGCTTCTGTATGTTTGTGAGCCATTTTCCTAAAATAAATTTCTCTCTCTCTTTATATATGTATATATAAGCTTTGCTGGTTTTTGTTTCTCTAGAGAACCCAGTCTAACAAACTAGGTATATATCCCAGAGAGGTGAGAGCTAGGATAGGAACAGATACACGCATGCTCATGTTCATCACAGCACTATTTATAATAGCAAAAAGATGGAAACAACCTATGTGCCCATCAGTGGAAGAGTGGATGACCAAACTATGGTATACACATACTGGAATGCTACGCAGCACTGATGAATAATGTAGAGTCTGCAAACCACCACATAATGTGGATGAACTTGGAGGACATTATGCTGAGTGAAATAAGCCAATCACAGAAGGACAAATATAGTATCAGTTCGTTGTTGTGGAGGGTCAAGGAAATGTTTATATATGGAGGGAAACTTTCTTTGTTGGTTGCCAGGGGTGAGAGGGGAGGGGAAGGAACATTGCAAAAAAAAAAAAAGTATTGACCCATGTCACTTTAGTTTTGTGTATTTCACTGTACATAAATTATATTTCAATAAAATGCATTAGAAAAACCTCTGTGATATGCAGATGACATGACCATGCTTCCCTAAAGTAAAGATAATTTGAAGCACTTACTGATGAAGATCAAAGACTACAATCTGCAGTATGGATTACCCCTCAACGTGAAGAAAACAAAAATCCTCACAACTGGACCCATGAGCAACATCACAATAAATGGAAAAAAGATTGAAGTTAGGGGTTTCATTTTAGTTGGATCTACAATCAACACCCATGGGAACAACAATCAAGAAATCAGATATTGTACTGCAATGGGCAAATCTGCTGCAAAAGACCTCTTTAAAGTGTTGAAAAGCAAAGATGTCACTTTGAGGACAGATGCAGCTAACCCAAGCCATGCTATTTTCAATAGCCTCATGAGCATGTGAAAGCTGGACAGTGAATAAGGAAGACCAAAGAAGATCTGATTCCTTTGAATTGTGGTGTTGGGGAAGAATACTGAAAATACATGGACTCCCAGAAGAACAAACAAATCTATCCTGGAAGAAGTGCAGCCAGAGTGCTCTTTGGAAGTGAGAATGGCCAGACTTCGTCTCACCTACTTTGGTCAACTTGTCAGAAGAGACCATTCCCTGGAGAATAATATCGTATTTGGTAAAGTGGAAGGTCAGCAAAAAAGGGGAGGATCCTCAACAAGATGGATTGACACAGTGGCTGCAACAATGGGTTCAAGTATAGCAAGGATTGTAAGGATGGTGCATGACCAGACAGTGTTTCGTTCTGTTGTACACTGTGAGTCAGAGCCCATTCAACGGCACCTAACAACAACAATGATGTTTTCTATGATAGTAGTATTGTGCTTTTTTTGTTTAGCTCCTTGTTTTTTAAAGCTACATACTGAAATGTTTACAAATGAAATAATATGATGACTAGAGTATGCTTCAAAATAAACCAGGGATTGAGGAAGGAGTTGGTGAGAGTGTAAGTGAAATAAGATTGGCCACATGATAAATGGGTACCCAGAGGTTCATTATACTATTCTCTCTACTTTTGTATATGTCTGAGATTTTCCACAATAAAAAGTTTTTTAATGCCTCTGTATTAGTCTGTTGAGGAGGCAGTGGAGGTTCAGTGGCAGAATTCTCTCCTTCCATGGAGAAGACAGAGGTTGTTTCTGTTCTCTAGTGCTGCTGTAACAGACATACTAAAAGTGGATTGCTTTAACAAACAAGAATTAATTCTCTTACAGTTTAGGAGGCTAGAAGTTCAAGTTAAAAGTGCCAGCTCTATGGGCTGGGTGAAGGCCCCTTGACCTTGGGCTTCATCTCTGCCTCCTGTTCCAGGCCCACTAGAGCTGGAAGTTTTTTCTGACTCACACAGCTCCTGCCTGCTGGGGCTGACAAATCTAAGATTGACAAGTGAAATGGCACAGTCCAAAGATTAGCAGACAACATGGCAAGCCACTAATTCAAATTCAGGAACAATCCCAAGATTGGCAGGCAACATGGCAGGACACTGAGATGGAGACTCAGCCAAAGGCAAGATCCAGATGTGCCAAAGCTAGAGACCTTTCTCAAAGCTTCTTATATACTGGAAGCAGGTCACACTCTGAAGGCAGCTACTTAGCTGCTCACAGCAGATTCCACCTGGAGTTGATTACTAATCTCATCATGGGGAATAACTACATCTGGCTAGCTGCCCAGCCACTCAAAACTGTGGCCCAGCTAAGTTGACACACAACCTCAATTACCATACAGGTTCAATTCTCAGCCAATGCACCTCACGCAAAGCTGCCACCTATCCATCAGTGGATGTTTGTGTGTTGCTATCATGCTGAACAGGCTTCACTGGAACTTCTAGACTGAAGCAGACTATGGAGAAAGTCCTAGCAATCTTCTGAAAATCAGCCAATGAAACCCTATGGAGCACAACCAGTCTACAACCCAATGGTCTACAGCCAGTCGCAGGAATTGCACAGGACCAATTTCATTTTCTTTTATTGTGAATAGGGCCACCATGAGTCAGGCCAACTCAAAGGCACCTAACAACAATTAGTCTGTTATTGTCACAATGTGGCTAAGTAACAAATGACCCAGGGGAAAAAAAAAAAAAAAAGCTTTAAACAACAATCACTTATTGTCATGCTCATGGGCTGTGGATCAGCTATACCCTGGATAATTAGGCTTGACTCCAAGTTTTAAGGAGCTCTGGTGGCATAGTGCCTAAGGCATTTGACTGCTAACCAGAAGGTTGGAGGTTCAAACCCACCAGCCACTCCTCAGAAGGAAGGTTGGGCAATCTACTTCTGTAGTGATACCGCCTCTGATACCCAAGGAGGGGTCACTATGAGTCAAATCCAACTCTATGGCAGTGAAGTTATAGGCTCCCAAGTTGAATTCAGGTCTGCTCTACATGTCTCTTATTCTCCTTGGTTGTGTGGCTACTCGGGGCATATGGTCTGTTTCCAGAGATTCATTGCCAAGACCCAACCTGAAGGAGCAGCAGCTACATGGGATATGTTCTTATCGTGGCAGATTACTGGAACTCAAGAAGCCATGTCTAACTGAGCAAGCACATTTCAAAACTTCTCATGGCAGATCCACAAACTTCTTGTTGGCCAAAACAAGTCACATGACTAAATACAAAGTAATGAAAGTGGAAAAGCATTCTCTGTCCACTATGCCAGGGGTGTGGAAGGAAAATTTTATTATGGAGGAGAAAAGATTTGTGACCAATGATTCAATCTGTCATAACCCTTTTCACGCCCCGTGCCACTGCCTTGGCTCAAGGCCCACCTCTCACCAAGACAGCAGCAATGTCCTGCTAGGAGATCAAACCTTGTCGCAGCCAGAATGAATTCTTTTCTCTAGTCCTCTGTCATGGATTGAATTGTGCCCCCCAAAATTTGTGTCAGTTTGGCTAGGACAAGTTCTCAGTATTGCGTATTGTTGTCCTCTATTTTGTGATCTGATTGTTCTCCATTTTGTGATGTGCTATAAATCCTAGCCTCTATGCTATGGTTCGGAAGGAAGCTTGGGCAATCTACTTCCATAGTGATACTGCCTTGGAAACCCAAGGAAGGGTCACTATGAGTTGGTCCGACTCAATGGCAAATAACAACAAAAAAAACATGCTGTGGTTACAGGAGCTCTGGTGGCGTAGTGCCTAAGGCATCTGACTGCTAACCAGAAGGCTGGCAGTGCAAACCCACCAGCCACACCTTGGAAGGAAGATGGGGCAATCTACTTCTGTAGTGATACCATCTGGGAAACCCAAGGAGGGGTCACTATGAGTCGGATCAGACAGCAGTGATTTTGGTTTGGTTTTGGTATGCTGTGGTTATGGCCCATTTGAGAATGAGCTATCTATGTTAATGAGGCAGGATTAGGTCATGTTAATGAGGATTTGGTTGTATTTGTTATGTTAATGGAGTAGGATTAGGGTGGGACGTATCTTTTATTATTATTGTTTTTATTGCAGTGTTTCCTCCTCCCCTCCCACCTCTGGTAACCAACAAAGAAAGTTTCCTTCCATATATAAACCTTTCCTTGACTTTTTACAATAATGAACTAATACTATATTTGTCCTTCTGTGATTGACCTATTTCACTCAGCATAATGTCCTCCAAGTTCATCCATGTTAT
>NW_006921820.1:2828843-2832578 GCF_000298275.1 Orycteropus afer afer | reverse complement strand
GGGGCTGGTGCGGGATCGGGCAGTGTTTCGTTCTGCTGTGCATGGGGTCGCTATGAGTCGGAAACGACTCGACGGCACTTAACAACAACAACAACAATTCTATCTTGCAGTTGTCTTGACTTCTCTACAATTTAGAAGTTCTATAACTGCACAATTTTTTCCCTCTTTTTGGTTTGTAGTTGTCCTCATTTGTCAATTGATGCCACTGGTTCCCTGTTTACAATCTTGTAGGCTTATTCACTTTGGATACTTCCATAACTGGGTTGGTTTCTGGATTATGTCATCATGTATGTTAATAGTCAGTTGTTGTTTGCTATTGTTGGTTCTCTGTCCAAAGGACTCCCTTTAGCATCTCTTGTAAGGTTGGTCTGAATTTAACAAATTCCCTTGATTTCTGCTTATCTGGAAATCTAATTTCACCATCATACTTGAGGGGCAGTTTTGCTGGGTATAGAATTCTTGGTTGGAAATTTTCTTTAAGGGTTTTATGTATACCATCCCATTGTCTTCTCGCCTGCATGGTTTCTGCCCCAAAATCCGAGCTTAGTCTTATTGGTTGCCTCTTGTAGGTACTTTTCATTTTTCCTGTGCTGCTTTCAGGATTCTTTCTTTGTATTTGGTTTTGGTGACTGTGCTTCTCTATTTGCTAGTTGGCAGCACTTACACACTCACCACCTGTCTCCTTTCCCATTGTCAATCTCCCATATGTCCCTGCTGTCCTTGGCAAATGGAGCCTATTCTTAGGTCCTGTTTTCATTAAGGTTTTTCCACTAGCTGGTGACTAATCCACTTCTGTATACTTGCTTTCAAAGCTCAGGGCTCCAGGGTTATCTTCTGTATCTCTGTCAATTGGTTTCTCTTTTCTTTGTTGAAGAGGGTATGTGTAGCTTGTCTGCCTGTTCCACCATCTTACCAGAAGTCTCTGTTAAAGCCAATCTCTTGTGGTATTTCTGTTATGGCAGCACTGGATAACTAAAACAAAGAGTGTTTTATTTATCTAGTGCTGCTGTAACAGAAGTACTGTAAATGAGTGAGAAACAGACATTTGTTTTCTCACAGTTCAAGAGGCTAGAAGTCCAAATTCAGGGCACAGGCTATAGGGAAAGGCTTTCTCTCAGTCAGCTCTGGGAAAGACCTTTGTATCTTTCAGCTTCTGTAGCCCCATTGTTCCTCCACTCCACAGTTCCTTGGTGGATCTTCATGTGGCTTCTATCCTCCCCACCACCACCACTTTGTGTTTCCTTCTATGATAATCTGCTTCCTCCCCCCACACCTTTTTTTTTTAAGTTTTATTGTGATTTGCGTGAAAGTTTACAGAGCAAATTCATTTTCTATGCAGCAGTTTATACACATTTTGTCTCATGACATTGACTGCAATTCCCGACAGTGTAACAGCTTTCTCCCCACTTCCTCCTCACAGTTACCTCTTCCCCTGTGTCCTTCCCTCCCATGTACTCCTCTCCCCCCCCCCCGAGTGGTATCCCTGTGCATACACTGCCCTTCTGTTCTCTCATGATTGATCTCTCCAAGGAGAGTATCTATCTGATGTAAGTGTTCAGCCCATATTCTGGTCTCTTATTTGGCTAGAAGTCACAGGGGTGAGTTCAATTCCAGACATGAAAGACAGCCAGGGGCCATAGTCTCAGGGGTTTCCCCAGGCTGTATCAGACCAGCAAACTTGGTCTCTTATATATATGTGTACGAGTGTGTGTGTGTGTGTGTATGTATATGTATATATATCGGGAGCTCTGATAGCATAGCACCTAAGGCACTTGACTGCTAACCAGAAGGCTAGTGGTTCAAACCCACCAGCCACCCCTCGGAAGGAAGATGGGGCAATCTACTTCTGTGGTGATACTGCCTCAGAAACCCAAGGAGGGGTTGCTATGAGTCGGGTCCGACTCGAGGGCACATAACAACAACAACAATATGTGTGTGTGTGTGTGTGTGTGTGTGAGTTTTGTTCCACATGGTTCTCCCACTCTATCTAGGATCTCCTACACTGATCCTCCTCTGAGTGGTTGACAGTTGAAGCTAGGCACCATCTAGTTCTTCTGGTCTCATGGTCATATAGACTGAGGATCACATATGGTGTACCAGTCCCTTGGACTAACTGTTTCCATGCATCTTTGTTTTTCTTCATTCATCTTTGCTCTGGACAAAGAGAGACCCATCGTTGCATCTAGATAGCCACTTGCAAGCTTTTAAGATCCCAGTCACTATTCACCAAAGTAGAATGTGGAACAATGTTTTTGTGTAGTATGTTATGCCAGTTGAGCCTGATGTCCCCTGGGACCATGGTGCTGATAATCTGCTCTTTTTATAACTCAAAGTGATTAGGGAGGGTTAGGACACACTCTACCCTGATAATGGCCTAATTAGCATAACAAAGAAATTCCTAATCCCAAACAGAATTATATTGACAGGTATGTTGTTGTTGTTGTTATGTGCCTCAGTCTCGAGTTGGCCCCGGCCCAACTCATAGCGACCCCTCCTTGGGTTTCCGAGGCAGTATCACTACGGAAGTAGGATTGCCCAACCTTCCTTCCGAGGATTGGCTGGTGGGTTTGAACCGCCAGCCTTCTGGTTAGCAGTCAAGTGCTTTAGCCACTATGCTACCAGAGCTCCTAATTGACAGGTATAGGGGTTAGTATTCCAACTCATATTTTAGGGAGACACAATTTAATTTACAACATCCTTCTCTAGTTTTTTTTTTTTTTAATTAAATGTTTTGAGATAATTTTAGATTCACATGTAGTTATCAGAAATAATACAGAGAGATCTTGTGTACCATTCACCCAATTTCTCCAATGATAACATTTTGCAAAACTAGTACAATATCACAACCATAAAATTGGCATTGATATAATCTACCAATCTTAACCGGATTTTAGCAGTTTTACAGCTTCAGAGTGATTCCTTTTTGCTGTTGTTATTGTAAATATATATATAAGATCTAAAGGACCATTCAAAAATTGAGGTGCTTGGCATAACTGAGGAGGATGACTCCAGTGCAGGCTGAACTCCACCTTTAATTAAACTTTGGCCTGTCTTAAATTTCCTCTCTGCCTTCCAAACAACAGAACCTGTGATTTAGAGCCTTAATGACATGTAACTTATTGTACAACTTTCACCACCTTCCAAAAACAATGGATGGTTTGTGTGGTAGTTAAGGTTGTTGTCAACTTGGCTGGGCCTGGCTGAGTGGCTGGGCAGCTGGTGGTAGTCATTCCCCATGATGAGAATGGCAATTAACTCCACGGTGGGATCTACCACAAGTAGCTGAGTAGCTGCTTTAGGGATGTGGTCTGCTTCCCATATATAAGAAGAAACTTTGGGAATGGTCTCTAGCTTATGGCATGCTTGAACCCTACATATAGCCAAGTCATTGTTCAGCAGCCTGCTGTACTCTGACAACCTTGGGACTTCCAATGGACTTGAATTAGTGGCCTGACCTGTTGTTTGGTAACAATGGGACTGTGCCTTTTTACTTGTCAACTTTGGGTTTGTCAACCTTAGCAGCCAGCAGCTGTTTGAGTGAAGGAAGAAAAGCCTCCAGCTTCAGTGGGCTAAGAGCAGGAGGCAGTGCTCAAGCCCAAGGTTAAGGGGCTTTACCCAGTCCCTAGATCCTGGCACTTTGAACTTGGACTTAAAGCCTCCAAACTATAAGAGAATAAACTCCTGTTTGTTAAAGCCATCCCATTTGTGGTATATTCCTGTCAGAGCAGCACTAGG
>NW_006921820.1:2823034-2828233 GCF_000298275.1 Orycteropus afer afer | reverse complement strand
GACCGGCCGCTTAGAACGCAGTCATGTGATCTATCATGGGAACCACCACTCACAACTGGAGTCCAGCCAAGTTGACACATCTTCAACTATCACAGCTAGGGTGGCTCCAAGAAGTCTGTTAGAAATTTTTGAATGGAAAACAAATTTGCTCTGTAAACTTTCACTCAAATAACAGTAAATAATAATAATAAAGGGATATAGTATAAAGGACAGTGGTTGGATTTAGACAGGAGCAAGAACAAAAAGAATGTTTCAAGATCTATCTTGAAGTACAGTGCTGTCAGTGATAGGATAATACCCATATGCCTACAAGGAAGACCAGATAATACTGATATTATTCAAATTTATGCACCAACCACTAAAGCCAAAAATGAAGAAACTGAAGATTTTTACCAACTTCTGCAGCCTGAAATGGACCAAACATGCAATCGACGTAATGATTGGAACATGAAAGTTGGAAACAAAGAAAAATCATCGATAGTTGAAAAATATGGCCTTGGTGACAGAAATGATGCCAGAGATTGCATGACAGAATTTTGAAAGACTAACAACTTATTCATTGCAAATATCTTTTTTCAACAGCATGAATGGTGGCTATGCACATGGACCTTGCCAGATGGAATACACAGGAATCAGATTAATTACATCTTTGGAAAGAGGTGATGGAGAAGTTCAATATTTTCAGTCAAAACAAGGCCAGGAGCTGACTCTGGAACAGACCATCAATTTCTCACATGCAAGTTCAAGTTGAAGCTGAAGAAAATTAAAATAAGCCCACAAGAGCCAAAATATGACCTTGATTATATCCTACCTAAATTTAGAGATCATCTGAAGAATATAGTTGATGCGTTGAACACCAATTACCGAAAACCAGATGAGTCGTGGGATGACATCAGGAACATCATACATGAAGAAAGCAAAAGGTCATTAAAAAGATGGGAAAGAGAAAAGACCAAAATGGATGTTAGCAGAGACTCTGAAACTTGCTCTTGAATGGAGAATAGCTACAGTGAATGGAAGAAATGACATTAAAAAAGCTGGGCAGAAGACTTCAAAGAGCAGCTCAAGAAGACAAAGTAAACTATTATAATTAAATGTGCAAAGACCTGGAGTTAGAAAACTAAAAGGGGAGAGCACACTCTGCATTTTTCAAGCTGCAAGAACTGAAGAAAAAATTCAAAGCTTGAGTTGCAATATGCTACAGACAAAATGATGCAAGAAGCATCAAAAGAAGATGGAAGGAGTACACAGAGCCACTGTACCAAAAAGAATTGGTTGATGTTTAACTATTTCAGGAAGTGGCATATGATCAAGAACCAATGGTATTGAAGGAAGAAGTCAAAGCTGCACTGAAGGAATTGGTGAAAAACCAGTATCCAGGAATTGATGGACTATGCATTGAGATGTTTCAACAAATGGATGCTGCACTGGAGGCACTTACTCATCTATACTGAGTAATTTGGAAGACAGCTTCCTGGCCACCTGACTGAGAGAGATCAATATTTGTGCCCATTCCAAAGAAAGGTGATCCAACAGAATGTGGAGATTATGGAACAATATCATTAATATCACCCACAAGTAAAATTTTGCTGAAGATAGTTCAAAAATGGTTGCAGCAGTATATTGACAGGGAACTTCCAGAAATGCAAGCTGGATTTAGAAGAGGACATGGAACAAGGGATATCATTGCTGATGTCAGCTGGATTTTGGCTTGAAGCAAAGAATACCAGAAAGATGTTTACTTGTGTTTCATTGATGATGCAAAGGCATTTGACTGTGAGGATCATAACAAATTATGGATAACATTGTGAAGAATGGGAATTCCAGAACACTTAACTGTGCTCATGAGGAACCTGTACATGGACCAGGAGGCTGTTACTCGAACACAACAATGCATGGCTTAAAATTAGGAAGGGTGTGCATCAGGGTTGTATCCTTTCACTATACTTATTCAATCTGTATACTGAGGAAATAATCCAGGAAGCTGAACTATATGAAAAAGAACTCAGCATTAAGATTGGAGGAGACTCAATAACAACCTGCAGTATGCAGATGACTCAACCTTGCTCGCTGAAAGTGAAGATGTTTTGAGGCACTTACTGATGAAGATCAAAGACTACAATCTGCAGTGTGGGTTATACCTCAACATAAAGAAAATGAAAATGCTCACACCTGGACCAATGAGCAACATCATGATAAACAGAAAAAAGATTGAAGTTGTTAGGGATTTCATTTTACTTGGATCCACAATCAACACTCATGGAAGCAGCAGTCAAGAAATCAGAGGTATTGCACTGGGCAAATCTGCTGCAAAAGACTTCTTTAAGGTGTCGAAGAGCAAAGATGTCACTCTGAAGACTAAGATGTGCCTAACCCAAGCCATGTTATTTTCAGTTGCTTCATGTGCATGTGACAGCTGGACAATGAATAAAGAAGACCGAAAGAGAATTGATGCCTTTGAATTGTGGTGGTGGTGAAGAATACTGAAAATACCATGGACTGCCAGAAGAGTGAACAAAATCTGTCTTGGAGTAAGTGCAACTGGAATGCTCCTTAGAAGTGAGAATGGCCAGGCATTGTCTCACCTACTTTAGTCATGTGGTCAGAAGGGCCAGTTCCTAGAGAAAGATATCATGCTTGGTAAAGTGGAGGGTCAGAGAAAAAGGGGAAGACACTCAACAAGATTGATTGACATAGTGGCTGCTGTGATGGGCTTAAGCATGGCAAATATTGTATGGATGACCCAGGACAGTGCAGCGTTTTGTTCTGTTGTACGTAGGGTCACTATGAGCTGACTTGACAGCATCTAACAACAAGAACAGCTTATCCAAAGTAGCAGAAAGGAAGTGGGAGAAAAGGAACACAGTAGCTGAATAGCAGCTACTTATCAAAATATATTAAAGTATTTAAATAATTTAGCAATGGTAAGGTCATGATTGCATGGACTGTTGGGTTTCCAGTGCCTAAGAAGGTGGGGTTCTGGTAGCATAGTGCCTAAGGCACTTGACTTCTAACCAAAAAGCTGGTGGTTCAAACCCACCGGCACTCCTTGGAAGGAAGGTTGGGCAATCTATTTCCTTAGTGATACCACCTCAGAAACCCAAGGAGGGGTGGCTATGAGTTGGGTTCGACTCAAGGCCACATAACAACAACAACAAAGAAGGTGAGATGGAAAAAGGAGATAAAGTGGAGAGGTGCAATACTTGAGATTATTGAGGATTTGTAAATTTAGCAATAACAAAGTCTAGGTATGACCTTGGAAGTGTGAGGATGTGGAGGGTGAAAAGAAATCATTGAGGATTCCCAGGGGTGGTAGGAAAATGGAGGTGTTTTTTTTTTTTTTTTTTTAGTTGGGGGGGACTGGGTTTAAGTTGATGGTGGTGGAATGTTTATTTATTTATTACCTATCTAGCAATTTTCTCTCCCCTCCCCTCTCATCCTTGGTAACCAACAAAGAAAATTTCCTTGCATGTGTAAACCTTTCTTTGACTTTGCAATAGTGGGCTAATACAATATTTGTCCTTCTGTGATTGACTTATTTCACTCAGCATAATGGTGCTGGAATGTTTTGGAAGGAGATAGTAATAATGGTGGCACAACATAAAAAATCAATGTCATTGAATTAAAATTTAGAAGTTGTGTTGGTGAATGTTTTTGTGTGCACATTTTCACTACAATATAAAAGGAAAAATAATAAAACAAAGCCCCCATGATTATGGTCACATACTCCCATCCCTATTTTTCTGTACAAAAGCTGACCTATCCCTCAGAATGTTGGAACAGTTGGTATTTTCTTTTTGTACCCTGTATTTTCACCCTTGATAAAATTCTTTTCTTTTGCTTCTACAGACCAGCCTTTTTTGCCCTTTGACATCTCTCATGTCAGAAGAGGGATTTGAAGGTGCATTCTCTTCTGTGGCCCTGAGAAACTGGGGAACTGGGTTTCAGTACCAGGTTGGCCAGTTGGGCACTCCATCTCCACAGAATCTCGGGAGTCATCAGAAGTTAAATAACTTCTAGAATTTGATGCTCCACAACTTTGTATGTAGCTCTCCGAGTTTTGTTGAAAGATTTGTATTGCCTTCATAAAGGTAAGTGAAATTAGTTTCATTTCTGTACTTGCAAGTTTGTTTTTGGTTTTGCTCCTGCCGGAATCTTCACCAGTGAAGTTGATTTGTTTTGCATAAATATTGTCCATTCCTTGCAAGGCCAACTGTTGTAGGTGGATTCAAGTTTATTTTCAGGGGAATCTCAGACTCTGTAAGCTTCAAAAAAAAATTCTGTGCACACAAGAAGAGCATTTAAAAGCCTTTAGGGTGCTCTCCACCATCTGAAAGACTCCTGTGGCAGGATAAACAGTTTCAGAAAAAGGCAGAAGTATTCAGCTGCTGTCTGGTCTTAAGACAATTCCCCTGCAACAAAGCACACATTGGTAGAAGCAAAACACTGCTAAAAATCCCACGGTGAACCTTATCAGGATATCCTTGAGTCTGGGAGTCCTAAATTTTGTTTTATTTTATTTTTAACTTTTTATTGTGATTTGGATGAAAGTTCACAGGACAAATCAGTTTTCCATTCAACAATTCACACACCTTTTGTTTCATGTCATTGATTGCAATCCCCTCAGTGTAACATCATTCATTCCTCCCCCATCCTTCCTGTGTTCTTGTTTCCATTCCTCCTTCTCTCCTAACCCTTCATGCCTTCTGAACTTTGTCCATGGGCAATTGCTACCCTTTTGATCTCAAATCATTGATTGTTCTAATGAGTGTCTGCTTTCTCAGAGTTATTGTTCACCTTGTAGATTTGGCTGTTGGCTTCGCTATTCAGCTATGGGAGCGAGCTCAGTTCCAGGTCTGAAGGGTGTCCAAGGGCCATAGTCTCAGAGTTTCCACCAGTCTCTATCCAACCAGTAAGCCTGGCCCTTTATTATAAGTTTGAGTTTTGTTTCACATTTTTCTCCTACTCTATCCAGGACTTTCTAATGTGATCCCTTTCAGAGCAGTTGGTAGTGGTAGCCAGGCACCATCTAGTTCTTCTGGTCTCAAGGTCACGGATGCTGAGGTTCTCATTGTCCTTTAGTCCTTAGGACTAATTGTTTTCATGTGTCTTTGATTTTCTTCACTCTTCTTTGCTTCAGATGGGGAGACACCAATAGTTGCACCTTACATGGCCACTTGCAAGATTTTTTTTTTTTTT
>NW_006921820.1:2818318-2822349 GCF_000298275.1 Orycteropus afer afer | reverse complement strand
ATAGTATGTTATGCCAATTGAGCTTGATGTCCCCCACTTGCAAGCTTTTAAGACCCCTGTCACTACTCACCAAAGTAGGATGTAGAACATTGTCTTTGTGAGAGTGCTAAATTTTAAAGAGCAAGCTTGAACCATTTTGAAAATGGGAAATTCCAAGAGCAATACAAGCCCCCCTTCTGTGACTCCAGTGCACTACATGAGCAAGCATTTTGGTTCCTCAAGGTGTTCATTTCTGTGTAGTTGGCATAACCTTACTAATGACAGCATGGAAAATCAGTGGCCACTCTAGGATTCTTTTGATTTATCTAAACTTATTTTTCTGTGCAGTAAATAAGAAAGCAAATGCTCCTGAATAAAACAACTATAGTCAAATATCTATTTTGATTGGTTTTTGGAGGTTGTTCTGGTTACCTAGTGCTGCTCTGACAGGAATATACCACAAATGCTTTAACAAACAGGAGTTTATTCTCTTAGAGTTGGAGGTTTTAAGTTTGAGTTCAAAGTGCCAGGCTCTAGGGGCTGGGTGAAAGTCCCTCAACCTTGGGCTTCAGCACTACCTCCTGCTCCCGGCCCACTGAGGCTGGAGGCTTTTCTTCACTCAGACAGCTGCTGGCTGCTGAGACTGACAAACCCAAGGTCAACAATTGAAAAGACACAGTCCCAATGTTACCAAACAATACAGCAGGCCATTGATTCAAGTCCATTGAAAGTACTCAGATCAGCAGAGTATGGCAGGCTGCTGAACAATGACATGGCAACATGCAGAATTTAAGCATGCCATAAGCTAGAGACCATTCCTAAAGCTGCTGCTTATATATAGGAAGCAGACCACAACCCTAAAGCAGCTACTCAGCTACTTGTGGTAGATTCCACCATGGAGCTGATTGCCAGTCTTATCATGGGGAATAACTACCACTAGCTGCCCAGCCACTCAGCCAGGCCCAGCCACGTTGACACACAACCTTAACTACCACAGAGGCCCCCAACAGACACCCACATATCAAAATTGCTTTACTATAGGATACTGTTTCCAAGTTAATTAAACAAAATAAGGAGCTACAGGGTCAGATTTATGTTCCACTCCTTCCTGGTGCTCTGGCACCATCTGCCCCTTTGCTGGCTACTTTTCTTTTATACCTCTCTTTACCCTCTTACTCTTCTAACAACACTTTGTCTGAACTTTTTTCTTCCCTGAAAAACCTACTGAAACCCCTCTACCTGAGTTGCCTTTTAAAATTCAGCCCATGGAATCCAAGAGTCTCCTCATTGACACTAGTATAAATTTTGTTCCTTGGAATCACACAGAATTACATAATATTTTAAAGGATTTCCCCAAATTACAAGAGGATCCTTACAGATTTGCTGAGGAATTTAAAATTGTTAATTGAAGTTTGCCAACCTGGGCTTCCAGGTGTATACCAGTTAGTTCATATGATAGCAGGACCCAAAGAGGCCCAATTATGGTTAGGATATGCTAAATGAAACTAAACTAAAAATCAAACCAAAAAAACCAAAGCCACTGCCGTGGAGTCGGATCCTACTCATAGCAATCCCTCCTTGGGTTTCCGAGGCAGTATCACTATGGAAGTAAATTGCCCAACCTTCCTTCTGAGCAGTGGCTGGGGGTTTGAACCACTAGCCTTCTGGTTAGCAGTCACATGCCTTAGGCACTACACCACCAGAGCTCCCAAAAAATAGTTTAGCTTTAAACATAGATAAAACAGCTGCCACCTTACTTGAAGATGTCTGAGCAATCTGCAATTAAAAGATTATTATCTGCAATTAAAAAATTACTTGAGGTAATTCCTAAAGCATTTTCTCCAATAACAAACTGAACTAAAATTCACTCTTGCACACAAAATAAGGATGAGAGTATGTATGATTACCAAATCAGATTGTTTCAAAGATGTTACTGAACACTCCAGGTTGGACCAATTAGCCCTGGGTGCTTCTGTAGCCTTTAATGCTGTGTTTATTTCTGGCTTCAGGCCTGAAATTTCAGCCTTAATAAAAAGGCATTGATTAGATTGAAAATCCTTAATTACTGAGCTAAGTGATTTGGCTCATGAGCTTTCTAAGATCTTGGAAATCAAACTTGAAGGCAAATAAATGAATGGCCTTAAAATTACAATTACAATCTCCTAACCAACAAAGTAAGGTGATCTGGTGGCATAGTGGGTAACGCATTAGGCTGCTAACCAGAAGGTTGGTGGTTCAAACCCACCAGCTGCTCCATGGGAGGTAGATGAAGCAATCTATTTCTGTAAAGATTTACAGCCTTGGAAACCCAACAGGGGTGGCTATGAGTTGGAATTGACTTGATGGCAGTGGATTTGATTTGGGTTTAACCAACAAAGTAAATCCAAGCCCTCTGGAGGTACAAAACCCAGCACTTGCAATTATTTCAAGAAACCCAGACATGGAAAAGATTGCTACAAAGTAAAAAATAATCAAAAGAAGCAGTCTAAACATGAGACCTTTTAACCAGATATGAAAGGAAGGGGATCCAGAGAAAAAACAGGTGCTTTTCCTATGGTGGCACTTAACACACATGGAGAAACTACCATGTACATTAATAAAGAGACTTGCAAATTCTTAATCAATATTAAAGCTACCTTATCTGCAATTAACCCCACTTTTTTACCAGGACCCCTGCCCTGGAGTATAAAAACACAAAAATCGTGAGAGTTACTAATCAAAAACAAACCTCTATATACTCCCAGCCAGTCTCTATATTTTTAGGTCCTATTGAGGACCTTAACTTTATTATTATTATTATTATTATTGCTTAACCCTGATACCCTAGTTAACTTGTTAGGAAGATATTTTCTATTTAAATAGAATTTCCATTTGCAATTCAATAAAAAAGGGAAATTTTTATTGAACCTGCCCAACACTTATAAGCAAACAGATCCTCAATTAGATAACATTCAAGAAATAAGGAAGTTATTTGCTATCTGCAGGCACTTATCTAGCCTCTTCAAGATAGCCCTGTCTAGTCATCTTCCCTTAGAAGCCCTTTCCTTAGTTCCTGAAACTCTGTGGGGCACCACATCTAGTGATTTAGGGAGAGTCTTGTCTCCAGAATCAACTGAAATCCAAATAGATTTATACAAGCCTCTGCCAAAGATTCCCCAGTATCCTCTCTAACAAGAAGCCAAAGAAAGACTTACTCCAATAATAGAGATTTCTTTCTAAAGGCCTCACTGTTCCTTGCAACAATGAACCCTTGCAACACCACTATCCTCTCAGTTAAGAAAACAAATAGGATTAACTCGAGTTCCGGCAAGATGGCGGACTAGGGAGAAGAACTGCACAGACCCTCTTAAACAAAGAAAAGGGAAACCAATTAACACAGACACAGAAGATAATCTTGGACTTCTAAGCCTTGAAAGGAAGGATACAAAAGTGGACTAAACCCCAACTAGCAGAGGAAATTGCGTGAAAATACCAAAAAAAGGAGACACACGGAGCTGCGGTCTGGCAGGACCTGAGCGAACCTGACGGCACAGGCACAGACAACACGGCTTGAAGACTCCCGAGTGGTGGTAGGATCGAAGAATTAACCCAAAAATCCTTGCTAGCCAGGGACTGCATGGACTGTGCACGGTGGCTGGGGAACAAACGGAGAAGGTGAAGAGAAAGGTGGGCTGAGTTGTGGACTTTTGCCGATCCAGAGGGTGCCGCCATTTTGTAGGTTTAAAAAGAGGCTTGATTATTTTGGATATTTAAAGAGACAGCACTCTCGCAGATTCGTGTGATGGTAGGACTTAAGAATTACCTAAAAAACACCCTGCTAGCCAGGGACTGCACGGAGGACTGTGCGCAGTGGCTAGGAAACAAACAGAGAGGATGAAGAGAAAGGTGGGCTGAGCTGTGGACTTTTGCTGGTCCGGAGGGCACTGCCATTTTGAAGGTTTAAAAAGTGGCTTGACTATTTTGGATATTCAAAGAGACAGTGCTCTCACAGATTTCTGGGGCTTAAGAACACGTTCTGCTTTCCAGCAACCTCAAGGACACTTAGGGCCCGC
>NW_006921820.1:2790150-2799990 GCF_000298275.1 Orycteropus afer afer | reverse complement strand
ATAAGCTCTGATTTCTCAGCAGAAACCATGCAAGTGAGAAGGCAATGGGATGGTATATATAAAACCCTGAAAGAGAAGAATTTTCAACCAATATGCTCAAATCAAAATAAAATTTTAAAAAAAGAAAACAAATAGTAGGGGCTGGAGATGTGTTCAGAATTTGCAAGCCATTAATCACATTGTCATCCCTAGATTTCCCGTGGTTCCAAACCCTCATTTATAGCTTTCTAATGTTCTTCCAGATGACAACCGTTTTACAATTATTGACCTTTGTAGTTCTTCCTTTAGTATTCGTGTGCACTTTGATAGCCAATATTTGGTTGCTTTCACCTGGGAAAATCAACAACTTACCTGGACTGTAATACATTAGAGTTTTACTGAGTTTCCTACTTATCTTTCTCAAATATTACACAAGTACTTGGAACTTTTACAATTTGCAAACAAATCCACACTGCTGCAGTACATTGATGATTTACTGGTCTTCTCTGCCTACCAGCAGGCTTGCCTTGAAGATGGTGTAATCTTGTTCAAATATTTAACTATTGGAAGATGAAGTTTCTAAAGAAAAACTATAATTTTTCCAACCTTCTATCAAGTATTTAGGTCATTTAATTTGTGCAGAGGGCATTTCTATTGATCCTAAGGAGAAATAAACTATTTTTGTCTTCCCTTATACCTGAAACTAAAAAACAGCTATGAGGGTTCCTAGGATTCTGTGGCTACTGCTGAACCTGGATTCCAAATTTTTCTTTTTAGGCCAGCCTTTATACAACTACTTTTACAGTCATTCCAAATTGCCTCAGAAGATCAGGAAGCTATAGTTAAACTAAAGGAAGATTTAATGAACACACCTGCTTTGGGTTTCCCAACCTAGATTTTTCTGTATTTGCGCAGGAAGTGTCCTGACATACTTTAGGCATATTAACTCAGAAACATAGTAGGCAACAGAGACCCAAAGGCTATTACAGTCTGCAGTTTGACCAGCGGCTTGAGGCCACCCTCCTTGCTTTACAGCTGTAGCTGCCACTACCAAATTAGTAGAAACTACTGCTGTGGGGCAATCTACTTCCATAGTGATACTGCCTCGGAAACCCAAGGAGGGGTTGCTATGAGTCAGGTCCGACTCAACAGCATAGGACAACAGCAACTGCTGATACAGCTCTGGGTAACTTTCTGGATGTTTATGTCTCCCATGCTTTATCTGCCTTACATAATTCTGTTTTAATTCAACACCCCTCCACCAGCCAGCTCACCTCTTAGGTTATCCTCTTGGTGGCATCTAATATTAGACTATATTCTGTGACTTCTTTGAATCAAGCCACTCTTCTTCCTGATACCAGTAATGACTTTTGCCTCCAGCTTCTTCTGGAAGTTTTATTTTAAAATGGGACCGTTGTATCAGATCTTTTAGATGTCCTATTATTCCCTTCTGAAATTGCTGTAATTAAGGTGCAGGCTCACCAGCCCAAAGGGATGCTGTAAACTGAAGAAATCTGGAAAAACAATCTTGCTGATAAAGCAGCTAGACAAGCTGCATCTAAAATTGTAGCTCTTGTATTAGCTAGAGGCATTCTGGAGATGTATCATGAAGAGAGAAATCCTTCAGATTTATTCATAGAAGACTCCAATCTTTGTGAAATAACTTCAGCCCAAATTGAAGAACTTGAAATATGGAAAAGGGCAGGTTGCTTCCAAAATCCTTCTACTAATTTATGGACAGGACTCAATCAAAACTCTGTCCTCTCCAAATTTACATGTTCCCATGGTGAAAGCTCTCTACATGGATTCTCACATAGGCTGGAAAAAGATGATGAGGTGCTTAGGGTAACTGAGGCATCTGACTCCAGTGTAGGCTGAACTCCATCTTTAATTACGCTTTGGCTTGTCCAGGTCTTCCTTTCTGCCTTTTGAAGAATAGAACCTGGGATTTGGAACCTTAATGACATGTACTTCTTGTAGAACTTTAACCACCTTCAGTCAGCAATGGAAGGCTTGGGAAGAAATGTTTGTCAGGAAAATGTTTGTTGAGATGGACACAGGAGGATTTTATGCAGCATGTCCCAGAAAGAATGTGCACGTAGATATTTCAGAAAAGCTGTTTGCTAGGGTGGCTCCAAGAAGTCGTTAGAAAATCAGTCAGCTAACATTGTAGAATTTTAACTTGCTATTGTCTTTTGGCTTTACATAATCCCAAGTCTCCATGATTATGGTCACACACTCCCTTCCCCACTTTTCTGTGTAAAAGCTCACCTCTCATTCAGAATGTTGGAACACTTGGTACTTTCTTTTTGTACCCCATGTTTCCCAGTCCAGACTGTATTTTCACCCTCAAAAAATTCTTTTCTTTTGCTTGTTCAGAGCTCACTCTTTGACAAACAAGATTTGCTGGTTTGACATTTTTCACATGTACAATTAGTGATACCAATTGCATTAATCATGTGCTAACCTCACCAAATTTTCCATCACCATAGATAGAAACTAAACTTCCTAAACAATGATTCCCCCATTCTTCTTCCCTCCTTTATTAGCCACTAATAAACTGTGTTCTTGATAGGTCTGCCTATTCTAGCTATTTCATATAGTGAGATCATATAACATTTGTCCTTTTGTGATTGACTTCCCTCAGTGTAATGTTTTCGAGTTTCATCCATGTTGAAGCATGTATCAAGACTTCATTTCTCTTTATGGTAGAGTAGTATTCCATTGTACATACCACATTTTGTTTATCCATTCATCTGTTGATGGACATTTACATTGTTTCTTTTTGGGTATTGTGAATAGCATGGCAGTGAACATTGGTGTACATGTGTGTGTTTACATTGCTGCTTTCAAGCCTCTTGGCAATATACCTAGGAGTGGAATTGCTGTCATATGGTAACTTTGTGTTTAATTTTTTTGAGGAACTGACAAACTGTAGCATTTTGCATTTTCACCAGCAATGGAGAACAGTTCCAATTTCTCCACATCCTTGCCAACATTTGTTGTTTTCATTTTTATGGTTTTTTTTTTTATCCTAGTCATTATCTTAGTTTCTTAGTGCTGCTATAAAAGACATACTTATATTAATACCACAAGTGGGTGGCTTTAGCAAACAAATATATTTTCTCACAGTTTAGAAGGCTAGAAATCAAAATTCAGGGCACCAACTCCAGGGGGAAGGCTCTGGGGGAAGATCCGTGTCTCTTTTCAGCTTCTGTTTCTCTATTCCTTGGTGATCTCCACATGACAACAATCTTCCCCCATTTTTTCTTGCTTCTGTGCCTAATATGCTCCTTTTATATCTCAATAGTGATTGGCTTAAGACATACCCTGCACTGCAATAGCCTTATTAATGTAGAAAGAAAACCCTATTCCCAACTAGGATCACATCAAATGTATGTTGTTTTTGTTAGGCACTGAGTATATTTTGACTCATAGTGACCCCACATGACAGCATAGATCTGCCCCAATAAGGTTTTCTTGGCTGTAATCTTTCCAGAAACAGATCTCCAGATCTTTCTCCCTTGGAGCCACTGGGTGGGTTCAAACCACCAACATTTTGGTTATCAGTTGAGCACTTAACTGTCATGCCACTATGGCTCCTACCTACATGTGTAGGGGTTAGGATTCCAACACATATTTTGAGGGGACACAATTCAACTCATAATAGTCATCCTAGTGAGGATGGCACAGGAGTGGGCAGTGTTTTGTTCTGTTGTAAATAGGGTCTCTATGGGTCAAAACTGACTCACTAGTACCTAACAACAAGTGGGTATGAATTGAATTGATATCTCCTTGTGACTTTTGATTTGTATCTTCCTAATGGCTAATGAAAGGAGCCCTAGTAACACAGTGGTTAAGTGCTTGGCTGCTTACTGAAAAGTCAGCAGTTCGAACTTAACCGCTGCTCCAAGAGAGGTAGAAGTGGCAGTCTGTTTCCATAAAGAGTGTTGTTGTTAGGTGCTGTCAAGTGAGTTCACTCATAGTGAGCCCTGTGCACATAGTGACCCTGTGCGCACAGAACAAAACACTGCCTGGTCCTGAGTCATCCTCACAATCTTTGCTATGCTTGAGCCCATCATTGCAGCTACTAACTGTGTCATCCATCTCATTGAGGGTCTTCCTCTTTTTTGCTGACCCTCTACTTTACCAAGCATGATATCTTTCTCCAGGAACTGATCCCTTCTGAAAACATAATCAAAGGTCAGCAGTTTGAACTCACCAGCTGCTCCTAAGGTCATTAGGAGTTGGAATCAACTCAATGGCAATGCATTTGGTTTTTTTGGTTTTTGGCTAATGATGTTGATCATCTTTTCATGTGCTTATTGGCCATTATATATATGTCTCTGGTGAAATATCTATTCTGATATTTTCCCCATTTTTTGATTGAGTTGTCTTTTTGTTGTTAGGTTCTTTATATATCCTGGATATTAAACCCTTATCCAATATGTAGTTTGCAAAAATATCCCCCCACTCTGTAGGTTGTTTCTTCACTTTGCTGGTAAAGTCCTTTGTTGAACAAAATTTTTATTTTGATGAACTCCAATTTATCTGCTTTGTCTTTTGTTGCTAGTGTTTTGTCAGAGTGATATTATTTAACAAGCAAATCTGATTGTATCATCTACGTGCTTGAAACCTTTCTGTGGATGTTTACTACATCATGGTAAAAAAAAAAAAATAATAATAATAATAACATTCCACATGTTCAGCAAAAGAGGAATGGTTTAATAAGCTATATTTAATTTAGATAAGGGGCATACAATACAGTCATTAAAGAGAATGACAGAAAAAGTAAAGCTTTATGACCTTCATTTGCTGATGTGACAGAATCAAAATGAGAAGAAAGAGCTGGAAATATCCATTAATAATCAGAACATGGAATGCACAAAGTATGAATCTAGGAAAACTGGAAGTTGCCAAATGCTTGAAGATAGGTATCCTGCCTATTGGTGAGCTGAGATGGACTAGTATTGGCCATTTTGAATTGGACAATCATATGGTCTACTAGGGAGCTCTGGTAGCATAGTGGCTAAAGCACTTGACTGCTAACCAGAAGGCTGGCGGTTCAAACCCACCAGCCACTCCTCGGAAGAAAGGTTGGGCAATCCTACTTCCGTAGTGATACTGCCTCGGAAACCCAAGGAGGGGTCGCTATGAGTCGGGGCCGACTCGACGGCACATAACAACAACAACATGGTCTACTATGCTGGGAATGAAATTGAAGAGGAATAGCATCATACTCATCATGAAAGACATTTCAAGATCTATTGTGAAGGACAATGCTGTCAATGGTAGGATAATATCCATATGCCTATAAGGAAGACCAGTTATGACTATTATTCAAATTTATGCACCAACCATTAATGCCAAAGATGAATAAATTGAAGACTTTTACTAACTTCTGCAGTCTGAAATTGATCAAACATGCAGTCAAGATGCATTGATAATTACTGGTGAAAGTTGGAAACACGCAAGAAGCCTTGGTAGTTGGAAAATATGACCTTATGATAGCACTATACCAGAGATTGCATAATAGAATTTTTCAAGACCAATGACTTATTCATTGAAAATACCTGTTTTCAATAACATAAATGGTATCTATACACGTGGACCTCACCAGATGGAATACATAGAAGTAAATCAGTTACATCTGTGGAAAGAGATAATGGAGAGGCTCAATATCACTGGTCAGAACAAAGTCAGTGGCTGACTGCAGAACAGACCATTGCTCATATGCAAGTGTAAGTTGAAGCTGAAGAAAATGAAAACAAGTCTATGAGAGCCGCAGTACAACCTTAAGTATATTGCACTGGAATTCAGAGGACATCTCAAGAATAAACTTGAAGCACTGAACAATATTGACTGACGACCAGATGAATTGTAGAATGACATCAAGAACATTATACATGAAGAAAGCAAAAGGTCATTAAAAAGACAGGAAAGAAAGAAAAGACCAAAATGGATGTCAGAAGAGACTCTGATATGCTTGGTGCCAAGCATGATATCCTCATAACTGGACCAAGAAGCAACATCATAACAAATGGAGAAAAGATTGAAGTTGTTAAGGATTTCATTTTACTTGAATCCACAATCAGCACCATGGATGAAGCAGCCAAAGCAATGACATATTGCATTGGGCATATGTGCTGCAAAAGACCTCTTTATAGTGTTAAAAAAAAGCAAAGATGTCACCTTATGGACTAAGGTGTGCATGACCCAAGCATGGTATTTTCAGTCACCTCATAGGCATTGGAAAGTAGAACAATGAATAAGGAAAAAATGAAGAAGAATTGATGCATTTGAAATATGGTGTTTGTTGGTGAAAAATATTGAATTTACATAGACAGCCAGAACAAACAAATATGTCTCAGAACAAGTACTGCCAGAATGCCACTTAGAAGCAAGGATGGTGAGACTTTGTCTCATGTATTTTGGACATGTTATCAAGGGGACCAATCCCTGGAGAAGGACATCACACTTGGAAAAGTAGAAAATCACCAAAAAGGAGGAAGACCCTCAATGAGATGGATTGACACAGTGGCTGTAACAGTGGACTCAAGCATAGCAAGGATTGTGAGGATGACCAGACAATGTTTCTTCTGTTGTACATAGGGCTGCTGTGAGTTGCAACCAACTTGATAGCACCTAACAACAACAACACAGACTAGTTAATACATTTTGGGTATAAAGGCATAGAATAGCTCTGTAAAAATAGGTAAGACATTGACCACAGTGGTCTTCTTTGGAGAGAAACTAAATGTAGGCTAGAGTTCTTGGGTGGGATGGAGACTTACTTTTCACTTTATTTTTTTGCAGTAATTCTCAAACATTTTGTCAAAATACCTGTTTCCTTTTTCCTAATTTTTCCATTTTTGCAATCACACATACGCTGTCTCTGCCTTCTATCATTGAATGAGCAGACAGCCAGGGCTTGTATATGAATTTGTCACCTTGGCCTCACACTATAAAGGCCAGTGTGACATCAAAGTTAAATCTTTTCTCCAAGATTAGAGATTAGTTAAATGGTGCGTCTTCAAGGTTAGAGAATAGGGAGGTTGTTTATGATTTATGTCTTAAGGCTAGCTTACAAAGATTAACTAAATGTTCTTGTTTTGTTTTGTTCTGTCATTTCATGCCAGGGCAAAGTCAACCTCAAGGTTGTTTAGCATATTATTCACATGCTTCTATTTTCTATTTTTAAATTTAAAAAATTTCTACTTTTAAGTCACATTTTTTTGAACTGCAAATACATGGCAGTGAGGAAAGAGTACAATGACTATCATACAGTTTGGTGTCACTGCCTTTGTTTGTGCTAAGACACCAATAGTTTTACCTACCATTGCTTTTGAACAGTTAATCAAATATCAAATAACAAAGCTATTTTCACAGTGGAAAAGGCAAATAATGTCCCAGTATTATGGTGAACATAATTTTGACCTCCTGAAAGGATCTTGAGGGTCTCCAGAGTCTAAGGGACACCCATTATGGCTGTTCTCTGTACTGTATTGCTTCTTTGTTCATCTATTCCAATAAATAAATCCTTTTTAAATGATCCCTTCCTCTATACCCCAGTTTCATAATCATCTCCCCTCACTGTTCCCAAGACAAGGATGGCATTACAGTGTTCAATGTGTGGCTGTAGGATAGTGTAGTGGGATGTAGTACAATCAATCAAGCATCCTCCTAGGGCTGAGATTGCCATAGGATTTTCAGGTATCAGGCACAACAGGGATGGGAGCAGGCACTGGGGAAAGGGAAGTGCCAAAGAGGAAGACCACTCTTTTCTTCTGCCAAAGTCCTGGCTCTCTCTATACTGTGGGGTAGGGAAGTTGGGAGAGGTCCTATGATAGGGTAGGACTAAGGCTACCAGATAAAATACATGGTACTCAGTTAAAATTGAATTTCATATAAACAACAAGTAATTATTTATATAAAATCCAAGAAAATCAAGCTCATTGCATTGAGTTGATTCCAACTCACAGCGACCCTCAATGGGTTTCCAAGTCTGTATATCTTTATGGAAGCAGACTGCTTCATCTTTCTTCCATGGAGCAGCTGAGTTTGAACCACCACCCTTTTGGTTAGCAGCCAAATGCCTTAACCACTACACTACTAGAGCTTCTTAATTGTTTATAAAAATATGCATGATACATCATCATGTTTTTAGATGTCATTGAGTTGTTCTGACTCAGAGAAACCCCTATGCACAACAGAAGAAACATTGTCCCTGGAACCTTGTTTTTTGCCAATTCCTTCCATGCAGCTTGGACTTTTTTCTTCAATACCATCAGTTCTTGATCATATCCTACCTCCTAAAATGGTTGAATATTCACCACTTCTTTTTGGTATAGGTACTCTGTGTATTCCTACCATCTTCTATTGATGCTTCCTGCAACATTCAATATTTTGCCCATAGAATCCTTCAGTATTGCAACTTGGGGCTTGAATTTTTCCTTCTGTTCTCACTTGCAGCTTGAGAAATGCCAAACATGTTTTCCCTTTGGTCTTCTAACTCCAGGTCTTTGCACATTTCATTATAATACTTTACTTTGTCCTCTTGAGCCACCCTCTGAAATCTTCTGTTCAGCTCTTTTATTTCATCATTTCTTCCATTTGCTGTAACTACTCTTCTTTCAAGAGCAAGTTTCAGAATCTCTTCTAACATCCATTTGGTCTTTTCTTTCTTTCTTGCCTTTTTAATGACCTTTTGCTTTCTTCAGCAGATCTGGTGGCGTAGCACCTAAGACATTTGACTGCTAACCAAAGGGCTGGTAGTTCAAACCCACCAGCCATTCCTTGGAAAGAAGATTGGGCAATCTACTCTCATAGTAATACATCCTCAGAAACCTAAGGAGGGGTTTCTATGAGTCGGATCAGACTCTATGGCAGTGAGTTTTGTTTTGTTTTGTTTTGTTTTGTTGCTTTCTTCATGTATGATGTCCTCCTTGATATTTGTCTGGTCTTTGGTTATGATGTTTCAGTGTGTTGAATCTATTCTTGAGATAGACTCTAAATTCAGGTAGTATATACTCAAGGTCAAGGAACTCTGGTGGCATAGTGGGTAAGGCATTTGGCTGCTAACCAGAAGGTCAGTGGTTCAAACCCACCAGCTTCTCCCCAGGAGGAAGATGAGGCAATCTACTTGTGTAAACATTTACAGCCCTGGAAACCCAATGGGTGTAGCTATGAGTTGGAATCAACTTGATGGCAGTGGGTTATACTGAAGGTTGTACTTTGGCTCTCATAGATAGACTTGTTTTAATTTTCTTCAGCTTCAGCTTGAACTTGCATATGAGCAATTGTTGGTCTGTTCTGCAGTCAAACATTGGATTTGTCCTCACTGGTGATATTGAGCTTCTCCATTGTTCCTTTCCACAGATGTAGTTGATTTGTTTCCTATGTATTCCATCTGGTGAGGTTCATGTGTCATCATTTATGTTGCTGGAAAAAGATATTTTCAATGAATAGGTCATTAGTCTTGCAAAATTCGATCATTGCTATCTCTGGCATAATTTCTATCACCAAGCCCATATTTTCCAACTACCAAGCCTTCTTGTTTTTTTTCCAGCTTTCACCTTCCAGTCCCCAGTAATTATCAATGCATCTTGATTGCATGTTTGATCAATTTCAGACTGCAGAAGTTGGTAAAAAGTCTTCAATTTCTTCATCTTTGCCATTAGTGGTTGGTACATAAATTTGAATAATAGTCATTGCTAAAACAGCAAGGAGGCCACATGTTCTGACCTCCTCTAACCCTACAAGGGGAAGGCAGGATTACCAGCAGTAACCCAAGGCCTATTACTGCAAGGCCAGACATGCTGCCTCCCTCCAGCCCTTTCACCAACTGTTCCTCCCAAGGCA
>NW_006921820.1:2787749-2789715 GCF_000298275.1 Orycteropus afer afer | reverse complement strand
GAGTGGGAACCTCCCAGAACATTGTATTGTGCCACGCCCAACAGAAATAACCCAGGTGGGTGACTTTAAAATCAGGATCTCCTCAGTTGCTAATAGCAATTCCCACCTTGGAGTTTACAAAGACTTATGGGTAGAAAAGCCACACTAAGTAATTTACTACACCGCAGTCATATTAACTAATCTTCCTTGTAGGCATATGGATATTATCCTACCATTGACAGCATTGTCTTTGAGGATAGATGTTAAAATGTGTTTGATGATGAATGTGATGCCATTCCTCTTCAATTTCATTCCTGGCGTAGTAGACCATATAATTGTCTGATTCAAAATGTCCAATACTGGTCTATTTCAGCTCACTAATGGCTAGGCTATTTATCTTCAAGAGTTCTATTTAATTTTTAACAACTTCCTATTTTCCTAGATTCATACTTTATACATTCCACATTTCAATTATTAATGGATGTTTCCAGCTGTTTCTTTTCATTTTGAGTCATGCCACATCAGCACATGAAGGTGTCAAAAACTTTACTTTATCTATGTCGTTAAGGTCAACTTTACTTTGAGGAGGCAGTTCTTCCCCCAGTTAATTCTGAGTGCCTTCCAACCTGAGAGGCTAGTTTTCCAGTAGTATATGTACACAGTGTTCTACTGCTATGCAAACTGTTTTCACTGGCCAAGTTTGTTGGAAGTAGATCTCTAGGTCCTTCTTCCTAGTCTGTCTTAGTCTGGAAGCTCCACTGAAACCTCTCCACCATGGGTGATGCTGCTGGTATTTGAAATACCGGTGGCATAACTTCCAGCATTACAGCAACATGCAAGACTCCACAGTATGACAAACTGACAGATGGGTGGTGGGTATGGGACATACTTATACTAAAAATACTATTTATTATTTATTCAGAAATTTAAATTTAACTTGGAGTCTTGTATTTTTATTTGCTAAATTCAGGGCCTTAAACAAGGAAAGCCTCTTTTCACATTGTGTCACTTACCTCTCTTCCCTGGGCCCAGTCCTTACTGCCTCGACAGAAGCATAAAAAACTTGCTAAAAGAGTTCTGGGACCAAAGCTGCAGAGATCCAGTGGACAGAGACAAACTGTGGGCTGGGGTGTATACCAGGCCCTTAACTGTGGATAACTCCTCCCACAGAAGGGGGAGCTTGAGCTTTCTGGAGGGTGCCTATATGGGCACACCCTCTTTCCTTATCAACTTCTCCCTACTCCTCCCTCATCGAGCCCTCTCTCTGGCCATTCCTCCTCACTAGTGTCACTGCAACCTCCTGTCCACACCTACACTTCCAGGACTGGCTACTATTCCTCCCAGAGCACCAAAATCCAGCTCTATCCACCTGGAGGGCCCCTGGGTGTCTAGGATACCCTGGTGGAGGGTGGGCTCTGGTCCAAGGTTGAGAATGATGATCACTTTTCCCTCTCATCTAGTCACTCTCTATCAGCCACGTCTGCCATGGTTTCTCTCCTGTTAAGGACTGAGAGCAAACTCTCCTCACCACTGGGGGAAATTCTTCCTTCTGAAGACCCAAGAGCAAGAGGAGTAGTTTCTAGCTTGCTTGAGGCCCTCATTTCCCTCTGATTAACTTGACTTTGACCCTATTCCTTGTGAAGATAACAGCCCCACCTTATTATGCCTTTCTCTTCTTTCCAGCCAGCTTTCTCAGTGTCCCCACTGAAGATGCCTCTTTCTGAACCATCTGATCAAATGACTCAGATCATCTCTCCCCTGCTCCACACCCCAGGTTTTCCCTCTGAGAAAGGGGCTACAGGGGAGAAGTTTTGGATGATGTGCCCCCTGCTATTAAGCAGTCCCTAGGGGAGGCTGAGTACAGATAGACCTGAAATCCAAATTAAACTCTCCTCATCATAGACTGGTAGCATAGTGGCTAAGGCACTTGACTGCTAACCAGAAGGCTGGTGGTTCAAACCCACCAGCCATTCCTTGGAAAGAAGAT
>NW_006921820.1:2762868-2787649 GCF_000298275.1 Orycteropus afer afer | reverse complement strand
GGTTCAAACCCACCAGCCACTCCTCGGAAGGAAGATGGGGCAATCTACTTCCGTAGTGATACTGCCTCAGAAACCCAAGGAGGAGTCACTATGAGTCGTGTCTGACTTGACAGCACATAACAACAACAAAACAACATCATAGACTATGAAGTCAGGTGCCCTGAAAATCACCTATTATTAGGCCCTTATCCAGGGAAATAATGATGATCAAAACCAGAACTAATTTGTCCCCATTGAGCATACAGACCAGGGGAGGCAGGGATGGAAGTATTTGGATAAGGTCCTATGTTACCAGAAAGGTAACTAGAGAGATGAGGCTTGTCTGAGGAAATGCAATTATTCTTGCTGAGTATGGGGGGAGTGGGCGGAGGTTTTAGAACCAGTCCTTCTAGACCCATCCTCCCTATTCACAGATAAAGAACTGAAGCCTGGATAGAGATGACTTTCCCAAGATCACACAATGACCGAGTCAAGCGTAGAACCCAGACCTTTGGGCTCCTATTAGGAATGGAGACCTCATGACCATGTGGAAAGTTCTCCCACTGCTCCTGGAGGGGAAAAACTTGGGGCTTTCTGTTAAGTCTTGTGCCAGAAAGATCTCTTTGGGGGTAATTCAAACATTCCTTCCAGGCTTACTCATTGTCATCCTGGCCCACGCTCTACCCTGCTGTTAGAATTTGCAAGGTCAGCTCAGAGACTGTGTGGTAGTTAAGGTTGTTTGTCAACTTGGCTGGGCTATGACTTTGAGTGGCTTGGCAGCTGGATGTAGTTATTCCCCATAATGAGACTGGATGTTGTGTAATCATCTCCATGGTGGAATCAGCTGTGAACAATTAATCAGTTAAAAGAGAATTGCTTTCAGGGTGTGGCCTGCTCCCAGTATATATAGAAAGGATCCTGCATTTGGTTCAGTCTTCATCTCCAGTTCCTGGACTTGAACCAGTGACCTGCATGGTGTCTGCTGATCTTGTGATTGTGCCATTTTACCTGCTGATCTTGGTTTCATCAGCCTCAGCAGCCAGCAGCTGTATGAGTTAAGAGAAGCTTCCAGCTTGATCCAGTGGGCCTGGAACAAGAGGCAGAACTGAAGCCCAAGGTTGAGGAGCCTCCACCCAGCCCCTGGAGCTAGCACTGTGGGTGCAGACTTCTAGCCTCCTACTGTAAGAGAATATTTTTTTAAAGCCATCCACTTGTGGTATTTCTATTATAGCAGCACTGGAGAACTAAGACAGACTGCCTATGGGCTCCTGGGCTGGATGTCTTCTGGTTTAAACAGAATGCTTTCCCATCAGTGTGGATACTGAGATCAGAGAGAACTGAGTGTCACAAGACCACTCCTACCCCTATCATTTGCAGAACCTTGAAAGGGTACATATATGGATTATCCCCTTCTTCTCTGTGGCAGATTGTATATTTTAAGTTGGCCCCACAATACATCTCATCCCTTATACTCTTCTTACAATGTATGTTGACACTTTTCCATCAAGAGTTGGAGTCCATGTTGCCTTCCCTTAATTGGAGCAGCCTTGTGACTATAGCAGAAATGATGATATGTAACTTCTGAGACTGGGTATCAAAAGGAAATACAGCTTCTGCCTGATTCTTTTTGGCAGTATTGCTCTCAGAAACCCATCCTCCATGCTATGAGAAATCCCAGGCCATAAGAAAACGCCAGCATAGGTGGATGTGTTCTGTCCACAGCCAGCATTTGAATGAGGAACTTTTGGATTAGTTTTAGCCCTAGCCATCATTGACTGAAACCACATAACTCACTGCCATTGAGTCGATTCCAACTCATAGCGACCCTGTAGGACGGAGTAGAACTGCACCATAGGATTTTCCAGCCTGCAAATCTTTACAAAAGCAGATTGCTTCATCTTTCTCCCACAGAGTGGCTATTGGGTTTGAGCAAATGACCTTCAACCACTATGCCACCAGAGCCCCTTCACATGCGACTTCAAAAGACAGTCACCCAGCTGAGCCCAATCAACCCCCAAAACCATGACAGCTAGTAATAAAATAATTGTTGTTTTACACCACTAAGTTTTGAGGTGGTTATGCAATAGTAACCAGAACATTTCTCACCACAGGCTCCATTCTGCACCAACTGCAGCCTCGGGTTCATGCACATGGGCCAGATCCCATACCATCTATCCAAACTCTCTCTATTCTCTTCATGTCCTCTTGCACAAACTACCATCTTTGGCCACCCCTCGAGCCTAAAAGTGCATATTCTGCTGCCCTCAGGAAGGCAACTTGGAGCCAGCTCAAGTTTAGAAAGTGGGCATAGGGTCTTATGGGCAGGGGACCCAGAGCATAGTCTGGAAGGGGGACGTGGGCTCCAAGTGGGCTCAACTCTTGGTGCTGTGGACTCACCCAGTGGCAGGAGGAGCAGGCAGAGACAGACCAGAGTGAGCCTCTCTACAGTACAGGCCCCAGGCAGGGGCCCAGTTGCCATGGTTTAAGGGCAGTACTGACTGAGCTTTTTATATCCACTATCTCTTGATCCTCACCCTGCCCTGCCCCTGGGTTCATTATCTTCATTGCCCAGATGAGAACATTGAGGCTTACAGAAGGTAAGTCACTTGGCCAGGGTTCCTGAGGTGAGATTTGTACCCAGTGTCATCTTGGTCTAAAGCCAAGACCAGACCCTCTCCATTACACTACACTGCTTCAAAGGCTCTTCTTGGCTCAAAGACATTTAACTGGGAATTTCCTAGAAATATGGCCTGCCTATTTTTGTTCAAAAACTAAACAAAACTGAAACAGCTTTATCTTTCAATAAAGCTGTATGGCGGAACCTTGTCCTTTAGCTAGTTCTTATGGTAACTGGAGAGGCAGGCACAGGCGCAGCAGCCTAAAGACAAGAGGATCTGGCCTTGACCCTGCAGATGAGGCCAGAACTCAGAGAACAGAGGTGTTTGGCCCAGTTGGAGGCCACCAAACCAGCTTGCTGAGCCTCATTTATCTCTCTAGCTCCCCATCAAGGGATCTCTTTATCTGCTGCTTAGTCTTTAAACCCAATGTTCACCCCAGGGAGTCTCTTTGAAAACCATCTGGCCTTCAGAGAGGGCTCTGCTCCTTATCTCTCTGTTTTGTTCTGTGTTGGCTTCCTGGTGGATTATCAGAGAAGTCTTTGGTTTCTCTGTCTCCTGTTATCTTCCTGCTTGGTTTCAAAGCTGCCCTCTCAATGACTCTCACCCTGAGAAAAGGGTCCAAGACTGGGCCTTGGCCTTCCAAGTTCTGGAACTTGCCTGCCCTGTGCCTTGACTCTCAGCCAGACAGGCTGGGTGTTACTTGTGGTTTCTTCATGGGGATATAATATCAAAAGGGATGACCCTATGGAGTCTAGATTTGGGAAGTTCACAGAGCAACCACTTTCTTCTTTTTAATTAGGGAAACCAAAATAGGCTTTTTTTTTTTTTTTCTTTTTAACTATGATAAACTTTGTATATAATCTATATCTATATCTCTACCACTCATCTGTCAGTTTGTCATACCATGGTGGCTTGCGTGTTGCTATGAGGCTGGAGGCTATACCACCAGTATTTCACATACCAGCAGGTTACCCATGGTGGACAGGTTTCAGCAGAGCTTCCAGACTAAGACAGACTTGGAAGAAGGAAGGGGACATCCACTCCTCAAAGAATTGGCCAATGAAAACCTTATAAATAGCAGTGAAACACTATCTGATACATTACTGGAAAATTTTATGAATAGTCCTGAAACATTGTCTGATATAGTGCCAGAAAATGAGCCCCTCAGGTTGGAAGGCACTCAAAATATGACTGGGGAAGAGCTGCCTCCTCAGAGTAGAGCCGACCTTAATGATGTGTTTGGAGCAAAACTTTTGGGACCTCCATTTGCTGATGTGGCACAACTCAAAATGAGAAGAAAACCACAACCTTCCAGTAATAATCAGAACATGGAATGTATGAAGTATGAATCTAGGAAAATTGGAAGTTGTCAAAAATGAAATGGAACACATAAAGATCAATATCCTAGCCATTAGTGAGCTGAAATGAACCAGTTTGGGCCATTTTGAATCAGACAACAATATGATCTACTATGCTGGGAATGACACATTGAAGAGGAATGGCATGGCATTCATCAGAACAAATAATGTTTCAAGATCTATCCTGAAGTACAATGCTGTCAGTGGTAGGATAGTATCTATATGCCTACAAGGAAGACCAGTTAATACTACTATTATTCAAAGTTACTCACCAACCACCAGAGCCAAAGACAAAGAAATTGAAGATTTTTACCATCTTCTGCAGTCTGCAATGGACCAAACATGCAATAAGGATGTGTTGATTATCACTGGTGATTGGGATGCAAAAGTTGGAAACTATGGCCTTGGTGATAGAAATGACGCTGGAGATTGCATGATAAAATTTTGCAAAGACCAATGACTTACTCATTGCAAATACCTTTTTTCAACAACATAAACAGTGGCTATACACATGGACTTCACCAGATGGAATATATAGGAATCAGAGTGACTACATCTGTGGAAAGAGGCAATGGAGAAGATCAATATCTTCAGCCAAAACCAGGCCAGGAGCTGACTGTGGAACAGACTATCAACTGCTCATATGCAAGTTCAAGTTGAAGCTGAAAACAATTAAAAGAAATCCACGAGAGCCAAAATATGACCTTGATTATATCCCTCATGAATTTAGAGGCCATCTAAAGAATAGATTTGATGCATTGAACACCAGTGACTGAAAACCAGAGGAACTGTGGGATGACATCAAGTACATCATCCATGAAGAAAGCAAAAGGTCATTAAAAAGACAGGAAAGGAAGAAAAGACCAAAATGGATGTCAGAAGAGACTCTGAAACTTGCCCTTGAATGTAAAGCAAATGGAAGAACCTACAAGATAAAAGAGCTGAACAGAAGATTTCAAAGAGCAGCTTGAGAAGACAAAGTCAATTATTATAAAGAAATGTGCAAAGACTTGGAGTTAGAAAACCAAAAGGGAAGAACATACTCAGCATTCTCAAGCTGAAAGAACTGAGGAAAAAATTCAAGGCTTGAGTTGCAACACTGAAAGATTCTATGGGCAAAATATTGAATGATGCAGGAAACATCAAAAGAAGATGGAAGGAATACACAGAGTCACTGTACTGAAAAGAATTGGTTGATATTTATCCATTTCAGGAGGTGGCATATGATCAAGAACCAATGGTACTGAAGGAAGAAGTTAAAGCTGCACTGAAGGAATTGGCAAAGAACAAGCCTCCAGGAACTGATGGAGTACCTATTGAGATGTTTCAACAAATGAATGCCCCACTGGAGGCACTCACTTGGCTATGCCAAGAGATTTGGAAAACAGACAGGTGGCCAGCTAACTGGAAGAGATCTGTTTTGGTTACCAGGTGCCTCTCTGATAGGAATATACCACAAATGGATGGCATTAACAAACAGGAATTTATTCTCTTACAATTTTGGAGACTTTAAGTCCAAGTTCAAAGTACCCTTTCTCTTCCCCTGACCACTGACACTCAGCCTTCAGACTCGGAGCAGGCATCGTCTCCTTCGAGTAGGGCAGGCTTCATGATGTGAGACCTGTGCAGTCCCACATGCCCTGTGCTCCAAAAGGCCCTGCCCTTGATTTAATGTTTTGCTATTGCTGCCTTGAAATTTGAACAAGAGGTCTTGCATTTTCATTTGGAAGTGGACGCTACAAAATTTGTAGCTGATCCTGCCTCCAAGACATCCCCAAGTCACCCTCCATCCTAAGCTGAGTCTAGTGCCTTACTTGACCTCTCACCACCCCCATGCTTCCCTCCCTAACAGCTCTAATTACTTGAAACTGTGGGTGTTTACTCACTTATCTGTCTCTCCACTTGACTCTGAGCCTCTTGAGGGCTGAGCTTAGTACATAGCAGGTGCCCAGTAACTGTGTTGAAATGAACAGCCAGATGGAAGAAAGCCTGACCCAATTCCCTACATGATTCTGGCCAGAGCTGGACTTCAACCCATTTCTCTTGCTTTGAGGACAAGACAATCCTCCCCAGTTCTTGCTATCCTGACCAGTGACCAGAGGCCAAAACCAACCCAGACCAAAGCCAAATATAAATTTGTTTTTCTGACCTAGGACCCAAACCTGGTAGAGTCGTGGTTAAAACATTCAGCTGCTAACCAGAAGGTCAGTGGTTCAAACCCACAGGCTGTTCCATATGAGTAAGATGTGGCAGTCTGCTTCCACAAAGTTTACAGCCTTGGAAACCCTATAGGGGAGTTCTTCTCTGTCCCATAGGGTCACTATAAGAACCCAAACCAATGTCTTTTGTTTTTCCCAAAGGCTGTTATTGTTGCTGGATACCATCTAGTCAATTTTCAACTCACAGGGATACCATATGACAGAGAAGAACTGCCTTATAAGAATTTCTATGTAAATCTTTACCAGAGCAGGTTGCCAGGTCTTTTCTCCCATAGAGTGCTGGGTGGGTTCAAACTGCCAACTTTTTGGTTAGCAACTGAACTCTTAACCACTGGTGATATGAGAGAAAGATGTGGCAGTCTGCTTCTGTAAAGATTAGTGCCTTGGATAGGATGGGGCAGTTCTACTCTGTCCAGTGGGTCACTGTGAATTAGAATCAACTCAATGGCAGTGGGTTTTAAGGAGTCCTGGTGGTACAGTTGGTTAAGTGCCCAGCAGCTAAATGAAAGGTCAGCAGTTCAAACCCACCAGCTGCTTCTTGGGAAAAAAGACCTAGAAATCGGCTCCTGTAAAGATTACAGCCTAGGAAACACTATTGGGGGCAGTTCTACGCTGTCATCTAGGGTCATTATGAGTTGGAATCAACTCAGTGACACACAACAACAACCAAATGCCATATGGGCTCCAGAGGTGAGGAACTGGTGAACTGTGGGCAGGGCAAACCCTCAGGAGTGTGTGTGCTGAGGCTAGATTTTACAGAGACCAGAAGAGGAAGGATACAGCTTATCCTAGTTCTGTCAAATACACTGCACAGTCTCTTACAGCCTTTCATTTACTCATTCATTCACCCATTCAAGCAGTGGATATGGTCCTGAGGAAGGCTGACATGGTTCCAGTCTTACATTTCAATGATGCTTACATTACAATCCTTTTTGGAATAAAGCAAAGAGTCCATAAAAAATTCAGAGGAAGCAAGCCATTGGTGCTCACCTGGATCCCTGTGCCAAACAGATTCCAAAAAGCATCCGTTAGGCAGTCCCCTCCTTGCCTCTGGGACCCAGAACTCAGGGCTAGTGGTTGATCTGTGTGCAACAGGCAATATTGTGCTATCACTTCTCCTACAGGGGCCAAACCAAATCAAACCTGTTGCCATCAAGTCAATTCCAACTCATAGAGACCCCACAGGACAGAGTAGAACCACCCTATAGGGTTTCCAAGGCTGTAATTTTTACAAAAGCCGATTGCTACATCTTTCTTCTGTGAAGTGGATAGTGGGTTTGAACTACCAATCTTTCAGTTAGCTGCTGGCCACCACTGCACCACTAGGGCTCCTTCATGGGGGCCCCAAACCAAAATACCAAAGCCACTGCCATCAAGTCAATTCTGACTCATAGTGACTTCACAGAGTAGAACCACCCCATAGGATTACTTTATGGTAGCAAGCTGCCATATCTTTCTCCCACAAAGCAACTGGTGGATTCAAACCACTAATCTTCCTGTTAGAAGCGGAGCACTTAACCACTGTGTTACCAGGGCTCCTTCATGGGGGCCCAAGACCCCTAAAATATCTCTTTCCTCAGCTGAGTTCTTGCCCATCAGGGTCTGGGGCTCCACATGACTGGTCACTAATGGAGTCCAGACCTACAGCTGTGGCACCTCAGGGCTACCAGTGTGAGGTGCAACGGACCATTGACCCCAACATATACTTCTGGAACACTCTGTGACTCTGGGCTGAGTTACCCTGAGGAGAATGTGTCCAGCCTCAGAAGAGAAAGCCCTACTCTGCCTTTCAGAGCTTTGGTCTCCATAGTGGACACCCAAGAAAGAGTTGAAGGAACAAATGACTAGGCTGGAGCAGACTCTGATTTTTGGACAGTTCAGAACTGGAGTTTTGAGTATAGATGGTTAATGCTTGGCTGGCCAGAGATTCAAGGGAGAAGGTGGAGAGATGTAAGGGAAAGGTGGAAATAAAATGTTTCAATTCTCTAAATTAAAAAAAAAAAGAAGAGACTGTTCAGGGCCAAATCCCAAGCCATGAATAAGTTACTATTTGAAACCTGGCCCAATCAATCACTGACAGCTTTATTTCAGTACCATCGACTTCTGAACGCTAGCCAATCAATAATAGTTTCATTCCAGTGACCATGCTTCTGAAAACCAGCCAATCAGCATCATTCTTACATCACTGATTCCATGTCTGAAAGTCAGCCAATGGCTAAATTCCATGGCTGAAAGTCAGTCAATCTGCAAACAGGCTGACTTTGAAAGTCAGCCAATTGCTCAGCACCATGCTCAATTTCTGTACTTTCTTCTGCAAGTAATTAATTCAGCTTCCTTATTTCAGATATATATCCTCAAGGAGGGGGACTTGCACTCAGAACACATGACCCAGAGGCCTGTGAGAGGGTCTGTGATAATGCCTTTTCCCCCACTCCTTCCACAAGGCTGGGCCAAGCTCCCTGATCCACCCCCCACTCTCCCATCACAGCCACCTGGGCATCAGTTTCAGGGCCTCCTGGACACTTCTCAAAAATTTTTACCTATTGTGGTGTCCTGAGAATGAGGGGGAAGTGTCTGTGGCTAAGAAGACTTGTGCCTTCTTGGGCACTGGGTTATCTCCACAAAATCTTCTGCAACACTCTTTAATATAGTCCCTCTGGGACCTCCTCCCAGGATGGTGAGGGAAAGACATGGGGATACAGTCTATAAAGGATCCACAGCCCTAGCCTGGGGCCCCAGTCTGAGGGGCAGACATAACTCCACTTTCCCAGGGCTGGTCAGAGAGGGACACTGATTGATGGGGTCACTTTCTAAGGTATCACATCTGATTGGGGAAACATTCTGATAGGAGAGGCAGGACAACTAGGATCACCCAGAGAAAAACCCATGAGAGCTCTAGGCCACACTTAGTCAGGTCCATCTTCCCTGGTGTGGTGCAGTGAATTACTTAATATGGCCCTTCTAGCATAGTCTTTGTGACTCCCACACAATGACTGGGTAGGGCTAAGGGTGGAATGTTATGTTTTGAATTGTGTCCCCAAAAAAATACGTGTGAACTTGGCTAGGCCGTGATTCCTGATGATTGTGCGATTGTTCTCCATTTTGTGATATGTTGTAAATCCTAGCCTTTATGCCTATGGTTATGGTCCCATTTTGGAGTGAGTTGTCCATTATGTTAATGAGGCAGGATTGGGGTGGGATGTATCTTGAGTTACCACCTTACTAGAGGGTGTGACTTAATTCACCACCCTTACCACCCTTATTCAAGTCACCACCCTTCACTGCCTCACTGAAGTCACACCTTTGCTTGAATCACACCTTTTATGTTACAAGAGATAAAAGGAGAGAGAAGCAAGCAGAGAAGAGAGGACCTGACTATCACCAAGAAGAAGAGAGAGGAGCAGATCATTTCCTTTTGACCCAGGGTCCCTGTGCTGGGAACCTCCTATACCCAGTGTACAGAGAGCTGTAAGAGACAGTGAGAAGCAGCAGCAGAGGAACAGCAGCTACAGAGGCAGCAGAACCAGGAGACTGGTAGGAGACAATGTATTGGGCTTTTCAGATCACAGAACAAGAGCTGAGCACCTTTGGGCAGGAGGCTTGCTGGCAGGATAGAGTACACCAAGAATTGAAAGAGCTTTGTTTAAAGCATTCGCCTTACAAATGGGTACCAGACAAGTATGCCCTTTATCACTGCTTCTATTTAATACTGTATTAAAAGCCCTTGTCAGAGCAGTAAGGCAAGAAAAGGAAATCCACATTGGCAAAGAAGAAGTAAAACTATCTCCATTTGCAGACAATATCATCTTATACATAGAAAATCCCAAAGATTCAGTAAGAAAACTACTGGAACTAATAGATAGTACCAGCAAAGTAGCAGAGTACAAGATCACATACAAAAATCAGTCAGATTTTGACTAGAGAATTCTGAAAAGGAAATAAGGAAAACAATATAATTTACAAAAGAGCTTTGTAACACTTGCCCAAGCAGGGTAGAGGGCCAGAGAGAGGCCTTACGCACATGGCTGAGAAGAGGCTGTCCTGATCAAAGAACAGTATCCTATGTGTTCCTGAACCTGAATTGTAACCTGTTACTTCTCTAGTAAACCCAATAACTGTGATTATGGTCTGTGAGTTCTGTGTGGCCAATGCAATGAATTATTGAACCCAGCTGACAAGCAGAGAGTACCATGGGAGGGATGGTTGGTGTCAGAATTGGTAAAAAATTTGGAGGGTGGAAGTATGTATGACCTCTACTTCGTAGGAAATTGCCTTGGGCTAATGCTATTGGTGATTCTCTCTTCCCCTCTTGAAGTTAGAGGAGGTCAGATGCTGCTCCCATGCCATTTTTACATGTGGGCATGTACTAAGTACCTAGGTGGGTTGGGCTGGGAATAGAGAATGTAAGTCAGGGAAGACTTTCTTTAGAAGTAAGGCTTGGGGGCCAGTGTGCTTCCTTGTCATGACCACATTACTCATAGCATGTTGGGTAAAAGAATTGAAAAGAACACAACTCTCCCCTCTCTGACTTCTCCCAGCCCTTTCCCCAAAGTCCCCTCTGATGGGGGACCCCAAAACAAGAGATCCTTCAAGAAGAGAGCTCTGTGGTCTTCTTGAAAGAGGAGGCCTGGGTTGGGCTGGAGGAAAGGCAGGAAGGGACACTTCAGGTGGCCCAAGCAATCAGAAAAATCAAACTGCCAAGACGGTTCTGGATCCTCTCTCCACTTTGGATTACACCTCTGTCTCCACAGCTCTCTTTCAGTCTTTCCCTTTGTGCAGCAGGTCAGTGGGTGCACAGTTCCTCCTCCCTGCATTCTGACTGCCTGACCCTGAAACAAAAAAACCCATGGCTGTGGAGTTGATTCTGACTCATAGGGACCCTAAAGGTCAGAGTAGAACTGCCCCGTAGGGTTTCCAAGGCTGTGATCTTTATGGAAAGCAAACTGCCACATTTTTCTCCTGTAGAGGGGCTAGTGGGTTCGAATAACCAACCTTTTGGTTACCGCCAGTCACTTAACCACTGAGCCACCACCAGAGCTTCTTCTCCTACCTCCATTTCCATGCAAACCCCAAGGAGCCTTACTCACATAAGGTTTTACCTGTCTTTGCCTAGTGGCTCCCCTCACTGTTTTAAGCCAGTTGGAAACTCCTGGGTTCTGGCTCCAAGGACTTCCACTCCAGCGGACCTGCCAAGAGGGGGTCTGGGAAGACTGAGTTCCGCAATGTTTCTCCTGGGAAGTCAGGGCTGGGACCAGGGTGAGAGCAGCAAGGTGCTGAGAGGAAAACATTAAGAAGGAGCTCACTCTCAGGTGCTAACTAAACACTTGCATGACCCTGAGGGTAAATGCCTCATTAAATTTTGCACCCTAGGCGTTTCGCTGGCTTCATCCTAGCCCCAACGCTAATGGGGGTGTTCTGGACTCCAGGGTTTGAAATCTCATCAAATGTGCCCCGAAAGTTGTGGGTCTTATGTCTGTTCTTAAGCTGGCCTGGGCAGCCAGGTCCATATCCTTCTCAACCCTGCCCTTGCCTCTGACACCTCAGGGTAAGGATTGGAGATCCCCACCCCCCAGACAACCTGAAAGCCTTATGGATGAACCCTGTAGTGCTTCCTGCAGGGGGAATCAAGCAGTCCATGATTGGGACCAAATGTGGATGTGAAACTCAGAACCCCACTATGGCCTACATAGGGGATTACCTGGCCCCTCCCAGAGAAATCTGAGTGACTCTGGGAAATACCAGGCTGAGGGAGGGGATTTAAACCCCAGCATCTGATAGGAATTAGCTGTGAAAGAGACCAGTGCTTCCTGCTTCATGGGCTATTGTGAGAACCAAGACAGATAAGGCAGGTAAAGGACCCTGCAGCTGTGCATATCTATGTGTGTGTGCACATGCATGTGTGTTAGGGGTGGGAGGTTTACGAGCCCCCTGTCTGCCAACTCCATTCATTGGGTTTCAGCACCTGATGGGGACTTAGGGTGACCTTCCCCCTATCTCGGCCATCCCAGCCTGTGCCCTAGTCCTCTCCACAGATAGTGTCATCGTGTCTGACTCTTGGACAATCTCCATCACTGTTTGTAGTCCTTAGGAAGGAACACATGTTCCTGCCCACTGAGATCTTATGGAGACTGAGGATTCTGGGAGAGGACAGGAGTGTAGGTCATTGTGGGTAGGAGGGGGATAAACCAAGTATGTGTGGGGTGATGCTGGACTAGGACTGGGTTGTGCTCTCCAATTATTTCAGGCTAGGCTTTCTGCATTTCCTGCATGTCTGGGAAGCCTGAGCTCACTGGGCAAATACTACCCTGTCAGCTGGCAAGCCGGACATTACTTTCAAGAGATGTTTCCTCACTTCTCTTTCAAAGAGGTAAAAAAAAGAAAAAAGAAAAAAAAAAAAAAAACAAAGCAGACAACAGAGCATGGCTGATGGTTCTGAGCCTCACCTCCCTGCCTTCCACATCTTTCCTCCCACCTTTCCCAAGATTGGAGCTTGGGTGGCACTGTGTTTTAAGTATTTGGCTGTTACCAGAAGGTTTGCAGTTCGAACCCAGTAGGAACTCTGTGACAGAAAGATGAGACAATATGTTTCTGTAAAGATTTACAGCCTTATGGGGCAGTTCTACTCTGTCCTATAGGGTTGCTGTGAGTAGGAATCTACTTGATGGTAGTGGGTTGGGTTTGGTTTTGGTCTCCAGGACTACTTCCACACCAACACTTATTTGTCCTCTGATAGGCAGGCCTCTACCCTTCCTGTGATGGGGAGCTCACTGCCTCCCAGAGAGTACAAGATGACAAACAGAACAGACTTTGGAGACAGGTTAAGAGGAGGGGGCATGGGGAAGCTGGAGGGACCTGATCATAAACCAGAACTGGTAGGGAAGAGCCACACCATTCACTTACAGGTCTGACAGAGTTTAGGGCAGTGCCAGCTAGTAGGATTAGGTTCAGGAAGGCAGGTTTCAGCTCAGTAAGTAGAGCTAGTGACCAGTGATTGGGGGATGCAAGCATCACTGAGGGGATGCCAGTAGAGTAGTTGGTCATCAGGGCTGCTAGGGCGTCTGGAAGGCCCCCAGCTGGAGAAATAGGACCCTACATGTTCTCCTCCCTAAATCCCACTTGGCCTGTCTAAGTGAGAGCTGGGGACTAGTGGAATGGGGAAATAGAGTCTAGACATTACCCAGTGATCCTGCTATCAGGAACATGCCTCTCTTCTGGGCATCAGTAGTCTGCCCTTGACTTTTCTCCCCCACCTCTGTTTCTATCCCAGCCCTCTTTCCATGCCTAACTCATTCTCACAGCCAGGTGTAGGCAAGACTGGGGTCTATAGGCCATCAGTGCCCACCTACTCACCATCAGAGTAGGGCAGACCCTCTTGTCCACCAGTCCCATACTCTTGTTGTTGTTGTGTTGTTAGGTGCCATTGAGTCATTTCTGATTCTTAGCGACCCTATGCACAGCAGAATTAACACCACCCGATCCTGAGCCAGGTCCATGATTCTTGCTATAGTTGAGCCTATCACCACTGCCACTGTGTCAACCCATGTTGTCGAGGGCCTTCCCCTCTCTTGTCGACCCTCTACCTTACCAAGCATGACATCCTTCTCCAGGGAGTGGCCCCTTCTGACAACATGACCAAAGTATTGAAATGAAGTCTGGCCATTCTTGCCTCCAAGGAGCATTCTGGCTGCACTTCCTCTAGAACAGACCTGTTAGTTCTTTTACCAGTCCACGGTACTTTCAGCATTCTTCGCCAACACCACAGCTCAAAAGCATCAATTCTCCTTTGGTCTGGCCTTGCACATCATTTTAGTGTCTCTTGGACCAGGGGAGTGAAGGTCCTCCCTTCTAAGGGCTCAGACCTGCTATTGGGGTAAAGGACCTGGTGTCTCTCAAACCGATGCTCCCCACCCCCCACCTAGTGCTGCTGGCCTTATCCCTCCTGGGAGAACTGCTTCATAGTCCAAGTTCAGAACAGATGTTACTCCTTAGACAGGAAGCTCTGAGAGGGAATTGGAGTTCTGTGCCACTGAACAGGGGACCAGAAAGGAATCTTCCAGGAGCTCTAGGATTTCTATAGGTCTGCCTACTCTGGATGTGAAGCAGTAAGGCCTATTCAAATGAGATGCAAATCAATGGCACAGCACCCTGGCCAACCCCTTGTCTCCCGTCTCTTTTCTCCTGCTTGCCTGGCTTAAAGAATGGAAGCACAACTGGAGCTGACAAGTCACTGAGAGAACACAGAGCTGGGCTTCGGGCTCCTGTCCTCAGCTTCACACCAAGAAGTTCTTCTTTGTCTCTTAGCCTCACCTCCCCACTTGAACCATCTCTAGAACTCAGCTCATGTGAACTGAGGTCTGGGAGGCTTTCCTGCCAAGCCTGGGGTTAGGGAGGTGGGGATGGGGGTAAGAGGTGGAGGGAGGGTCTTGGAGGCCAGAGAAAGAGGGAAGCAGTCTCATCCCTGGGGCCTGACATGTTGGCCCTTTGCCTAGCCAGCCACCAGCTCAAGGATGGTAACTGATGAGCCAGGGAGGGGGTAGGTATCAGGGTGCGGGCAGCTTGTGCTCATGGCAGACAAAGGGCAGGATGGTGGGAGCTGTATACTCCAAGTGCAGATAAAACAAGCACATTATTTGTGAGAATTAAAAACTAATAAAATGCTATACTAGTAAAAGGCTATCTGTTTTTCATTCTCATCCTGTGCTGGCAATTTCAAGCAGTGTCAGTGATAACATTCTCCCCTCGAGGGAAAAATTTTTTTATCAGTCAAAGTTCTAAACAATTACTGTTGAGTTTTAATAATATATAAAGTAAGCTTTCAATTAGCTTTTTATTGCTTATTCTTTAATAAATATAGCATTCTTGAGGAAAGTTTATTCAGAGAAGTCTCATTATACAGTCAACTCCAACACATGTTGACTAAACATTTGTTTAGCAATTGATATTGCTAACTGTTCCTGCCTCCAATCCCTGTAGTACATGTTCCTGTGTTTAAACAGTGGATTCTACACAATGAGAACAGAATGATTGTAAAGACAAAGGAGCAAAACTTGAGTTTCTTCCTTTCACTATGTGTGACAGTTGGAGGTTTTGTGTTTAAAATTTAAAGCAGTTATGCAGTGCAAATCAGGAGATGTAATATTTGTGTTTGGTAAATGCACATTTTAGTTAATGAACTATATTCATTACAGGAGTCCCTTGGTGGTCCAAATGCATTTGTTAACTGAAAGATTGCAGCGAATCCACCTACAAGTTATGTTTTGTTGGAATGTTAGAGGTCATTTTGTCATTGAAAGAAAGGCCTGGTGATTTACTTCCAAAAAATTAGCCACTGAAAACCCTATGGAGCACAGTTCTACTCTGACATACGTGGTGTTCCTATGACTCAGAGTCAACTCAATGGCAATTTTTAGTAGCTATTCATTATATATAATCATTATATAATAAACTATATAAATAATAATAATGAAATATATTCATGTAATTCTGTGTTCTTTACTAAGTAATCAAGTAGAGGAGGAAGTGTTAAGGGATGATACACTCTGAGTGCCAATTATGCTAGGTATGCCACTGGTTTGTGCAACTCTGCAGAGGGGTGACCTGGGCAGCTCCCCACTCTGGGGATATCAAAGAAGAAAGTCTCATACTTTATTAGGAGTGAAAGAAAAGGAAATTTACTGAAGAATAATACAGCTAGAGTTGGGCATTGCTGTTGTTGTTGTTATGTGCCATCAAGTTGGCCCGACTCATAGCAACTCTCCTTGGGTTTCTGAGGCAGTATCACTACAGAAGTAGATTGCCCAACCTTCCTTCCGAGGAGTGGCTGGTAGGCTTGAACTGCCAGGTAGGTAAAAATACAAAGCACTCTATCATTCAAGCAGAGAAAGGGGTCTGTATACATAGAGAACAAAGGAAAGCTAGGGAGTTAATGATTGATTGTAGATAAGATCAGCTTCAGCTTGAATCCTTTGAAATGTAAAGGTCAGCCACTTGGCTAGTAAGTTAACACCTAGGTAAGTGGTGCCAACTGGTTCAGTTATACATGATTACAGTTGGTTATACATGATTGTAGTTAGTTATACATGCCTATAGTCATGAACATATTTTTTCCAAGAATAAATTGTATACATCTTGACACATTCTACTCAAATGGTTTACATCTTGACCCTTGTTTCCTGGGAATGCATTTGGCCCCATCATTCTTACATCTGACACAAGTGCCTCCAGTTTAAAATTTGTCTGTTTACATTTCCCCCTCTTGATAAAGCCTCCATGAGACGGTACTGATTGCACACAATAGAGTAGCCTTCTGCATGGACTTTAGTTTCTTGAAGAGCTTTGTTTAATGAAAATTATTTTCTTCACTTGGCCAAGGTAATAGGCCTCATTTCAGAGTGAGTGAGTTTTATGGGGAATATCTTAACGGACGAGGCCACATTCAAGGAACATTTTAGGACAGACTGTTAGAGGTCAAGGTAAAGTATACCCAAGGAGATAAAAGGGAGGTGATTTAAAAGCATGATTATTGGTGAAAGCTCATGAAATCATAGTGATTTTATGTGAAGGGTCAAATGGTTTTGAAGTATAGCATTTCATGAATAAAGTACATTGAACTAAAGCAAAATAGCATTTTATAATTACAATGATAGAAATGAGGAGGAATATAAAGATTCTAAAATAAAGTATTTTCCATCATCCATCTCAAGAAGAAAACCAAATACTTACCATTTCAGTTAAGGAAGGTACAAGATCATTAATGAGAGATACTATGCACTGCATGGGAGCTCTGGTAGCATAGTGCCTAAGGCACTTGACTGCTAACCAGAAGGCTGGCGGTTCAAACCCACCAGCCACTCCTCGGAAGGAAGGTTGGGCAATCCTACTTCCGTAGTGATACTGCCTCGGAAACCCAAGGAGGGGTCGCTATGAGTCGGGGCTGACTCGACGGCACATAACAACAACATGCACTGCATATGTCTATTAGTTATGCTGTTGTTGTTGTTGTTATATACCGTCGAGTCAGCCCTGACTCATAGCGACCCCTCCTTGGGTTTCCGAGGCAGTATCACTACGGAAGTAGGATTGCCCAACCTTCCTTCCGAGGAGTGGCTGGTGGGTTTGAACCACCAGCCTTCTGGTTAGCAGTCAAGTGCTTTAGGCACTATGCTACCAGAGCTCCTATTAGTTATGTAGTGCTGCTATAATAAAAATATCACAAGTGGATAGCTTTAGTAGACAGAAATTTATTTCCTCACAATTTAGGAGACTGGAAGTCTGAAATCAAGGTGCCATCTCTAGGGGAAGGCTTTCTCCTTGTCTCTTCTGAACTTCTGCTTTTGGGCAATCTTTTTGTGCTTGGCATCTTTCTTTCCCTAGCTCTTCTTGCTAACTTGTATTTAATCTCTTTTATATCTCAAAAGAGATGACTCTTGATACAACCTACAATAATCCTACCTCATTAACATAACAAAGAGAAAGCCATTCTCAAATTACAACCACAGGCACAGAGTTTAGGACCCACAGCACACAAATTTTAGGGGAGACAATTCAATCTGGAACAATATGATTAACATAAAATGTATAACACTATTATCAGGAACATAGGCACAGCAATCAGATTTTATGGCAGTGAGAATGTCAAGTAGCATTTTGGAGTACTACTTTTCTCATCATTGTTATTTCATTGTTGATCTCTTGAAGCTCATGGGCACTGTCATTTAGGTCAAATTGTACTTTTTGGTTAATATTTCTAAATGTTCTGTAATATCTTTAAGTCCTATATGAGGTGAAATTATTGCTGCTAAATGACCAAGCCAATGCACACTGATTGAGACCATTGAACTCTTTATATGGATACATTAGCTGGAAGAGGGAGTTCAGTTAAAATACATCCTTGCGTCCAGCACAGACCCAAAGTACATTTTCCAATCCAGCCTGGTGGGATCCAGGGCCTAAGCTTGCTTCCACATACCCAAAACGTGCTGTTGGGGGCTACCACAAGATCCAAAAAGAGGCCATTTATCAGTGGAAAATCTAGTAATAGGGATTTCCTGTAGTAATGAACTATTTCTCTATTCTTGAATCCATAGATCAAGAGCAGCCCAGTCAGATCCTTGTAGTAGAGAGACCCACCAAGGAAGATCAGACTGATTTTAAGTTGGGATGACACCACATATACAACAATGAAACCTTTTAAAATATTGAGCATAGCATTTGCCTAATCCGGGAAAATATTAGTAGAGGAATGACTGTAATAAAAATAAAAAGGAAACAAAAATAAAGACATGCATTGTTCAGGGCTGGTCCAGAGTCTTGTGTCAGCCTCTGCCTAAGATGTCATCTGCCACATAAGTGTTTAAATGTAACCTTCAATTCTCTGGTGGGTTGGCTAGTCCAAAGGGGAGTCTTAGCCTTTTTTTAAGTGTGACAAATGGATCCAACATTTTATTCCCTCTAATTTGGCTGAACATGAATTGGTGACGAGAACTAAATATAGCCCCTTTCAATGAGGTTCTAATGAGTCTTTTATTTGATATTTCTTCCAATACACATACTTTCCTAGGGTGATTTTAGGAAGACTTTGGAAGTCTAGTTTCTGTCTGTCAAAAGCTTCTCTAACCTGTGAAAGATATTCCTTAGAATATTGTATTAAAGACTGGTAATACTTCTGTAATTCAGGTTGAAACAATGGTAGAGTTGGAAAGGCAACATAAGAAAGATCCATGGGTCTCCTAGTCATTATTTCATAGGAGGTACATTTGTGAGAGCCAAATGGTATGGACCTCAGATTTAAAAGAACTAAGGGAAGGTACCTTACCAAACCAAAAACCAAACCCACTGCCATCGAGTCAATTCCAACTCTTAGCAACCCTATTGGGTTTCTGAGGTGGTAAATTGTTATGGAAGTAGATTGCCCAGTCTTCATTCTGTGGAGTGGCTGGTGGGTTTGAACCACCAACCTTCTGTTTAACAGTCAGATGCCTTAGGTACTGTGCTACCAGAGTACCTTGGGAAGGACCTTAGTCTAGGATAAATTTAAAGTTTCACAAAGCTTTACTATTTGAATAATTATTATTCTTTTAGATCTCTCTACTAGACCAGAAGACCAAAGGGGACTGGGATAATGTAGCCTTTGATAAATGGGAAAATCTCAACACAGTTCTAGGATGACTTGACCAATGGAATAAGTTCCTGGATCAAGGGTCTTTGGTGCTTCCTAGGTAGGTAGGAGCTCTGGTGGCATAGTGGATAAGGCATTTGACTGCTAACCAGGAGGTCAGCAGTTCAAACCCACCAGCTGCACCACAGAAGGAAGACTGGGTGATCTACTTCTGTAAAGATTTACAGCCTCAGAAACCCAATGGGGGTCACTATGAGTCAGAAACAACTCGATGGCAGTGAATTTGAACTAGGGTTTTTTCTTGATAGGTAGGTATGATGTTTTCAAGAAGTTTCTTTGCTACAAAGGCTGAATAGCATGATGGCAGGGGATGGTTACCCAATGTGAAAATCTACAAATAATTACTAATGCATACTTATAACCATTTGAGGGTGGAAGCTGAATAAAATCTAGCTGCCATTCAAGGTAAAGGGTAAAGGGTATTGTCCAAGTAGGCCTTCAAGGTGTTTGCCAGGATTGCAGTGAAGGCAAATACAGCGAAGTGTGGTAACATGTTGTTTTGGTTACCTAGTGCCACTCTAACAGAAAATACCACAACTGTGATGGCTTTAATAAACAGGAGTTTATTCTCTTACTGTTTGGGAGGTTAGAAGTCAAAGTTCCAGGTGCCAGGCTCTAGGGACTGGGTGAAAGCCCCTTGACCTTGGGCTTCTTCTCTGCCTCTTGCTCCCGGCCCACTGAAGCTAGAGGCATCTCTTCACTCAGGCAGCTGTTGGCTGCTGAGGCTGACAAACCCAAGGTTGACAAGTGAAAAGGCACAGTCACAGTATTACCAAACCACATGGCAGGCTATTAATTCAAGTCCATTAAAAGTCCCAAGATCTGCAGGGCAACATGGCAGGCTGCTGAACGGCTCAGGTACATGCAGGGTTCAAGCATACCATTAGCTGGAGACCTTCCTCAAAGTTGCTTCTTATATACTGGAAGCAGCCCACACCACTAAAGCAGCTACTCAGCTGCTCCAAGTAGATTCCACCATGGAGTTAATTACCAATCTCACCATGGGGAATAACTACATCTAGCTGCCCAGCCACTCAACCAGACCCAGCTAAGCTGACATACAACCTTAACTACCACACATGTTCAGCAGCCTCAAAAAATTTCTTCTGTCAATCGAGACCTTTTTTAAGGTCTCAATCATTTTATCTCATCCCATATGGAAACCTTCATGTAAGGTTCGTATCATAGGAATATGCAGGAGATTGGGTAATACAGTTTTCTTATTAGGCCCAGTCCACAATTTAGTGGCAGGATCTTGGTAACAACCTGCCTCCTTCCATGCCATAATTTCATCTGTTTGGGATAATTTTTGGTGTTTTAAAGTTTTTTCTAAAGTTAATTCATGAAGGTTGGAGTTATCAATAAACAAATTTGGGAATTCCCTTTCTTTATCATAAGTACAGAAATAACTTGAGAGGCAGCTTGTTTGGTTGCCATATCAGCAAGATTATTTCCCCTAATTTCTTTAGTTTGAGGTGCTCCTTTTGGTCAGTGAATTTGTATTTTTTTATCACAGCAATTTCAGAGGGGAGTAATAGGGCCTCTAGAAAGTCCACAATTAAGCTCCATTTTTTCTTTTTATGACATTTCTGGAAGAGATTAAAAATCCGTTTTGTTTTCATAACATGTTAAATCATATACAATTCCAAAACAATATCTACTGCCCATAAATATATTAACTGATTTTCCTGATAAAATTCTACAAGGTTGTGTTAGACTGGGTTCTCTAGAGAAACAAAACCAGTAAAGCTTATATAGAGAGAAAGAGAAATTTATCTTAGGAAAATGGCCCACACACTTATAGAAGCTAGCAAGTCCCAAGTTCTTGGATCAAACATCAAGCTGGAGGCTTTTTTCAACTCACAGAGCTTCAGGGGCTGAGGAGCTCAAGGTTGGCAGGCAGTATACTGGAGTCAGTATAGTGACTCCAAAAATGATGAATCCAAGATCTTCAGGCCGAATGGTGGATTGTTCACTCACGGACAGTTGTAGGCAGAATCCCAATCCACAGAAGAGTGTCTCTTTTCCCAGGATGTCCATAAATATACTGGAACCAGGCCACACCCCTAGGGAAACTCCCTTTCAACGGATTGGCTGCTCAAAACATATACATCTGATCCCATCATTGGAACAACCCACATCACAATTGCTCAAACCACACAGAATTGTGGTCCAGCCAAGTTGACACACAACTCCAACTATCACAAAGGTCTACCAAAAAAGAAAAACACCAAACTCACTGCCATCAAGTCAATTCTGACTCATAAGGACCCTCATTGGGCTTCTGAGGTGGTAAATCTTTACAGAAGTAGATTGCCTAGTCTTCCTTCCACGGAATGGCTGATGGGTTTGAACCACCAATCTTCTGGTTAGCAGTCTGATGCCTTAGGCACCGTGCTGCCAGAGCTCCTTACAAGCTCTTGTGAGGGTAATTAATTTGGCTTGTTGGGCTGAAGTAGCTTCAGGGAGACCCTGACTTTCAAGGACTTCAGTAGAAGTCATAACAGAGTATCTAGCTTGATAGTGAGGACTAGTAGGATTAGGTTTTAAATAGAAACCATTCACAAACAAAACTAATCAGGATTAATTAAAGGAGTCTCTTTCAAGTGTTTCTGAGGGATTAAAAGTTGCTTAGTCAAGTCTAGACAATCATGTGTAGGATAGTTGTTCTTAATAGTTGCAGGGAGAAGAGTAGATGGATTTAAACAGGCCACAGAATGTAGCCTAATGTTAGATGTAGCCAGGAGAAGAACTTCATAGGAGCTGAGCCTTCTGGCAGAAAGATGTTGTGTAAAGGAAGAATTAAGTAAGGCAGACACAGCATGGAGCACATAGACATCTAAGAAGTTTCCCAGCACCACATCTGCTGTGACTTCCACTAGTTTGGCAATAGCAGCCACAGTCCTAAGGCAGGAAGGTATTCTCTGACTACAGGGTCAAGCTGTAGGCTATAAACACCTATAAGTCTTTGTTGTCTTCCATGATTTTGAGTTAGTATGACTTAAGTATTTCCAGCTGCTTCATGTACAAATAAGGAAAAAATCTAGGTAGTGATTAGTAAAATGTAAAGCAGGCTTTTAAAGCCCCTTTAAATTGAACTATGGCCTCTCAATCTGGTGCAATTTGGAATTAATCCAGCTCAGAAATTTTAAATATTTATGTAAAGGTAGAGCCAACAACCAAAAATAAATAAATAAATAAGATAACCTAAGTTCAATAGAGATGCCATCTGTAGAAATTTGGCAGCCCAAATATTTAACAGAAGGCTGAGATAATTTTAATTTTTCTTCGGAAACTTTAAGTCCATCAGCAGCAGGATGTTTTAATAAAGTTACACTGTCATTAAGACATGCTTGCTGGGAGGGTGAGGAAACTAGAAAATTATCAACATATTGCAGCAGTGTGGATTTATTTGTATACCATAAAGGTGGCAAATCCACATGCAGAAGCTGAGAATGGTAGGTGAGGGATTCCATAAATCCTTGAGATATTACAATCCAAATAAATTGTTCATTTTTTTTTCTCCCAGGCAAAAACAAATAAATATTGACTTTCAGAATGCACAAGAATAATGCAAAAAGCATTGCAAAGATACACAATTGTGAATTGCATCTGAAGGGACATTGGAAAGTAATAAATGAGGATTAGAGACTACTGAGAATCTAGGAATAACAATATGGTTCATTGCATGCACATTTTGAACAAATCTCCAGCCTCTATTATTTGCTGTTTAAAAAAAAAAAAACTGGAAGAACAGGAGTATTACAAGGGCTAGTATGAGGGACAATTAAACTTTTAGAAAGAAACTCTTGTATTATGGGAGCTAGTCCTTCTTTTGCTTCTTGTTTGAGTGGCTACTGGGGAATTTTGGGCAGAGGTTTAGATAAATATATTTGAAGTTACATTGGCTCAGTTGAAAAAATTCAACCTATATCTGTGGATGTAGGAAAAGGAGAGGACTAGGCTGAGCTGAATTTTGGAGATACATGAAAAATACTTCCATATATGTCTTCTCCTTCCTGGATAGGTCTTATTTAGAGCCTGTCTCTGTTGACTTAGTGATATCAGGCAGACTCAATATTATTTTCCCCTTTTCATTAAATTGTAAATGGCAATTCCATTTGGATAAAAGCTCTCTTCCCATTAGATTGACATGGATATCAGGTCTAAGCAACAACAACAACAAAAAGGTGGAAATCTTCACTAAGACCAAAAGATATCAGAACAGGTTGGGAATGAATCAGCATTTGTTCCTGATTGGTGATCCCACTGCTTTTGAGGTTTTAATACTCTGAGGCTGGGATTTTTGTAAACAGGTGGCATTAATAGCAGGTAGGATGTCACCAATTTCAATTAAAAATTGGCAAGGTTCTCCATTAATAAATAAAGTGGTTTCTTCTTGCGGATTAAGAGCTATGACAGGAAAAGTCCCTGTTTTATTCCTGGATCTCCTTCAGTCTGGATCAGATTGTAGGATATTTTAAAGGGAGTGGGGTGTCTTAGTGATCTAGTGCTACTATAAGAGAAATACCACAAATAGATGGCTTTAAGGAACAGAAGTTTATTCTCTCACAATTTAGGAGGCTAGAAATGTGAATTCAGTGTGTCAGCTCTACAGGAAAGGCTTTCTCTCTGTCAGCTCTGGGAGAGCCTTGTCTCCTTTGAACATCCGTGGGCCTAGTATTCCTTGGAGATCTACATGTGTCTTGCCATCAATATTCCCCTGGATCTAGGAAGTTCTCAGCATGGGGACCCTGTATCCAAAGGATGCACTCCACTCCCAGCTGTTCTTTCTTGGCAGTACTCAGGTCCTTATCTCTCCGATCACTTCTCTCTCCTTTTATCTCTTGTAAGATAAAAGGTGATACAGGCTACAGCCCTGGGAAACTCTTCTTACATCAGATCAGGGCTGTGACCTGAGTAAGGGTATTGCCTCCTATTTTAATCCTCTTACAACTGATTGGCTGATCACATCAGATCACATTATGAGGATGATTACATCATTGCAAAACTACCATATTTCATCATTACATAACTGCCAAACCACGGAGAATCATGTGCAGCCAACTCTGATAATTATAAACACTTTAATCTTTTTTTTTTCCTTTTTACAATTTTTTTATCTCTTTTTTTTTTTTAATTTATTGTGATTTGGGTGAAGGTTTACAGAGCAAATTCACTTTCCATGCAGCAGTTCACATATACTTTGTCTCATGTCATTGACCACAGTTTACCACAATGCAACAGCTCCCCTCCCACTTCCTCCCCATAGTTACCTCTTCCCAGTGACCATCCCTCCATACCCTCCTGAGCCCTGAGCTGTCTCCCTGTGCATAAGCAGCCCTTCCTTCTTCCATGATTGTTCTCTCCAGGGTGTGTGTCTACTTGAGGTAAATGTTTAACTCACATGCCTGTACATTGTTTGGCTGG
>NW_006921820.1:2756557-2758957 GCF_000298275.1 Orycteropus afer afer | reverse complement strand
GTTTAGTCCACTTTTGTATCCTTCCCTTCAAGGCTCAGGGGTCCAAGATTATCTTCTGTGTCTGTGTTAATTGGTTTCCCTTTTCTTTGTTGAAGAGCATCTGTGCAGTCCTTCTGCCTAGTCTGCCATCTTGCCGGAACTCAAACACTTTAATCTTTATTTTGTTGACAAGAGTGAATTTTAGGCTAATCAATTAGTAGAAGAGGCCTTTAAGTCAGCCTCTAATAGTTTTTTACTAATGGCTCAGAGTCTTCTAACAGTGTGGTGATCATTTTATCAATATTTAAGGCTAAACTGTCTGAGATGAGACAATGTATCTGCCTAGCTCCTTCCCATCTCCTAATTCCCATTGGCCAGGTTTCACCCCAGAGAAAGCTTTGTTATTGTTAGCTGATGTGGACTCAGTCCCTGACTCATGGCAGCCCCATGCACAGCAGGATCACACCTTGTCTCTATTATTTGATTTCTCACAATAAAAATAATATACAGAAAATCCCTAAGAGTACACAAGAAAATTTTGGATAGCTTGTTAGTAATGTAAAGTACATGGTACCATTGTGGGGGTGGGACCATGAAAATAAGGTGTATGGAACCCTAATATGAGTATTCATCAGTTTTGTCATCTTGCTAGGCTTAAAATAAGCCATCTCAGAGGCAGAAAAGCAGGATCTCACTGCCATCAAGAGAAAAGAAGCAGCAGTGGAGCACATCCTTGGATCTGAGATCCCTGCACTAAGACAGCAGAGAGATAGCAGAGAGACGTCAGCAGTAGAGGCAGCAGAACCAAAACATCAGCATGAGACAGAGCAATGGGCTTGCTGGCCCACTGAGTTAAAAAGCTGAGTGTCTTTGGGCAGGAGCCTTGCTGGCAGAGTGGGGTACACCTAGGTGCAACTATCAGCAGAGCCAAAAGAGCTTTGTAACACTTGCCCAAGTAGGGCTGAGGGAAGGCCAAGAGGCCAAGGGCCTTCAGGTATGGCTGAAGGGAGGCTGTCCTGATGGAAGAATTGGATCCTGAGCATTCCTGAACCTGAACTGTGACCTGGTACTTCCCTAATAAACCCTATAATTGTGAGTATTATCTGTGAGTTCTGTGTGGCCATTGCAAAGAATTATCAAATGCAGCAGAGTATAGAGTGTTGTGGGAGGGATGGTTGATGTCAGAATCAGTAAAAAAGTTGGAGGGTGATAGTATGTCTGACTTCTGCCTTATGGGAGTCAGCTTTGGGCTGTTGCTGTTGGTGATCCTTCTCCCCTCTTGTGAAGTTAGGAGAAGTCAGAGGATCCTGCCCCCTGCCCTTTTTGTAAGAGTCCAGAAATAAATCCACACTTCTATGGTCAACTGATTTTTTTTACAAGGATGTTAAGACCATTCAATAGGAAAAGAAGAGTCTGTTGAACAAATGTTGTTGTTGTTTTTGTTATGTGCCATCGAGTCGGACCCAACTCATAGCGACCCCTCCTTGGCTTTCTGAGGCAGTATCACTATGGAAGTAGATTGCCCCATCTTCCTTCTGAGGAGTAGCTGGTGGGTTTGAACTGCCAGCCTTCTGGTTAGCAGTTAAGTGCCTTAGGCACTAAGCTACCAGAGCTCCCCTTCAACAAATAGTGCTAGGTAGATTGGATTTCCACAAGCAGAAAAATGAAACAGGATCCATTCCCCACACCATACATAAAAATAAATCCAAAATGGATTAAGGACCTAAATGTGCAAACTAAAACAATAAAATTCTGAGAAACAGGGCAGTGCTATCAAGCCTAGCTTTCAATAATGGATTATCTAATATAATAATAAAAGGACAAACAACAAAAGAGAAAATAAATAAATAGGACTTTATAAAAATTAAAAAACTTTCATTCATCAAGACTTCACCAATCTTGGAGTTCCAGCAAGATGGCGGACTAGGAAGAAGGACTGCACAGATGCTCTTCAACAAAAAAAAGGGAAACCAATTAACACAGACACAGAAGATAATCTTGGACCACTGAGCCTTGAAGGGAAGGATACAAAAGTGGACTAAACCCCAACTAGAAGAATTTGCATGAACATACCAAAAAAGGAGACACACGGAGCTGCAGTCTGGCAGCGGCCTGAGCAACCCTGATGGCACAGACGACAGGGCTTAGAGATTCCTGAGTGGTGGTAGGACCTAAGATTTAACCCAAAAATCACCCTGCTAGCCAGGGACTGCGCAGAGGACTGTGCACAGTGGCTGGGGAACAAACAGAGAAGGTGAAGAGAAAGGTGGGCTGAGCTGTGGACTTTTGCCGGTCTGGAGGACGCCATTTTGTAGGTTTAAAAAGCGGCTTGACTATTTTGGATATTCAAAGAGACAGTGCTCTCACAGATTTCTGGGGCTTAAGAACACATTCTGCTTTCCAGCAACCCCAAGGACACTC
>NW_006921820.1:2743641-2753174 GCF_000298275.1 Orycteropus afer afer | reverse complement strand
TGGTAAACTGTGGTCAATGACATGAGACAAAGTATATGTGAACTGCTGTATGGAAAGTGAATTTGCTCTGTAAATCTTCACCCAAATCACACAAAAAAAAGACTTCACCAAAAAAGCCAACAAGCTACTAACTGAGAGAATATCTTCAGAAAACATGGATCTGACAAGAATCTAATTACAAAACTATATATAAAACTTGGACAACTTAACAAAAAGACAAATAACCCAATCATAAACAGATATTTCACCAAAGAGGACATTCTAATGGCCACCAAACATATCAAAATACACTCGGCATCATTAACCATCAGAGAGGTGCAAATCAAAACCAAAATGAGATATCATTACACTCTCACTAGAACAAATAATATTAAAAAATAAAATAACAAATATTGGTGAGGATGTGGAGAAATGTAAAATGGTACAGCTGCTGTGGGAAACAGTGTGGTGGTTCCTCAAAAAACTAAAAATAGAACTACCATATAACTCAGCAATTCCACTCCTAGGCATATGCCCAAAAGACTTGAAAGCAGAGACTCAAAAAAAAACTTGTACACCGAAGTTCATTGCAGCAGTATTCACAATAGCCAAAAGGTAGAAACAACCTAAATGCCCATCAACAGATGAATGGATAAACAAAATGTGGTACATACATACAATAGAATACTACTCGGTCACTAGGAGAAATGAGGTCTTGATGCATACTACAGTATGGTTGGACCTTGAAGACATTATGCCAAGTGAAATAATCACAAAAGGACAAATATTGTATGACTTCACTTATATAAAAAGTCAAGAAAAGGCAAATGCATTATTAGTGGTTACCAGGGGTGAGAAGATGCAACAGGAGAATTTAAAAAAAAAAAAAAGCCATATTGCCATTTTTTGGAGTCCCTGGGTGTAAATGATTGACATCCTCGGCTGTTAACCAAAAGGTTGGAGATTCAAGTCTACCCAAAGGTATCTTGGAAGAAAAGCCTGGTGATCTTCTTCTGGAAAATCAGCATTGAAAACCTTATGGAGCATCCTGATGAAAAGGGGGAAAATGCAAAACAGAATTCCAAATTCTCAGGGAATCTAGACTTCCTGAATCCATGAAGGCCAGATGAGCCCCAAAAACTATTGCCCTGAGATAATCTTTAAACTTTAAATTAAAAATATCCCCTTGAGCATTGTGCTCATCTAAGATCTGTCTATATGGGATCAAACTGACAACAGCAACTCAGAAGTGTAGACAGGGAACTTAGAGGACAGTGAGTTTGTGTTACTGGAGGAGGGACAACTCAGGAAAGGAAGGTGAGAGTGGTTGCACAATTCAAAGAATATAATCAGTGGCCTTATACACGTAGAAACTGTTGAATTGGTGTATGTTTTGATATGTATACTCTTAACAGCAACACAAAGATAAAATAAATTATTTTCAAAAAATAAAATAAGACTCTATGGAGCACAGTTCTACTCTGACACACATGGGGTGACCATGAGTCAGAGTTGACTCAGCAGCAACTGGTTATTACCATCTTTTATTGCACACCCACTTTGTGTCTGGCATATATGCATGTCCATATGCACCTGCATCTTATTTAATCCTTGCCACAACCTTGATGGTATGCATCACCTTCCCACTTTACAGATGGAGAAACTGAGGCTCAAATATGCTCTGAGACTTGCCCAAGATCTCCCAGGAGTACAGAAGGCCTGGTTTTTACTCAAACTGTTCAGGGTTTGAATTTCTGTGAGGAAGCCAAGTCAAGAACATGCTAAGAGGGATGCCTACTGTTCCTTAATAAGACTTTTATCAATATGCTATAAAAAAAAATGTGCCTCCAACACACCATTGCACACTTCAGGCTGTCTTCTGGGCTGCCTCCTGTCTGGATGTTGTGTGTGGATGTCAATGCTCAATGAGGCAGTGAAGCCCCCTTCTCTCTTCTGTGGGCTCCCTTCCTGAGAGCCCACAGCTGAGCCAGGACTCCTAGCATGAGCTCTATCACCTGGACAAAACTCAGGGGCATGCAGAGTGATTTTCATTAACTGTGGGATCCTCTCATCCTTTGCCCACACTTTACAGCCCCCTCCTGGGTGAGATGCTTCTTCCAGCTGCTGGCCTGAAGCACCCGAGAAATTGCCCTCTTGAGTCAATACCACTCAGCTCAGGGACTGAGGTGGTGTGACAGCTGCCCCCTCCTAATTCTCTTTTCTAGGAAGTCGATACCTGGGACACCACCACGGTCATTACCCTCAAGGGAACAAATAAACACACTCAATAAGTGGAAGTATTTTTTAAGCTAAAAACCTGCTGCTCTGAATTTGCTAAAACTAGGTCAATATTTGGCTTTAGTCTCCAGGACAAACACCAGCCTGGAGAAACGTTTACAGTTGTGGAAGCTCCATAGGCCAATGGACACAGGGCAAGGAATGGGATGTTTGAAAATGTTATCTTGTACTTGTTTGGGAGCAAAAGACAAGTTTCTGGTTTCAAAAGGAAAAAAGAGGAACAATGCAAATGTAAAATGGAAGAGATGTGTAATATTGACAACAAATGTTCCATACCAAGGCTGTATTTTGTTGTTGTTGTTTAACAAATTCTTGCCAAATTGCAATGCCCTGTGAATGCATTGCACAAAGTATTTCATTATTCCTCTCTGAGCAGGAAGGTTTGTGAGTCTCTCAGCCTTTACTCCCTCCAGGTTCTCCATGTTTCTCTGATGTGGGGACCAAAGTTCCTAAGGGAGGGTTCTTCGGGGCCGTTCACTTCTCATTATTGGTTGACACAGTCAGGACAGCCTGGTAGGTATGTGACCAGTGCAGTTGCAAAGGGCCCAGGTTCAGAAGAACTGTTCTTGGATTAATGCCATGTGATTGGTTTAATGCTCTGTAATTGGTGTCTTGAAATTTGTCATGATTTTATCATTGAATTTATGCTTCATAAGTGGGAGTCATGTTCCAGGGACTTGGAGCCTTAGCTCACAGTGAAGTTGTGCCTCCTACCACCTCCCCAGAAGGGTTCTTAACTGCCAGACTGGGTCCTACTTGCCCCCCCTTCCCTGCATAATTCCATCCCTGCCAACATAGCCACTTTGTTCATGAGCCCATTGGACAATGACAGGAGTGGCTGGCAAAGGAGGATGATTGGTTTCCACAAAAATGCATCATCCTATCCACTTGTTAGAATCTTCCCCTGCTGAGGTCACCTTTGGTGAGCATTCACATGAGACACAAATATCTTCATTTATCTGGCTCATTCAGAGAGTTCTATTCACATGCCTCTTCCCCATACCTCTTTGTCACCAATTTTCCAGTCATGTTCCTTCCAAGTCCCTGACCATCCAGCCAAACCATTGGCCATAGCCCATGAATCAGTATATAATCACACATTTGGCCATTTCTCCTGCCAGGTAAAGTGAACAATCAGGTGCACTGCTCAAAGTTCTGGAAGCTGTCTTTCAGGGAGTTTCCAGAAAAGGACTGCAGTGCTGCCACTGTCCACTTTCAAGTGATGTCTGCATATCACACAAAATCATCTGTAAACTAGGTACATATTTTCTCTTCCTCAGGCAGCTGATCATAAGGATCTCCTCTCCATGAGATGATAGGTGCAGACTGGGAGAGGGAAAGTAACGGGACAGTAGTGAAGACCATGGGCATTTGGGCCACTTCCTCATGTAACTTGTGCCTTCAGGTCCTGCTCAAGCCCAATCTCATATATACCACTTCCATTTAATGATGGCGTACTGCTGTGCATTTCCAAGTTTGTGACTCCATGAGTCAGACAACACTCAGTTTATGATGGACAGCTCAGGCCATTCCGTGACTTGGTGGCCCTTAGATAAGCATTTAGCTCTACTAAGACCAGCAATAAGCCAAAAGCTATTTCTCAAAAGGAGAGTAGTTATCTGCAAAGTATAGCAAGGTTTTGATCCAAAATCCTAAGGGTCTTCACTGTGATTCACCAATAGGGTTCTGCCAAAGACTCCAAACATCATCTCTATCTGCCACTGACATTTCAAGAACCATTAGATAAACTGGATCATATGGCCCAAGTGGCAGAGTGGTTTGCATGGCAGCCTGAACCTATTTCAGAGCCTTCTCTTTTTCTGGGCCCCACTCAAAACTAGCAGCTTTTCTAGTCACTTGTTAAATAGGTTTTTCTGGTTACCTAGTACCACTCTGACAGAAATATACCACAAATGGGATGGCCTTAACAAACAGGAGTTTATTCTCTTACAGTTTGGAGGCTTTAAGTCCAAGTTCAAAGTGCCAGGCTCTAGGGGCTGGGTGAAAGCCCCTCAACCTTGGGGTCCAGCTCTGCCTCTTGCTCCTGGCCCACTGGAGCTAGAGGCTTTTCTTCACTCAGTCAGCTGCTGGCTGCTGAGGCAGACAGGCCCAAGGTTGACAAGTAAAAAGGCACAGTCCCACTGTTACCAAACGACACAGCAGGCCATTAATTTAAGTCCATTGTAAGTCCCAAAGTTGGCAGAGCATGGCAGGCTGCTGAACAATGACATGGCTACATGCAGGGTCCAAGCATGCCATAAGCTAGAGACCATTCCCCAAGGTTTCTGCTTATATACAGGAAGCAGATCACATCCCTAAGGCAGCTAACTCAGCTGCTCACAGTACATTCCACCATGGAGTTGATTACCAGTCTCATTATGAGGAACACTACTCCAGCTACCCAGCCACTCAGCCAGGCCTAGCCGAGTTGACACACACACTTAACTACCACATAGGTCATAGTAGTACATCCAAGTGAGGGATAGGTTGCCTCTAAAATCCAAAGAGGCCCACCAGGCATTATGCCTCCTTTTAGTTGTAGAAGCGGCCTGGTGCAACAACTTGTCCTTCACTTTAGGAGTATCTTGACATATCCCACACCACTGGACTCCTAGAACGCTCACTGAGGTGGATGGTGTCTGAATTTTTGTTGATTTTCCAACCTCTAGCACACAAATGTCTTACCAATAAGTCTAGAGTCATTGATAGTTTTCCTTCCTAGGTCCAATTAGCATAATGTCATCAATGTAACAGGCCAGTGTGACATTTATGGAAAGGAAAGGTAATCAAGGTCCTTGAGGACTAAATTATGACATAAAGCTAGAGTTATATGCCTTGAGATCCTGAGATAGGACAGTGATAGTGTATTGCTGACCTTGGCAGGTGAAGAAAAACTGCTTTTGGTATTCTTTCAAAATTGGTATTGAGAAAAAGGTATTAGCCAGTTCAATACAGGCAGACCTTGGAGATATTGTGGGTTCAGTTCTAGACACTGCAGTAAAGCAAATATCACAATAAAGCAAGTCACATGAATTTTTCGGTTTCCAAGTGCACATAAAAGTTATGTTTACATTATACTGTAGTCTGTTAAGTGTGCAATCACACTATGAAAAAATGTGAAATACTGTGAGAATTACCAAAATGTGATACAGAGACAGGAAGTGAGCACATGCTGAAAAATGGCACCATGAGTTGCTCGATGCAGGGCTGCCACAAACCTTCAATTTGTAAATAACGCACTATTTGTGAAATGAAAAATGTAAAGCACAATAAAACTAGGTATGCCTATAGCTGCATACCACAGATATATTAATTTACTCAAACAATGAAAGCACATCTGGAATAGCAGCTACAGTTGGAGTCACCACCTGGTTAAGTTTACAATAATTCACTGTCATTCTCCATTTACAATAATTCATCTGTTTTTCACACAGGCCAAATAGGAAAATTAAATAGGGATGTGGTGGAAATCACCACCCCTGTATCCATCAAGTCCTTGATGGTGGTACTAATCTATGCAATCCCTCTAGGAATATGATATTGCTTTTGGCTTACTATTTTTCTAGGTAGAGGCAGTTCTAATGACTTCCAATTGGCTTTTCCTGCCATATATATAATAGCCCTTATTCCACATGTCAGGGATCCAATTGTGGGGGTTCTGCCAGTTGCTGAAGGGGCCTTAGCAGACAAAGATGGAGTAATCTCTGCTGATGGTAGGGGTGGTGCTGTTGGCAGGAGTGATTCAACAGAATTTAGGGGCCCAGTGTCCCAATCTTCTTGATTATCTTCCCATATGTCCCCATCCCTAGTTTCAGAATCCCATTTCTTCCCAACCAGTGTCCTTACTTTAACTTCAGACACCATTTGAAATTGGGGATTCAATTGGCATTGATTCTGCCACTCTTGCTATAAGAATCTGGGTTTGGTTTTTGGCATTATCAGTTACTACAAGAAATAAGGCTTTTCTTCAGGGCACACACAGCAATTTTCAGGGCTTTTTTGTGGCACTTGCACTGTGACTCGAGCTCTGAATTCATCACTTTCTTTTACCACTTTGTCTAGTGAAAGTAGCACCAACCTATTGACTTCCTTATACTTCTCATTCTGACAAAATTGTAGAAAAGTATAAAATATGTGTGGTAGTTAAGGTTATGTATGTGTCAACTTGCCTGGGCCTGGTTGAGTGGCTGGGCAGCTGGTTGTAGTTATTCCCCATGATGAGACTGGCAATCAACTCCATGGTGGAATCTGCTGCAAGCAGCTGAGTAGCTGCTTTAAGGATATAGTCAGCTTCCAGTCTATAAGGAGAAGCTTTAGGAATGGTCTGCAGCTTTTTGGTATGCTTGCACCCTGCATGTAGCTGAATCCTCACTCAGCAGCCTTCCATGCCCTGCCAATCTTTGGACTTCTTCTAGACTTGAACTAGTAGCCTACCGTGTTGTTTGATTGTCTTGGGACTGCGTATTTTATTTGTTGACTTTGGGTTTGCCAGCCTCAGCAGCCAGCAGCTAAGTTAAGAAAGGCCTCCAGCTTCAGTGGGCTGAAAGCAAGAGGCAGAGCTAAAGCCCAAGGTAGAGGGGCTTTCACCCAGCCCCTAGAGTTTGGCACTTTGAACTCAGACTTCTAGCCTCCTAAGCTGTGAAAGAATAAATCCCTATTTGTTAAAGCCACTCATTTGTGGTATTTTCTGTTCAAGCGGCACTAGAGAACCAAAACAACATGCAATCAGCCGGAGCCTTGTTTCTCACAAATATTTGATCTATTGATGGTGATATTTTCCTTATTTCTACTGCCACCTCACATCATGAATTTAGCTGTTCTCACTTTACTACCAGAGGCAGAGTCATCAGCACTTTTAACATTAGCCAGACATAAGCACCAATTTAGAAAACTCATCCTTACAATTTTGTCTCTTTGGTACCAAATGTCTTAGGCTGGGTTCTCTAGAGAAGCAGAACAAGTGAAGCACAGCTGGATAGAAAGAGAGAAATATTTATCTCAAGGAAAAGGCTCACACAGTTGCAGAGGCTGGCAAGTCCCAAATCCATGGGTCAGGCATCAGGCTAGAGGCTTTTCCTGACTCACATAGTTGCAGGGGCTGACAAACCCAAAATTGGGAGTGAGATGACAGGCTTTTGGCTTACAGGGTTGTAGAAGCTGGTGAATCCTAAAATTGGCAGGTCAGATGGCAGGCTGCTAGCTTAGGTCCCAAGAATCGGAGGTCAGATGATGATGAGCTGGATGCAGGATCCAGAGCAGAACATATTGGATGCAAGTCACAACCCCAAGGAAGCTCCCCTTACATCAGAGTAAGGGTGCAGTGCATTGAATTACTTAGTATGACTCTTCTAGCCATGGTCTGTATGACTCTTCTAGCCATGGTCTTTATGACTCCCACCAGATGATTGGGTGGAACTATGTAAATCTATGGTGCTTGTGGCCTACCAAGAGGATTGGATAGCTTGCTAATAAGGCAAATAAGGTACACAGCATGCTTGTGGGGACAAGACTATGCAAATAAGGTGTATGGAACCCTAACATATTGGTCAGCTTTGCCATCTCACTAGGCTTAAAATGAGCCATCCCAGAGGTGGAAAGGGGAATCTCACTATTACCAGGAGTGAAGCATATCCTTGGACCCAAGATCCCTTTGTTGGACCTCCTCAACCCAGGAGACAGAGAGAGACAGTTGTAACTCTTTCCTGAGATGGCAGAGAAACAGAGGCAGCAGAACCAAGAAATCTGCACAAGACAGAGCATTAGGCTTCCTAGCCCATGGAATGAGAAACCTGAGTGCCTTTGGGCAGGAAGCTTGCTGGTGGAGTGGGGTGCCTCTCTGGGCACCTATTTATCAAAGCTAAAAGAGCTTTGTTAACAACGGCCTGAGTGGGGCAGAACCCGAGACACAGAGAAGAGTGCCCATGGCAAGGCTAAGAAGAAACCATCCCTATCGAAGAATTGTATCCTGAGTGTTCCTGAACCTGAAATGTAACTTGTTACATGCCTGATAAACCCCATTATTGTCAGTATTTTCTGTAAGTTCCCTGTGGCCACTGCAATGAATTATTGAACCCAGCAGAAAGTAGAGAGTGCCATGGTATGGACAGCTGGTGTCAGAATTGAAAAATGTTAGAGGGTGGCAGCATGTCTGGCCTCTGCCTCATAAGAGTCAGCCTGGGGCTTTTGATGTTGTTTGGGATCCTTTTTCCCCTTGTGAAATTAGAGGAAGTCAGAAGATGCTGTCCCCATACCCTTTTTTGCAAAGGGCATGACTTGAGTAAGGCTGGGACCTTACTCAAGTCATGCCCTTTTATAAGGCTATGACTCAAGATATACCAAACACTAATACTACCTCATTAACTTATAACCAAAACCAAACCAAACTCACTGCCATTGAATCTGTTTGACTCATTTGTTGTTGTTGTTGTTATTTGCCGTCGAGTCGGCCCCGACTCATAGCGACCCCTCCTTGGGTTTCCGAGGCAGTATCACTACGGAAGTAGGATTGCCCAACCTTCCTTCCGAGGAGTGGCTGGTGAGTTTGAACCGCCAGCCTTCTGGTTAGCAGTCAAGTGCTTTAGCCACTATGCTACCAGAGCTCCCATAGTGACTCATAGTGACCCTATAGGACAGAATAGAACTGCCCCATAGGGTTTCCAAGCCTGTAAATCTTTACAGAAGAAAACTGCTTCATCTTTCTGCTGAAGAATGGCTGGTGGGTTCAAACCAAGCATCTTTTGGTTAGCAGCTGAGTAGTTTAACCGGTACACCACCAGAGCACCATCATTAACATATAGAGATTACGATTTACAACATATAAAATGGAGCATACTTACATAATGTAATACCACACAATTAAAGATAAATGCATCAGATCACAAAATAGAGGACAACCACACAGTACTGGAAAGTATGGCCTAGCCAAGCTGACACATAACATTAATCATCACAAGAATCCATAGAAGAATCCTAATCAAAAGGGGGAAAATACAGAACAGAATTTCAAATTCTCATTGAGAGTTTCTGGAACCATAGAAGATGGATGACCCCTGAAACTGTTGCCCTGAGATAATCTTTAAACCCTAAACCAAAAATATTACCTGGAGTTTCCTTTAAACCAAACAATAGCTTAGCTTAATTAGTAAGGAACGTCTGCCTTGAGCATTGTGCTCTTTTTTCTTTTTTTCAGTTTTCTTTCTTTTTGTTTTGTTTTGCTTTTTAATTGTGATTTGGGTGAAGATTTACAGAGCAAATTC
>NW_006921820.1:2728986-2742821 GCF_000298275.1 Orycteropus afer afer | reverse complement strand
CTGGGAATTCTGATCATTCACATAAACTTATAGGACCATTGTCTGCCAACGCTATACTTGTTCTTGGATACACTCCCCATTTCATAGACATACCTAATAGTTCAGCCTGTCCACCCATCTATCCACCCATATACCCATGTTTGCCCTCACTGACAATGCAGTACCGTATGTGCAAAAGGGTTCATCTTTGTTGTCTGTACCTCCCATGTACCTCTCTATGTCTTTCTCATCCTCAGAGCATTGTGCTCTTTCAAAGAACTATCTGTATGGGATCCAGATGACAACAGCAACTGGAAATGTTAGCTAGGAACCTTCGGGAGCAGTGAGTATATGTTAGGTTACCCAGAAAAGGAGGGTTAGAATGGTTGCACAACTTGAAGAATGTAATCCGTGTCACTGAATTGTATAAATTGCTGACTTGGTGTATGTTCTACTATGTATATTCTCAACAACCACCAAAAAAAGTAAAAGAAGTTATTAGGTGGAAGAAGGAGCAATATAAAAACACCATGACAGGTTGAGAGTGAGATCAAAAGCTTTTCCCTGGCTTTTTGAGCAAAAGATGCTGCCATTTCATTTTGCAATGGGTCCTGCAAATTATGTAGCAATTGTGTGCATTTTTGGGCGACAGGCAGCTCTCACTGGCTCCCCACCCCTTGTTCAGTGACATGATGTCATGCTGATAGCTTGAAATGGCCATGGTGAGAGTATTTGCAGCAGGGAAAAGACATAAACCAGGATTATTTATTTATTTTTAGAGCTGGTTGTTAAATCTTCGCCAGCACACCATTCCACAGAGCCCTCATGAAATGCTGCAAACTTCTAATTCTTGTTCTTTTTGTTACCTAAACTGGACAGGCACAAACTTCTAGGGGGCAGTGCAGAGCCATGAAAGGAAGGCTAAAGAAGAAAAATGACTACCAAATGCCAACTGCTAATCCAAACCATTTTACCCCTGTTTCACAAATGAGGAAACAGAGAGGAAATGGAACTCATGTAGGGCTGCACAGCAGACCAATCACCAAGCTGACATTTGCATTCAAAGTTTCCACTTTTCCCAAGTCAGGAGGAAGGGTCTTTAGAGCCACATGTCCCTTGTCCCTGCACAGTGCCTAGCACAGGGCTCTAACCTACAGGAAAGAATTAAGACAGGGGGCTTAGAAGACACGTGGCAGGAAGGGAGCTGGAGGAAGTCCATGTCCTGCACCTTTGTCCTCTTCCCGAATCTTCCCTAAGGGAGAAGCCTAGATGAATGGACAGCAGCACAGGACATTCCCAGCTACACATTAGGCAGCAGCCATCAACTAGATCAGAGGCACAAATATTTACTAAGCCCAAAGGCCTCCCAGGCATGCTGGTGGGCTTGGGAAGAGCAAGTATATTGGGCTTCTCCCTGGGGCCAGGGAATCCAGGGGAAGGAGCAGCCCTTTGAAGGGTCTCCCCCACCCCAGCCTTTTTGTTATATTTGTGCATGTGATGGTTGAGATTATGTGTCAACTTGGCTAGGCCATGATTCTCAGTGGTTTGGTGGATATTCTGTAATAATCCTCCATTTTGTGCTCTGATTGTGAGCAGCCAATCATTTTAAAGGGGAGTTTCCTTTGGGGTGTGGCCTACATTCAATATATATGGATGTTCTGACAAAGCTTGAGCTCTCTCAGTCCTGCATCTGGCTCATCATCTTCTGGCTCTGGTTTTCAGGATGTGAGCCAGCAGCCTGCCATCTGACCAGCAGATTTTTATATTCACCAGTTCCCGTAACCCTGTGAACCAATAGCCTACAAGTCTGACCTGCTGGTATGGGGTTCATCAGCCGCTACAACCTCATGAGTCATAAGAAGCCTCTAGCCTGACTTGCCAGCCTCCATAACTGCATGAACCATTTCCTCAAAATAAATCTCTCTCAATCTACACACACACACACACACACACACACACACTTCACTGCTTTTTGCTCCGCTAGAGAACCCAACCTAAGACCATGTATGAGTCCCTCACACACTGAAGTATGTAAAGCCCAGTCACAAAGCACCTTCTCAAGCCCAGACAAAACAGAGAATTGACCCCCATTTTGCAGATGAGGAAACTGAGGCCCACAGAGGGAAGGAAACATACTCAAAGTCAGAGGAATGGGAAATGGGAAAGCCTAAAGTTGGATGAGGAGCCCTGGTGGTGCAATAGTTAAGTACTCAGCTGCTAACTGAAAAGTTGGTGGTTCTCACCCACCAGCGGCTCCATGGGAGAAAAGACCTGGCAATCTATTCCTGTAAAGATTACAGCCTAGGAAACCCTATGGAGCAGTTCAACTCTGTCCTATAGCATCACTATGAGTTGGAATTGACCCGACAGCACATAACAACATCAATGAAATGGGATACAGAACTAGACATCCTGCTCCCAACATGGATAGTCTACAAACTTGCATCTGGTCTACCAACCCTGGTCTCCCCCTCACTTTCTCTGGACCTCAGGTCCCTCATCTATATTCAGCCTGCCTGCCTCACCAGGGATTGTGAGTACACTCAGAGTCTGCATGGGGAACCCTGGCAGTGGGCATCAACCACAACTGCTAGGGTTTTTGTTGGCACCAGACCTTTTGTCATCCAGCCATAAATTTCCAAAGGATGAGAGGCCTATGTGTGGCCTGAGAGCTCAGCTGGTGTGAACATTGTGACCACAGGCACACCTAGCTCCTACGCTCCACCGAGACAGAGTGGAGGTAGTCTTAGAGCTGCAGGAATTCTGGGGACCAGGCCTGGATATGGGGATGGAAAGGGCCATGGGTCTGGGGGGGGGGGGCTATGAAATAGAGTGTTTGGAGGCTGCCCCAGCTCCTAGTCAGTTCTGCCCTTCAACACTCCAGGGTGTTACATCTTCTCCCAATCAACAGCAAACTCTCTGTCCATGCTAGCAGAATTAGGAAGAGAAGGTCCCAGTGCCACTGGGAAATGCTATTTATTTCCCACTGAGCAGCCTTTTGGGGATCCAAAGATGACCCCCTACAGTGTATAGAATCAAAAAAAGACTGTTATAGCCGTCCATCTTATAAAAACTCCTATCCCCACTGTACAGATAAGGAAACAGACCTAGAGGGCTGTGTGGATTTGCCACTTCAGTGGTGGAGAGGCCAGAATGTTCAGATAGGAGGGCTCTTCTCATGAAGCTGCATGGGCATAGCAAGTGTCAGATTTTCCTTAGTTTGAATATTATTTTTGTGTTGCTTTGGGTGCTCTGATACAGATTATGGGGGCTCAAACAAAAGACCAAACCCATTACTCTTGAATGGATTCTGACTCTTGGTGACCCCATGTGTTATAGAGTAGAACTGCTCTATAGGGCATTTGACTGCTAACCAGAAGGCTGATGGTTCAAACCCACCAGCCACTCCTCCAAAGGAAGGTTGGGCAAACTACTTGCCTAGTGATAGGGCCTAGGAAGCCCAAGGAGGGGTCACTATAAGTCGCAATCGACTCGACAGCAGTGAGTTTGGTTTATTTGTTGTTGTTGTTTTGAATCTTTAGGGAAGCAGTTCACCAAGGCCTTCTTCCAGAGCTGCTGGGTGAGTTTGGTTTTAGACTTTTTGAGCTCAGTAAGAAGCTTGAGTGGTTCAAAAACTCTAAAACCAAACTCAGTGCCATCAAGTCATTTCCCATTCATAGTGACCCTATAGGATAGAGTAGAATTGCCTATAGGGTTTCCAAGGCTGTAAATCTGTAAGGAAGCAGACTGCCTCATCTTTCTACCACAGAGCCACAGGTGGGTTTGAACCATCATCCTTTTGGTTAGCAGTCCAGTGCTTTAACAACTACACCACCAGAGCTCCTCGTAGTGGCCCAGGCCCCTTCCAAGTCAACCCTTGGCACAGCCACTGCTCCAGGTCTTAAAATGTCTAAGGGGAAAGTAGGACCAGGCTCGTTAGCGGCGCCGCCACAGCACCGGGTGACATCCTAGGGCTCTGTCTCCAGGACTCAGGGTGAGGAGTGGGAGAGCTCCTCAGGGGCGGGTCACGCTAGGGGCGCGTCACGCTAGGGGCGGGGCCGAAGACCCTGTGGCTCCGCCTCGCGCTTGCTGCCCAGTGTACTCCGGTAAACAAGCAGCTGGAGGTGCCTGGGGGTGTTGTCTCTTGCAAGCAGGGCCAGAAGTTACATCACGGTTCCCAGGAGCTTCCCACCCTGGCTGCTAGGTCCCGATGGCCCTCGCCTGCCTGTCGTTTGTGTCCGAAGAGCAGAGGGCTAGCGAGGCACCTTAAGGGCGGGAAGGCCTCCAAGTTTTCTCGGGAGCCCCTGTGACTTTGTTGAAACCAGGTTAGCCCGAAGGTTGGGGCGTTGCCATAGACGCGCTGGAGCTGCTCCTCAGTTTCCCTATAAGTCTTAGTATCCTGTTCGTTCTACCTGAAGGAAGGAGAAATGCCCTCCGAGCCCTGGGTGATGGGCGGTGAGGACGTAGTCCCTGAGATGGGCTGTTGGGTTGTGACTCAGAGCTGGGCTTTCCACAGCAGTTTAGTGGGTGCCTGCAAAAGCACATGCCCTCCCTAGAACGCTGACTCCCCTGCACCGGACCTTGGAGCCTAGAAGGCAGAGGAAGACTTTGTGGAATCCTAGGATCCCTTTCTCTCGGACTTACTGAAGGAAATTTTATCCTCCGGATTGGGGTGGGGTGGGGGGTGGGGGAATCTTCCTTGTTTCCTACCAATATTGCAGGGTTATCCAGCACTTTGAAAAGGCAATGAGTTGTACCATCAGGAGGGAGATTTTCATTTAACATCAGCAGCTTCCATCTTGGAGCCTGATGTGTAGGCCTGAAACATAAGGTAGTAAGCCCCTGATGCTTGGGAAATAATTGAGCAGAGTCTGGGCAGAGCCCAGTCACAGAGGCAGTAGAAAGCATTCATGCCCACAGCCCCCAGGACTGGCCCAGTCCTGGAACTCCATCATTTGATGATTCTAGCCCTTAGCCTGCTCTGTCATCATAGCCACTAGCCACATGTGGCTATTGAGAACTTGAAATGTGACTCATCCAAATTGAGATGTGCATTAGTGTAAAGTACAGACAGGATTGTGAAGACTTGTTGTTAGGTGCCATCAAGTCTTCTCAGACCCATAGCGACCCTATGTACAACAGAATGAAACACTGCCCTGTCCTGCGCCACCCTCACAACGCCTGCTACGTTTGAGCCCATCATTGCAGCCACTGTGTCAATCCATCTGCCTGAGGTTCTTCTGCATTTTTGTTGACCCTCTACTTGGTAAAGTAGATATCCTTCTCCAGGGAATGGTCCCTTCTGACAACATGACCAAAGTAGGTGAGACGAAGTCTGGCTCTCACGTCCAAGGAGCATTTCAGCTGTACTTCCTAACACATGGTCTATCCTGGAGAATGTTACATGTGTACTAGAAAACAATGTATGTTGTGCTGTTGCTGGGTGAATCGCTCTGTAGATGTCTATAAGATCAAGCTGGTGGATTGCATTGTTTCGCTTTTCTGCATGTTTGTTGAATTTCTTTCTGGTTGTTCTATCTTTCATTGAAAGTGGTGTATTAAAGTCTCCTAACTCTTACTGTAAGAGCTATGATGGCATAGTGCCTAAGGCATTTGACTGCTAACCAGAGGGCTGGCTGTTCAAACCTACCAGCAATTCCTCGGAAAGAAGACTGGGCAATCTAATTCTGTTAAGATACTGCCTGGGAAATCCAAGGAGGGATCACTATGAATTGGAACTAACTTGACAGCAGTGAGTTTGGTTTGGTTTTTTGGTACTCTTACTGTGGAATCATCTATTTATCTTTTTAATTCTGTTAAAGTCTGCTTTATGTATTTTGGGGCTCATTCATTAGGTGCATAGATATTTATTATGGTTATGTCATCTTGTTCAATGGATCCTCGAATCATTATATAATGTCCTTCCTTGTCTCTTATGGTCAATTTGATCAGAAATTAATCTTGCCACTCCTGCTCTTCTTTGATTGCCATTTGCTTGATACATCTTCTTCCAGTCTTTGATTTTTAGTCTATTTGTGTCTTTCTCTCTAAGGCGTTTCTACAGCATATTGATGGGTTATGTTTTCTTATCTAGTCTGCAACTCTCCATCCCTTTAGTGGTACGTTTAATCCATTTCCATTCAGTGTGATTGTCAACAAGTATAAATTTGTTGCTGTCATTTTGTTACATGTTTTTTTGTGATGTTGCTGATTTCTTTGTTCCATATGATTTTCTGTGCTGAGCTCATTCTGTTTATGAATTGTGTAATCATTTCCTTCATTGCTATTGTTTTGTTGTTGTTGTTGTTATGTGTTTTAGTATTTGCTAAATATTTGTGAGGTGCTCTGGTAGCATAGTGCCTAAGGCACTTGACTGCTAACCAGAAGGCTGGTGGTTCAAACCCACCAGCCACTCCTCGGAAGGAAGGTTGGGCAATCTACTTCCGTAGTGATACTGCCTTGGGAACCCAAGGAGGGGTCACTATGAGTCAGGTCTGACATAACATAACAAATATTTGTGCTTGTCTTCTTTTTCATTTTGATGCAAAGGTTTATTATTTTTCTTTGAGGTTGTCCTTGATTTATAATTTTCTTTCAAGTTTAGAACAGTCCATTCTATCTTGCAATTATCTTCGCTTCCTCACAATTTTAGAAATTTTGTAACTACATTATTTTTTTCCCCTCTTTTTGGTTCATAGTTGTCCTCATTTGCCAATTGATGTCTCTGGTTCTCTGTTTTTGCAGTCTTATTTTACTTTCACCATTTCTATAACTGGGTTGGTTTCTGGGTTATGTCATCATGTGTGTTAATGGTCAGTTGTTGTTTGCTGTTGTTGGTTCTGTGTCCAAAGGACTCCCTTTACCATCTTTTGTAAGGTTAGTCTGGTTTTAACAAATTCCCTTAATTTCCATTACCTGGAAATGTCCTGATTTCACCATCATATTTGAGGGACAATTTTGCTGGGTACATAATTCTTGGTGGGGGTGTTTGGAGCATCCTTAAGGATGGCCTGGAGGGTAAGCCAGGCCTGGGAGTGTTTGGAGCAGCTTTAAGGGTGGCCTGGGGGGGTGATCCAGGCACAGGGGTGTTTGGAGCAGCTTTAAGGGTGGCCCAGAAGGTGAGCCAGGCTCGGGGGTGTTTGGAGTAGCTTTAAGGGAGGCCAGGAAGTGAGTGGAATGGTTTGGAACAACTAAGAGAGATTAACTTGTTTGTCAGTTTGTCATCCTGTGGTGGCTTGTGTGTTGCTATGAGGCTGGAGGCTATGCCACCAGTATTTCACATACCAGCAGGGTTACCCATGGTGGACAGGTTTCAGTGGAGTTTCCAGACTAGGACAGACTCAAAAGAAGGAAGAGGACATCCACTTCTCAAAGAATTGGCCAATGAAAACCTTATGAATAGCAGTGAAACACTGTCTGATATATTAGTGGAAAACTTTATGAGTAGCCCTGAAACATTGTCCAATATAGTGCCAGAAGATGAGCCCCTCAGGTTGGAAGGCACTCAAAATGTGACTGGGGAAGAGCTGTCTCCTCAGAGTAGAGCCGACCTTAATGATATGGATGGAGTGAAGCTTTTAGGACCTCCAATTGCTGATGTGACATGACTCAAAGTGAGAACAAACAGCTGCAAACATCCATTAATAATTAGAACATGGAATATATGAGGTATGAATCTAGGAAAATTGGAAGTTGTCAAAAATTAAATGGAACATATAAAGATCAATATTGTAGGCATTAGTGAGCTGAAATGGACTGGTTTTGGCCATTTTGAATGAGACAACCACATGACTACTATGCTGGGAATGACAAATTGAAGAGGAACGGCATGGCATTCATCATCACAAAGAATGTTTCGAGATCTGTCCTGAAGTACAATGCTGTCAGTGATAAGATAGTATCTATACACCTACAAAGAAGACCAGTTAATAGTACTATTATTCAAATTTATGCACCAACCACCAAAGCCAAGGATGAGGAAATTGAAAATTTGTACCAACTTCTGCAGTCTGAAATTGACCAAACATATAATCAAGATGTGTTGATTATCACTGGTAATTGAAATGGAGAAGTTGGAAACAAACAAGAATCACCAGTAGTTGGAAAATATGGCCTTAGTGATAGAAATAACACTGGAGAATGCATGATAGAATTTTGCAAGACCAATGACTTACTCATCACAAATACCTTTTTTTCAACAACACAAAAGGCAGCTATGCACATGGACTTCCCCAGATAGAGTACACAGGAATCAGATTGACTACATCTGTGGCAAGAGATGATGGAGAAGTTCAGTATCTTCAGCCGAAACAAGGCCAGGAGCTGACTGTGAAACAGACCATCAACTGCTCATATGCAAGTTCAAGTTGAAGCTGAAGACAGTTAAAAAAAAAAGTCCACCACCATGTATAGGGTTGGCAGACAATGTTTCTACAAGTGTATTTGTATATTCTATAAGAATTCCCAGGTATATGGTAGAGCTGACAAGGGGCAAGATTGTAGACACTTCTTGGCCACAGCCAGCTGCCCAGAGTGAGCAAATAGTTGGACCTGTGGGCTCGGGACCATAGTCACAGGGGACATCAAGTTCAACTACCATAACATACTACACAAAATATTGTTCCACATCCTACTTTGGTGCGTAATGACTGGGATCTTAAAAGCTTTAAGCGGCCATCTAAATGCAGTGATGGGTCTCTCCTCATCCAGAGCAAAGAAGAATTAAGAAAACCAAAGATACATGGAAACAATTAGTCTAAGCAACTGGTACACCATGCAGTCCTCAGCCTATATAAGACCAGAAGAACTAGATGGTGCCTGGCTACCACTGTAAACCACTTGGACTGTGGGAGATCCAGGATAGAGTGGGAGAAAAATGTGGAACAAAACTCAAAATTATTAAAAAAAAAAAAAAAAAGGGGCCAGGTTTGCTGGTCTGATAGAGCCTGATGGAACCACTGAGACTATGGCCCCTAGCTACCCTTCAGGTGTGGAATTGAACGCACCCCTGTGGCTTCCAACCAAACAAAAGATAGGCATATGAGCTGAACATTTACATTAGGTAGATACACTCCTTGGGGAGATCAATCATGGGATAATAGAAAGGCTGTGTATTCACAGGGAGACAGCTCAGGGGGCAGGAGTGCATGGGAGGGAAGGACACAGGAAAGAGGTAACTATGGGGTGTAAGTGGAAAGGGAGCTATTGCATTATGAAAAATTGTAGTCAATGTCACGAGACAAAGTGTATGTGAGCTGCTGTATGAAAAGTGAATTTGCTCTGTAAACTTTCGCCCAAATCACAATAATAAAAAAAAAAAGTCCATGAGAGCCAAAATATGACCTTGACTATATCCCTCCTGAATTTAGAAACCATCTAAAGAATAGATTTGATGCATTGAACACTAATGACCAAAAACCAGACGAATTATGGGATGACATCAAGAACATCATTCATGAAGAAAGCAAAAGGTGATTTAAAAGACAGGAAAGGAAAAAAAGACCAAAATGGATGTCAGAAGAGACTCTGAAACTTGCCCTTGAATGGAGAGTAGCTAAAGCAAATGGAAGAAATGACAAGATGAAAGAGCTGAACAGAAGATTTCAAAGAGCAGCTCAAGAAGATGAAGCCAATTATTATAATGAAATGTGCAAAGACCTGGAGTTGGAAAACCAAAAGGGAAGAACATGCTCAGCATTTCTCAAGCTGAAAGAACTGAAGAAAAAATGTAAGCCTCAAGTTTCAATGTTGAAAGATTCTACGGGCAAAATATTGAATGATGCAGGAAGCAGCAAAAGAAGATGGAAGGAATACACAGAGTTACTGTACCAAAAAGAATGAGTCAGTGTTCATCCATTTCAAGAGGTAGAATATGATCAAGAACAAATAGTACTGAAGGAAGAAGCCTCATGGAAGGAATTTGCAGAAAACAAGCCTCTAGGAGTTGACAGAATACCCATAGAGATGTTTCAACAAATGGATGCTGCTCTGGAGGCACTCACTCAGCTATGCCAAGAGATTTGGAAGACAGCTACCTTGCCAACTGACTGGAGGAGATCCATATCTGTACCCATTCCAAAGAAAGGTCATCCCACAGAATGTGGAAATTATTGAACAATATCATTAATATCACATGCAAGTAAAATTTTACTGAAGATAATTCAAAAACAGTTGCAGCAGTATATTGACAGAGAACTTCAAGAAATACAAAAAGGATTCAGAAGAGAATGTGGAATGAAGGATATCATTGCTGATGTCAGATGGGTCTTAGCTGAAAGCAAAGAATACAAAAAAGATGTTTACTTATATTTGATTGACTATGCAAATGCATTGTTATGTGGATCATAACAGATTATGGATAACGTTGAGAAGAATGAGAATTCCAGAACACTTAATTGTACTCATCAGGAACCTGTACATAGACCAGGAGACTGTTGTTCAAAGAGAACAAGGGGATACTCCATGGTTTAGAATCAAGAAGGGAGTGTCAGGGTTGTTGTATCCTGTTCTGGTTACCTAGTGCCGCTCTAACAAGAATATACCACAAATGGGATGGCTTAAACAAACAGGAGTTTTATTCTCTTACAGTTCGGGAGGCTAGAAGTCAGAGTTCAAAGTGCCAGGCTCTAGGGGCTGGGTAAAAGCCCCTCAGCCTTGGGTTTTAGCTCTGCCTCCTGCTCCCGGCCCACTGGAGCTAGAGGCTTTTCTTCACTCAGACAGCTACTGAGGTGGACGAGCCCAAGGTTGACAAATAAACAGGCACAGTCCCGACATTACCAAACCACATGGCAGGCCATTCATTCAAGTCCATTGAAAGTCCCAAGGTCGGCACAGCATGGCAGGCTGCTGAGCAATGACATGGCTACATGCAGGGTTCAAGCATGCCATAAGCTAGAGACCATTCCCAAATCCGTTTCTTATATATGGAAGCAGACCACATCCCTAAGGCAGCTACTCACCTGCTTGTGGTAGGTCCCACCATGGAGTTGATTGCCAGTCTCATCGTGGGGAATAACTACCACCAGCTGCCCAGCCACTCAACCAGGCCCAGCCAATTTGACACACAACTTAAATACTACATATCCTTTCCCCATACTTATTCAATCTGTATGCTGAGCAAATAATCCAAGAAGCTGGATTGTATAAAGAAGTACATGGCATCAGGATTGGAGGAAGAATCATTAACAAACTGTGTTACTCAGGCAACACAATTTTTCTTGCTGAAAGTGAAGATGACTGGAAGCACTTACTGATGAAGACTGAAGACTATAGTCTGCAGTATGGATTACACCTTGTGGTAGTTATGTTTGTGTGATAACTTGGATGGGCCTGGTTGAGTAGCTGGGCAATTGTTGGTAATTATTCCCATGAGGAGACTGGCAATCAACTCCATGGTGGGATCTACCACAAGTAGCTGAGTAGCTGCCTTTGGGATATGGTCTGCTTCCTGTATTTAAGGAAAAGACTTGGGAATGGTCTCTAGCCTATGGCATGCTTGTACCCTGCATGCAGCCGTGTCATTGCTCAGCAACCTGCCATGCTCTGCCGACCTTGGGACTTACAATGGACTTAAGTTAATGGCCTGCCATTTGGTTTGGTAACATCGGGTCTGTGCCTTTTTACTTGTCAACCTTGGGGCTTCTCAGCCTCAGCAGCCAGCGGCTGTCTGAGTGAAGAAAATCCTCCAGCTCCAGTGGGCCGGGAGCAGGAGGCAGAGCTAGACCCCAAGGTTGAGGGGCTTTCACCCAGCCCCTAGGCACCTTGAACTTGGACTTAAAGCCTCCAAATTGTAAGAATAAATTTCTGTTTGTTAAGGCCATCCCATTTGTGGTATATTTCTCATCAGAGCAGCATTAGGTAACCAGAATACACCTCAATATAAAGAAAACAAAAATCCTCACAACTGGACCAATAAACAGCATCATGACACTTGGAGAAAAGATTGAAGTTGTCAAAGACTGCATATTAGTTGATTCTACAATCAACACCAATGAAAGCAGCAGTCAAGACATCAGACGACATATTGCATTGGGAAAATCTGCTGCAAAAGACCTTTTTCAAGTGCTGCAGAGCAAAGATATCTCCTTGAAGACTAAGGTGCACCTAACCCAAGCCATGATATTTTCAATTGCCTCTTATGCATGTGAGAGCTGGACAATGAATAAGGAAGACTGAAGAAGACTTGATGCTTTTGAGTTGTGGTGCTGGCCAAGAATACTGATAGAACCATGGACTGCTAAAAAAAAAAAAAAAAAAATCTGTCCTGGAAGTACAACTGGAATGTTCCTTAGAAGCAAGAATGACCAAACTTCACCTCACCTACTTTGGCCATGTTGTCAGAAGGGGCCATTCCCTGGAGAAGGATATCATGCTTGGTAAAGTGGAGGATCAACAAAAAAGGGGAAGGCCCTCAACAAGATGGATTGACACAGTGGCTGCAACAATGGGCTCAGGTATAGCAAGGATCATAAAGCTGGCACAGGACCAGGCAGTGTTTTGTTCTGTTGTACATAGGGTCACTGTGACTCGGTGATGACTCGACAGCAGTTAACAACTACAACATATAATTCTTTGTTGGAATTTTTTTTTTCTTTCAGGATTTTATATATACCATTCTACTGCCTTCTCCCTTGCCTGATTTCTGCCAAGAAATCAGAGCTTAGTCTTATTGGTTGCCCTTTGTAGGTAACTTTTAGTTTTTCCGATGCCACTTTCTTTCTTTGTCTTTGGTTTTGGTGAGTTTGGTGGTTCTTGGTAATTTTATTTTGGGGTCTATCTTGTTTGGGTTCATTGGAATTCTTCAATGGATATATTCTCATCTTTTATCTTATCAGGGAAATTTTCTTCCAACAAATCTTCAACAATTTTCTCTGATTTTATTTGCCTCTTCCTGTTCTGGAATTCCAATTACATGTAGATTATTCCTCTTGATGGTATCTCATATGAGTCTCATGCTTTCTTCATTTTGTTTTTATCTTTTTTTCTGATTGATCCCTTACCAGAGTAGTATTGAGGTATTTATCTTCAATCTCACTAATTCTGTCTTCCATTGATTCAATTCTACTCCTTTGCCCATTCCATATGTTATCTATTTCTGAAATTTTAGTATTAATCTTCTGGATTTCTATCTGTAGATTTTGTATCATTTCTAATTTTTCATTTATTTTGTCATTTTGTTCCTGTATTGTCTTCCCAAATTGTTCAAGGGTTTTGTCTGTGTTTTCCTTAATTTTGTCAGTTTTCCTTGATCTGTCTCTCAATTCATTGAAGGTACCTAAATATAATTCTTTTGAATTCCTTATCAGGGAGTTCCAATGTTGCTTCTTCCTCAGAGATGTTTTCTGGGTCTGTATCCTGTCCCTTGTTTCTACTACATTATCTTGGTTCTTTGTACGGACTGTGATGGTCTGTTGTCTCTGAGACATTGTATATTTATGATGTTGTTGTATTTATGTTTAATTGGTGATTGTATGTTGGTTTGATTTGCCCAAGATGTTTTTTCTTTTGTTTTGTTTTGATCTGAATAGCAGGGTACTGTGCTCCTCTGTTCGCTAGTTGGCAGCACTTATGCACTCACCACCTGTTTCCTGATGGGTGTAATAGAGAATGAAAGTTGGTGCACAGATTTCTATTAGCTATTTATGAAGAGCAGTTAAGGGTGAGTGGGCTTATTTTGGCTGTCATGTATCATTGGCCAGTTGGTGCAGAAGCAAGTGGTGGCTCTCACTCAGTAGGTGGGGTTGCAGGAGCTGTGAGTATGGTTGGGTCGTATGGACATGGTTGCTTTCTCCCACTCAGACAAAAACAACAATTAAAAAACCATAAAAAAGTTAAAACAAGAGGACAAAAAGTACACA
>NW_006921820.1:2685155-2728886 GCF_000298275.1 Orycteropus afer afer | reverse complement strand
CTTGGTGATTTTCTTTTGGGGTCTATCCTGTTTAGGGGTTCATTAGACTTCCTGAATGGATATATTCTTATCTTTCAGCATATCAAGGAAGTTCTCCTCCAACAAATCTTGGACAATTTTCTCAGTGGTTTTGTTTTTCTCTTCCTGTTCTGGAAATCCAATGTCATGTAAGTTATTCCTTTTGATCGTATCCCACATGAACCTTAGGCTCTCTTCATTTGGTTTTGATCTTTTTTTCTGACTGATCCCTTTCCAAAGAAGTATTCAGGTATTTGTCTTCAATCTCATTCATTCTGTCTTCCATTGCATCAATGCTACTCCTTTGCCCTTTCAATGTGTTGTCTATTTCTGACAATTTAGTATTAATATTCTGGATTTCTATCTGTAGATTTTGAATCATACCTAATTTTTCACTTATTTTATCATTTTGTTCTTGTATTTTCTTCCAAAATTCTTCTAGGGATTTGTTTGTGTTTTCCTTGATCTGTCTCTCAGTCCTTTGAAGATGTGTAAATATAATTCTTCTGAATTCCTTATCAGAGAGTTGCAATGCTGCTTCTTCCTCAGGGATGTGTTCTGGGTCTGTATCCTGGTCCCTTGTTTCTCCTGCTTTATCTTGCTTCTTTGTGTAGACTGTGATGGGCTGTTTTCTTCAAGACATTGTGACGTTGTTGTATTTAGATCTCTATTAACTGTTTGTAAAGAGCCGATTAGGGTGAGTCAGGCTCTTCTTGGTGGTCATTTATTGTTGGCCCGTTGATGTAAAAGGAAGTGGTGGCTTTCACTCAGTATGTGAATTTGCAGGTGTCCAGGTATGGTTGCATCTTGTGGTTACTGTTGCTGTTTCTCACTCAGACAAAAAAAACAACAATCGAAAAAAAAAGTAAAAGCAAGCTGACTAAAACCACACTGCTGAAATACACAAGAACAATCACCAAAATAAAAGAAGGAAAAAAAAATTGTAATATCTGGGGAGGGGGCGCTAAGAGAAAAGAGGTAGAGTAGGTGAATAATGAAAAAAAAAATGGGAAAATACAAAAAGAAAAACAAGGAATGGGGATAACCACAAGAAAGAAAAAAGTGGGAATGAGGAACAAGGAAGAGAGAAACACCTGATAACTTGAACCTGAGAAGGGAAGACTAGAGAAGAATAATAAATATGAAATAATAATAATTATAATACAGATAAAAACAAACAAACTGAAAAATAAAAAAAAAAAAACTCACACTATCTGGGGAAGGGTAATAAGAGAGAAGATCTAGAGTAAAAGAATAATGAAGAAAAAAATGAGAATAATGCAAAAAGAAAAACAAGGGATGGGAAGAACCATAAGAAAGAAAAAAGATGATAACCAGGAAAAGAGAAGAGAAAAAAATAAATAAAATAAGAACTAGAACCTGGGAGGGGAAAATGAAAATAGAAAGGAAGAAAAAAAAAAGAATAATTTTAAAACAAACAAAAAACAAATCTGGGGGAGGTGGGACAGGGCACCCAGCCTCCGTCAGAGCACACAGACTGGGATGGAATTCCTGCCAGTCCAGAAGATGGGTGGAGGTGGGGGATGGTCATGCCTCCATTCACCAAGAGTGTGAGGTGTAAGAGTAACAAGGGGAATATCTAATCTTTCCTGTCATCAGCCTCCAGTGTGGTTGCCTGTGCTGTCCTCAGCAAATGGAGCCTATTTTTAGGTCCCTGGAATCAGTACTAGAACATTGCTGCTTTAAATATCTAAAATGGCCACACTGCTTGCAAATATTCAAAATGGCTGCACCCTCTGGAAAAAAGTCCATTGCTCATTTGTCTCCTTTACTGTTTCCCTTTTTAGTCATCAGCCACCAGTGCAGCTGTCCATGCAGCCCTTGGTGAGCAGGGCTGATTTTCAGGTTAATTCTCAGGTCCTAACACCATTTGGAAATAGTCAAAATGTCCATGCCACCAGGATAGCTGACAGTCTGCAGCTCCATTTGTCTTCTTATTCACTGTTTTCATTCAGGTTCATAGCTAATTGTTTCATAGCTAACAGAGATCTGCACACCCACTCTCATTCTCTATTACACCCACCAGGAGAGAGGTGGTGAGTGAATAAATGCTGCCAACTAGAGAACAGAGGAGCACAGTACCCTGCTTATTCAGATCAAAACAAAAGATACTAGTTGGTATTTAATCCACTTCTATATCCTTCATTCAAAGTTCAGGGCTCCAGGATTATCTTCTGTATCTGTGGCAATTGGTTTCTCTTTTCTTTGTTGAAGAGAGGTGTAGCTTGTCTGTCTATTCTGCCATCTTACCCAGCTGTACTTCCTCCAAGACAGATTTGTTCCTTCTGGCAGTCCATGATATTTTCAAGGTTCTTCACCAACAGCACAAGTCAAAGGCATCAATTCTTCTTTGGTCTTCCTTATTCAGTGCCCAGCTTTCACATGCATATGAAGCAATTGAAAATACCATGGCTTGGGTCAAGTACACCCTAGTCTTAAAGTGACATCTTTGCTCTTTAACTCTTTAAAGAGATCTTTTGCAGCACATTTGCCTAGTGCAATGTATCATCTGATTTTTTTTTTTTTTTTACTTCTTTATTATTATTATTTTTTATTGTGATTTGGGTAAAAGTTTACAGAGCAAATTCATTTTCCATACAGCAATTCATACACATTTTGTTTCATGACATTGACTGCAATTCACCATAGTGTAACACCTCTCTTCCCACTTCCTCCCTGTAGTTACCTCTTCTCTGTGTCCTTCTTTCCTATGCGTTTCTGCCCCACTGAGCACTCTCCTTGTGCAAACACTGCTCTTCTGTTCCCCCACAATTGATCACTCTAAAGACTGTATCTACCTGATGTAAATGTTCACTGCATATGCCTGTCTATTGTTTGGCTGGAAGCCACAGGAGAGAGTTCAGTTCCAGACCTGAAGGGTAACTAGAGCTCACCAGCTCTATCAGACCAGTAAAGTTGGTCTTTGTGTGTGTGTGTGTGTGTGTGTGTGTGATTTTGAGTTTTGTTCCACATTGTTCTCTCATCCAGGATATTTTGCACTGATCCTCCTCCTGAGAGGCTGACAGTGGTAGCCGGGCACCATCTAATTCTTCTGGTCTCATGGTCATATAGGCTGAGGATCGCACGGTCTACTAGTCCCTTAGACTAATTGTTCCCATGTGTCCTTGGTTTTTTTCATTCTTCTTTGCTCTAGATGAGGAGAGACCCATTATTGCATCTAGGTGGCCACTTGCAAGCTGTCATCTGATTTCTTGAATGCTGCTTCTATGGACATTGATTGTGGATCCAAGCAAAATGGAATCCTTGATAACGTCAACATTTTCTCATTTGTTATGATGTTGCTTATTGTTTCAGTTGTAAGGATTTTTGTTTTCTTTATGTTGAGGTGTAATCCATATTGAAAGCTGTAGTCTTTGATTTTCATCATTTGCTTCAAGTCATCTTCACTTTAAGCAAGCAAGGTTGTGTCATCTGCATATCACAGGTTATTAATGAGTGTTCATCCAATCCTGATGCCATGTTTCTCTTCATGTAGTCCAGTTTCTTGGATTATTCACTCAGCATACAGATTGAACAAATATGGTGAAATGATACAACACTGACACACCATTTCCTGATTTTAAACATGCAGTATCCCCTTGTTCTGTTCGAATGACAGCCTGGTCAATGTACAGGTTCCTCATGAGCACACTTAAATGTTTTGGAATTCCCCATTCTTTGCAATGTTATCCATAATTTGGTATGATCCACACAGTCAAATGCTTTTGCATAGTCAATAAAACACAGATAAACATCTTTCTACTATGTGAAGACTTAGCATAAAACAAAAGAACATGAAATAATCTTAGTAATTTTATATATTGACTACATGTTGAAATGATATGATTCTGGATAAATTGGATTAAATGGGTATATTATTAAAAATAATTTCACTGCTTTCTTTTTGCTTTTTTAATGTGACCACTAAACACACTGCCATCAAGTCGATTCTGACTCATAGTGACCCCCATAGGGTTTCTACGGCTGTAAATCTGTATGCAAATAGATTCCCTCATCATCCTCCTGAAGAGCATGTGGTGGGTTTGAACTGCCAAACTTCTGGTTAGCAGCCAAATGCCTTAGAAAATTTAAAATGACATTTGTGGCTAATATATATTTCTATTGGACAGCACTGCTAAATGTCAGGTGACCTTGTACATTTGGGTTTGCTTTTACTGAGCAATATCAACACATCTCTATTAACTGAATGCTCTGTCAGGTCCTGAGAAGCTTAGGGGGTGGAGGAGGAAGAGGCAATGTGCCAGCACTCAGGGAGCTGCCAAGCCCCTGTTGGCTCCCAACTCAGCCTGGCTGGGTCCTCCTGCAGTCCTGCTGCCCCTCCTCCATAGGACAGTGAGGCCAGCAGAAGGCTGGGCAGAGGGTTCCAGGGCCTGCCAAGGCTCTGGGAACTTGGGGAAGGAACTCTGTGTGGGCCAAGGGTTCCGAAGACAGTGTGGCCAGTGCCCAGGAAACATGGCTGGCCATTGAGTGCTGTTCCCATGGCCAGGACCACAGATGAGCCTTTCAGCTGCCCAGTCCCAGGCCTCACTGCCCAGCGCCTCCCACCTGTTTCTCAGTGACAGCAGCAGAGCCCTCTGCCAGCACCACCTGGCTCTCCCATCTTCTCTGCCACTCCACTCCCACCCCCAGGCCCTGTTTCATTGAAAGCTTAAAAAAAATGTAAAAAAAAATCTCAGTAATTTTGTTTATTTATTCATTGAATAAATAAATGATGAAATGATACTATTTTGGATAATCATTCAGGGATACAGACCAGAGTCTAGGAGAAAAAAAAATCCCAGACTCCAAGAAAAAAAACAAACCACAAACCTGCGTCTGGTCTTTCTGATTAACAGCCTACACCTGGCAATTCAGAGGGCTAGTCCTGGTTGGTATGACCCAGGTTTAACCCACGCAGCTGATATGAATGTGACAGCTTTACAGCCCTGTAAAGCTAAGCAGACCTGTACATGGTTAAACAAACTTATCTAACATTCCTTTTTCTTCCTATATAAACTGGCTCACTCATAATAATTAGCTAACACTCATATCACCCTTATTGTGTGCTGGGCACTATGCTAGGTGCTTACATATATTAATTCATGAGGTAAGTACTATTACTCTCCACTGTTCACAGATGAGGAAACTGAGACAGGGAGGTTAAGGAAACTTGCTCAAAGTTGCATAGCTAGAAAATGGCAAAACTGGAATTGAAACCCAGGCAGTCTGGCTTTAGTGTCTGTGCTCTAAATTACTGTGTTCCAATGCTTCTCCCAGAACACTGAAGGAATCATGTTTTATTTCCCTTGACTGGTTCTCGTGCTCGCCAACTAGTGATAACATTGTGATGTGTGCTCACAATCTGAAGAAAAAAAACCCACTGCCATGGCGTGGATTCCGACTCATAACCACCCCCATTGGTTTTACAAGGCTGAAAATCCTTGCACAAGTAGATTGCCTCATGTTCCCCTAGTTGGGACGGCTGGTGGTTTCAAACCACCTACCTTTCCATTAGCAGCCCAATGCCTTAACCATAGCGCCACCAGAGCTCCTTGAAATGGGCATTAACAGATCAAAAATGGCCAGGTTGGAAGGTCACTGGGTGGCACAGAGGGTCTGCACTCAGCTGGTAACCCAAAGGTTCCCTGTTAACCCACTCAGTGGCACCGCGGAAGAACCAAGCCTGGCAAGTGCCTTCCCCAAAGATTATCACCAACAGAACTCTGATACCTACGAAATCTTCCTAAATGAATGTATAAACAAATGAATGCCTTTTAAATGGCCAGGTTGGAAAGTGACCAGACTCATAGGGAATACAAAAAAATCCCAGAAGAATAAATTTCCACCCTTCTTTTTCCGTTTGTCTATGTGGGTGGGCAACGGAGCCTGGTTTAAGAACTGGGTGTAGCTTGTTAAAAGATAAACTGCTGCTGAAGGTTGAGGCCTGGGTTGATAGGTGCCCGCAGTTTCTCCAGACACCTGGACAGTTTCAGAAATGTGGAGATGTATCTGGTTTGCAGGAGGGAGGGGAGAGGCGAAATATCTCAGAGTGATAATGGTAGAACCAGGGGCCGATTACCCAATAAGCAAGGTAAGCACAGACTTCCTTGTGCTTAATTACTAATCTGTAGTGAACAGTTTAACATGTCTACAGATTAGCAAGGAAGCACGAGGTAAACCCGTACTTACCTTGCTTACTGGGTATTCCTTGTCAGGGACTGTAAATTTGGAAAGAGGCTTTGATTCTGTAGGACAATGCTGTGGGGTTGGGAGAGAGATGCTAGAATCTTTGATGTGGTGAAAAATGGGGAATTATTCACTACAGAGTAGTAAGTAAGCATATGGAAGCCTGTGCTTACCTTGCTTATTGGGTGATCAGACACTGGGCAGAACAAACATTTCAGACAGGACAGGTAAGAGGTTTCAAGGGAGAAAAGAATCCAGGACGGTGACCTGAGGAGGTATGGCAGGACAGGAAACAGCTGATGGGTTTTAAAATAAGGATGTCCACGAAGGTTAGGCATTCCTACTTCCGTAGTGATACTGCCTCGGAGACCCAAGGAGGGGTCGCTATGAGTCGGGGCCAACTCGATGGCAAACAACAACAACAACAACTATTTAATTGCATAGAGAATGTCATTCCTGTCACCCTGACCTTTGGTCAAAGGCTCACATCAAAGACACTTTGTGCCAGTCAGTGCCAAGGAGAGGAATGGACCTGGAGGCCTGGGGATAGGGTGAGGTACTGGGTGAAGTTAGAGCACCACATCCCCAAAGAAACATGTGCCTCTTTGCCATCTTTAGAGTTATTGGGGGACACTTGGCTCCTGCCAATCACAGCCAGGGAAGTGCACAAGGGTGTCTAGCCTAGGGGGAATCTAGTGCTTGAAATCTAGCCCATGGCCTGGTCCCAGATCAGGTGCCTGTCTGCCTGAGGAGGTGTCTTTTCCCAATACATGGGCTGGTGATGGACCTGTGAGGAGTCTTTGCTGGAAGGTGGACTTGAGATTCTATGAGTAGCAGCCACTTGGGGCCCAGGCACAGAGGGGGCCCAAGGTGTTGCTCTCAACCCTCTTGAACGAGTCAGAGTCCCCCTGGGCTTCTGCAGCCTGCATCCTGACTCCTAACTCAGCCTCTCTCTGATGCCACCCTAGGTGACCTCCTCTGCACAGCTTGTCCACACCAGTACATTCAGTCTGTAGGCAAAACCACAGAGAGGAGCAGCTATTAATCCAGGGGCCCATGGGGGTCCCAAAGAATGCACTACAAAAAATAGATCACCTGATTTTGCTAATTAAGGGCTTTTTTTTTTTTTTAATTTTAGGAGTTAGAGCAACACAAGTTTTCATTCACTTATTCATCCATTCTTTCCCTATTGTTTATTTACTTGTATACCAGACACGTTGGTTTTATAATTTAGTTCTAACAACATACCTTTAGGTATTTTTATTACTAAATGACAGATGAGGAAAATGAGGGTCAAGGGGTGGCTGGGACTCAACCCGTCTGGATTGTACTGAGCTTTCAGTTTTGTAAGGGTGTGGCTATGGCAGCTCTCGAGATGCAACTTGGGGTGGAGGTGGAGGAAGCGGGGAGCTGATTTGCCTGTGGGCCTGAGACCCTCAGCAGCCACACCCCAGAAGTAGGGGAGCTGATTGTGAAAGACAAGGTGGGGCTCAGATCAAAGGTGGGAAATAGGGAGGGAGGGGATGGGGTGCCCTCTGGGCCTTGCAGAAGCAGGAGTCTGGGCAGGTAGAGGCTCGATTGGTGGTGGTGGTGTATGGGGGGGTGGGCAGCAGAGATGGTGCTGCAGGGGAGCTACCAGGCAGAACTGATTAGACTACCTTGAGGATGGGGGGGACTCCACACTTCCTCTTCCTCCTCTGGGGAGGAGAAGGAGAGAAGGAGTCCAGTGGGGTGGACTGGGCATTTGCCTATCCCTAGGGGCTGTCCAGGGGCAGTGGTCCAAGGGAGAAGGCCAGTCCTGTCCTGGGCCAGTGGAAGTGTGGCTGTGCCAGTTGTCTTTCATTCAAGATCTCTTTCCTTCCTTCTGCTCCCAGTAAGGAAGGTGTTTTGTTGTTGTTAGGTGCCGTTGAGCTGGTTCTGACTCATAGCAACCATATGTACAACACAAGGAAACACTGCCCAGTCCTGTACCATCCTCACAATCATTGCTATGCTTGAGCCCAGTGTTGCAGCCACTGTGAGTGTCCATCCTTTTGAGGGTCTTCCTCTTTCTCACTGACCTTCTGCCAAACATGATGTCCTTCTCCAGGCACTGGTCCCTCCTGATACCATGACCAAAATACAAGAGACGAAGTCTCCTCATCATCACTTGTAAGGAGCATTCTGGCTGTACTTCTTCCAAGATAGATTTGTTCCTTCCAAGATAGATTTGTTCCTTCCAAGATAGATTTGTTCCTTCTTTTGGCATTGCATGGTATTTTCAATATTCTTCACCAACAGCCACAGTTCAAATACATAAATTATTCTTCTATCTTACTTATTCATTATCCAGCTTTCACATGCATATGAGGTGAGTAAAAATACCATGGGTTGTGTCAGGCTCACCTTAGTCCTCAAAGTGACATCTTTGCTGTTTAAGTGTATAAAGAGGTCTTTTGCAGCAGATTTTTTTAAAACGTTGTTTTTTAATTATATATTTTATTATTGTTATTTTTTAATTGTGCTTTGGGTGCAAATTTACATAGCAAACTTGTTTTACATTCAACAGTCCATGCACATCTGGCTTCATGGCCTCCATTACCATCCTCAACCGTAAAAAATTCTTCTCCCCTCTCCTCCCTGTGACCACATCCTCCCAGATTTGATTTCTTGACTGGTTCCACAACCATTGATTGATCCAAGTAAAATGAAATCCTTGACAACTTCAAGGATTCTTTTCTTCATTTAGCATGATGTTCCTTACACCATCCAATTTTAGAGATGAGAAGACTGGGGTCAGCCATACTGAGTAAACTGCCTGAGGTCACACAGACAGGCTGGTACACCACCAGGATGCAAACTCACTAGTCTGCAAACTCACTAGTCGGTGGAGAAACTGTTATAAACCCCCAAAGCTTAATATGATCCTTCTAGCCGTCATCCTCCATTTTGTGATGTATTTTAAATCCTATTCTCGTGCCTGCTTCTCACTACCGTCAAGTTGGTCCCGACTCATAGGGACCCCTCCTTGGGTTTCTGAGGAGGTATCTCTATGGAAGTAGATTGCCCAGTCTTCCTTCTGAGGAGTGGCTGGTGGGTTTGAACTGCTAGCCTTCTGGTTAGCAGTCAAGTGCCTTAGGCACTACACCACCAGAGCTCCCAGTCCTGCCTTGCTGGAGAATGTGACTCAAGTCACCACACATTTTGTGATGTATTGTAAATCCCAGTCTCTATGCCTGTTTAGGGTGGGATGTATTTTGAGTTCCACCTTGCTGGAGGGTGTGACTCAAGTCACCACCCTTAGCTTCCTTGAGGGTATGTATAGGAATGTCATGGTAAAGTTCACCTTCTTGCTCCAGTTTTGTGTTTCATTTGTCATCATCTTACTCCTGGACTTGAGACAGCAGCCATTATCTGACCTGCCAATTTGGGTTCGCTAACCTCTGCAACCATATGAGCTGGGAGAATCCTCCAGACCTACCCACAGACTTAGGACTCGCCAGCCTGCCAGCCTCCCAGCCTCCACCACAACCATGTGAGCTGTTTCCTTGGGAGTTTGTGAGTTCTGTGAGATGTTACAGTGAACTATGGAACCCTAAGGTCGGAGGGAGATTGTTGAGGGGAGGAGGAGGAATTGATGCGAGAGATGGTGCAGTGGCACAACAATTTGGAAAAGTTGGACATGTGGTCTTCATAGGGACTGACTTTATGGTGATCTTTCTAAAAGAAATTATTCAAGCACAAGGACAGAGTTGGGGGCTGTGAAAGGAGAATAAAATTGGATGAGAGGATAAGCAATGGATGATTGGACACCCATAGCCCAACACCCTGGGCCAGGAAGGAGTGGCTCGGGTAACTAGGGAGCTCCTGTGGTCACACACAGGTTACCCACACCCTGGCATAGGAGCCTGGCTGCAGTGCAGTGAATTGCTTAATATGGCCCTTTTAGCCATTGTCCTCCATTTTATGATGTATTGTAAATCCTAGTCTCTATGCCTCTTTAGGGTGGGATGTATCTGGAGTCCCACCTTGCTGGAAGGTGTTTGGATCGTTTTTCTTCAGGGATCTATGTCTGTGCACATATGTACATATGTGTTGCCGTGTGGATTGATGCAGCGTCATTTTCCTCCTGGGCCCTCTATGTTCCTGTGTGTCCTGCCTGACCATTCAGGGAATGGTGTCAGGAGTTTGGGATCGAGAGTAAGGAATCCCAGATCCTGGATCTGCTGCTGCTTGGCCATCAGATCAGCTAGTCATTTACCTCAGTATCTTTCTGTATAAACAGGCCTAATCTCCCATAACTCAGGGATTGTTGGTTGCTAATGTACTTCATGAACTGTAAGGCTCTGGCCTGATGCTATCCTCATTATAAGAAGTGTCAATAACCCTGGATGAGTCCACAGCAGAGGTGGGGGCAAAGAGTTGGAATTAAAATGGGAAGGGGGTCAAGGGGGCGACACTAGGTTTCAGGCCTAGTGTTGGCTAGGAGGGAAAGCACATGAAGGAGGGGGCTCTTTCAGCTGTCCTAGGCCACAGAGTCCCTACCATGCATGCACATCCAAGACTGCACACCCCAGCTTGGGCCCTTCCCCACCTTGTAGGTTCCTTTTCTCCAACATCATTGTGCCTGGCTCGGCACTGGCTTCCTCTTCACAATCACAATCTCACTTATTTGCCTGATGACTCCTTGAGGTGGGCACTTAAAATCCCGGTTATATACATGTGTAAACTGAATTTTAGGGAGGTGTAGTGACTTACTAGGAGCTCTGATAGCATAATGCCTAAGGCACTTGACTGCTAACCAGAAGGCTGGCAGTTCAAACCCACCAGCCACTCCTCGGAAGGAAGATGGGGCAATCTACTTTGTAGTGATACCTCCTCGGAAACCCAAGGAGGGGTCGCTATGAGTCAGGTCCCACTGGATGGCATATAACAACATATAACAACAACAACAACAGTGACTTGCTAAAGGCAACACAGCTAGAAGTAATAGAGGCAGGATGTGAACCCAAGAGAAACGGGCTCCAGTCTTCAGCTTCAGCCCTCTAGCCCAGAGTATGGGCCCCTCACCTCACCTCACCTCACCTCACCTACCCCCTCTGGCTGGCCCCAAGAACACATTCCAAAGTTCAGGGAGGGCCCTCGTGCTGCTCTGTGAGACTTGCCACAACTTGTCACAGGGTGGGGAGCCTAGCACCCTGGCGGAAACACATCAGGTCACAATGACAATCCTAACTCCCCAGGGATTGGCCCCCAGCCAGAGTCCTGGGAAGTGAGGTAGCATTCATCCCCACTGACCCCGGAGCATGGGGTGAGCCAACCAGGGAACTCCTTGAAGCCTATGGTGTGCTGGAGACCGGGGGTGAGGGTGGGGGAGTTGCTGCAGGAGTGCGTAAGAGGTGGCCTGGGCCCTAGACAGACCCTGGCTGAGAAATAGAGAAGACTGTTAGCAGAGTGCAGATGTGAGCTATGGGCATAGGCCTCGGGGAACATGTGCAGGCTTTTCGTGTCCCAAGTGCAGACCCACTGCCTCCCACAACCCTGCAGCCCAGCAGTGGCCACAGTTGTCCCAAGATGCCTGGATGTACCCTTTGCCCTCAAGGGCTTTGTGCTGTCCCTTCTGGGAGCAAATGGGGGCCACAGTCCCAGACAGGCTCAGGGAGACCATAGTCTGACACTTCTGCCCTTTACCTGGCTGCGGTTAGCATCTCTGTCAGCACACAGCACCAGGAGTCAGGTCACAGGAAGCCCTGTGGACTCTGTGGGGGTGCAGCTCAGAAGAGCTTATCGTGAGCAAGGAGGACCATGGCAGGGGCAGTGAGCTACCCTTTGAGTGCCTACTAGAGATAAGGGGCCACGATCATTTCCAAGTCCCTCCCCCCAGACTGAATGATACAATTTCAAAGCCTTTTGTCCCTGTTAGGATTTCCCTGGGGTGTCTCCTGGTTGCTACCTCAGAATTGAGATGGGTAAGGCCCCTGGAGGGGGCAAACAGTTTGTACTCTGCTGGTAACCAAAAGGTTGGTGGTTGGAGCTGTGGAAGAAAGGCCTGGCAATCTGCTTCTGTAAAGATTACAGCCAAGAAAACCCTATGGAGCTGTGACAAAGTTCTACTCTGAAACACATGGAGTCTCTTAAATCACAAATCAACAACAAAAACAAAATTAATGACATAATTGAGATAGGTTTAGGACTGAGAGTTGGGATTAGAATGGGTTGGGATTGGGTTGAAAGTGGGCTGAGATGGGTTAGAGTGCAGCTTGGGATGGAGTAGGAGACTTGAAAGCAGTAGAGCGTTATTGGAGGGTGTTACAGCGACCCCTCCTTGGGTTTCCGAGGCAGTATTTCTATGGAAGTAGATTGCCCAGTCTTCCTTCCGAGGAGTGGCTGGTGGGTTTGAATCGCCAGCCTTCTGGTTGGCAGTCAAGTGCCTTAGGCACTATGCCACCAGAGCTCCTTTTTTTTCTTTTTGATTTTGCCTACCCTCCCCACTCCCCGCTCCAGGATTGAGCCTTTTGTGGGGAGAAGACTTGGACCTGGCACCTTCTTAGGGCTCCTACATGCTTCTCAGGAACTGGTCTAAGGAAGAACACAGGTTCACTGAGCTCATTGCTACCCAGGCCCAGTTCAGGGGCTCCAGAACACTTGGCATTGACCCCCTACCTGGGGGCAGGACCACAGTCCAGGCCTCAGGAGTGCAGAGGCAGAGGGGCTTGCCTGAGGTCACACAGCCATGAGCAGCAAGTTGGGATCTGGGCCTGGGTTAGGTGCTGGTGTGCTTTTTTTTTCCCAGAGCTTCTCTAAGAGAGGAGCTCTGGTGGCACAGTGCCTAAGGCATTTGACTGCTAACAAGAAGGTTGGCAGTTCAAACCCACCAGCTGTTCTGCAGAAAGAAGATGGGGCAATCTGCTTCCATAAAGATTTATCACCTCTGAAACCCAATGGGGGTCACTATGAGTTGGAACCGACTCGATGGTAGTGAGTGAGTTTGGGGGTTTTGTTTTTGTTTTTTGCATCTCTAAGGAGCTCTGGTAGCATAGTGCCTAAGGCACTTGACTGCTAACCAGAAGGCTGGCGGTTCAAACCCACCAGCCACTCCTCAGAAAGAAGACTGGACAATCTACTTCCATAGTGATACCGCCTTGGAAACCCAAGGAGGGGTCGCTATGAATCGAGTCCGACTCGACAGCACATAGCAACAACAAAGAAGGCAATGGTTATCCCAGGCAGAAATCACTAACAGGGAGCTTCAGGTGCTAGGACAGAGGCAGCAATTTCTAAGGAGGAGACTTTTCTAGACTGGGCTAGAAACGCACTGGGGGTCAAGCCCTGCCCTAGCCAAGCCAGCTGAGGCATCTGCCTCTCCTCTCCTGCTACAACTTCTAATCTCCTGACTGGCCACAACTTGAGGTCAGCCCCAGGTCAGCTTTGTCTGGGGCCTCGGCTTGGGGGTGAGGCTGACTTCCTGCCTGTCTGGGTACCCTGCACCTCACACCCTGTACTTGACATTGTTCACACGGTTACCCAGGCCTACCTGACATGCATTCCCTCCCCCAAGCCTGAGTAGCACCCTTGTGGGACTCCCACACCTCCAGACCCCACCCCCTGGGCTGCTGCTGCATCTGGGGGAGGGAAACAAGAGATGGTTTCCCTTGGATCCTCCCCTTCTGTGGACAGCCTGGTGCCACTGCACTGCCTCCTGCCCCATAGCAATGACTGCTCACCCACACACCAGCCTCTTGTAGTCTTCCTTGGAAATTAAAAAAAAAAAAAAAACCACCTCACTGTCGTTATCGAGTTGATTGTGACTCATAGCAACCCCTCCTTGGGTTTCCAAGGCAGTATCTCAACTTCTGTAGATTGCCCAGTCTTCCTTCCAAGGAGTGACTGGTGGGTTTGAATTGCCAGCCTTGGAACCTAGGGGCTGTTAACTGTGATTGTCCCTGTGTTAAAAGATGGGGAAACTGAGCTCAGTAAGGAAGGGACCAATGAGTGAAGGAAGCCCTCCAGGGACCTACGCACTCCCTGGCAGCATCTGTACCTCTCATTACCTCCTTTCTGTCTCTTCTAATAGATGAGGCCTTCTCTGACCCACCAGTCACACACACACCCCTCCCCTTCCACAGCCTTCCCAGCCAGGGCACCAATCAGAGCTGCCTTCAGCCTGCCCACTGGGGCTGCCTTCAGCCTGCCCACTCTACCTACTTTGAGGGATATGCAGGTGAAAGATCAATCCTGGGGACTGAGGGGTCATCAGGGAGATGAAGTTGGACAAAGTCCAGGGCAGAAACGGGATAACCACTGACTGTGGCCCCAAACCAGGAGGCCCTGACAAAGGCCTGAAGGGATGAGGTGACCTCCTTTCTAAATCCCTGCCTTCCTCCCTGAAGCTGCCTGTGGGGACCTCAGGAAGTGTTTGCCTTCCCCTTGCTGAACTGATTAGGTTTTGCCTCCTCTAGCAGACCTTGGGATTTGACCATCCTCATACCCTTTCCCAAACCCTGCCCAGGTCCTCCCTGACACCCCATGTAGCCAGGGATCACTATAAGCAGAAATGGTTGAGGAAGGTGTGGTGGTATTTTCACAGGGTCTCAGGGATTGCTGGGAAGACCCTTGCCCTGGGTGGAGCTCCTCTGCCAGCCATGCCCCTACCCCTTTCCCTGAGGAAAAGTTCCTTCAGTTCCACTGCCCTGCTGGGTACTCACATCAGTGAGTGCTGGGAGACACCTGTGAGTGCAGGGAGCTTGGTAGGGCAGCCTGAGCCTAGACCCTTGGCCTGTCTGGACTTGCCTAGCTCTGGGCCTAGAGGTCCCCGAGCTGCCTGAAACCCCACCCCAGGGAGCTGTTCAAAGGCAGACAGTCTTGATGAGGTGATAATTACTGAGCTAATTGGAGCCTGAGTGAGCTACAGGTGGCCTGGCTGAGTGGGGGACACAGGGGGTAAAGGCTGCAGTGGGGAGTGAGGAGAGGGGCCGCTGGCAAGAGCTAAAGAGAAAGGCCAGAGCTCAGGTGTTGCTCAGAGTGGGTGTGTTTATTCAGGAATTGTGGATTTATTAGTACTAACCAAAAAACCAAAAACAAAACTCATTGCCATCATCAAGTTGAATCCTACTCATAGTGACATCCCTTGGTTTTCCGAGGCTGTCAATCTTTAGGGAAGTAGATTGCCCCAGTGAGTTTGGGCCACTGACCTTCTGGTTAGCAGCCAAATGCCTTACCCACTACACCACCAGAGCTCCTTATTAGTACTAACCAGCCACCTTTTTCAAGGCTTGTGGGTCTCCCTCACATCTCTGTCCTAGCCTTGATTTTCTCTGTGAAAAGGCTTGTGTTCTGAGCCAATACTTGCTGGGAGCACTTGGGGGGCACGGTGTTCTGCTCTAGGGGAATAACGGGGGAGGAAGAAGGCCCACGGCTCTGTCCTGGGGACTCCAGGACGGCCTGTATGAGGAGAGAAGACGTTGCTGGGCTGTATCACCTTGGGAAGATCTGGGCTCACTCCTCTGCCAGCCCTGGCTCTTTCTGGACTTTGAGTTGGGCCTCATCCTTCTAAAAACAGCTGCTATTTGGTCTCCTAAGGAGGCTGGAGAGCCCAGGGAGATGAATTTGTGCTCTGAGATGAGATGGTCTGCCCCCCAGAGAGAGGGTAGGCCTGGTTGTAAGCCCACATTGTTGTAGCTGGGGAAAAGGCTAGCTCCCTCTTCTCTCTCCAGACCCTGCTCTTCACAGCCCACTCTTCTCTCACAAATAATTCTCAGTGCCCTGGTGTTGAGGGAGACTTTGGCCACTTACAGCTGGACCTCAGGCCTCAGCAGGATAGTAGGTGGCTGTTACACAGGCCAGTGTATCTTGGGTCCACCCCACTCCAGCCCTCCCAGTTCCCCATGGCTCCTGCCCACTCTGCACTCTCTGGTCTCCAGGTCTTTATTTTGGCTATTCTCCCACCAGGCATAACCTCTGCTCTTTTCTGCCTAGTTGAGTCCTCTCTACTCTGTAGGCTCTGGTTCCATCTGCATCTCAGACTCAGTGACCTTCTACTTGACCTCCTATAGCACCCCCATCCCTACCCCATGCCCAATCCCATAGACCCCTAGGACCTGGTATTGTTGGTTACTGGAAAGAAAGCTGGGAAGATTACCCTCTACACACACACAGTGAAAGCCTGTCCCCACCTCCGTCCCTCCCAGGTTACTCCAAGAAATAAATGAGATTATGGGTATGAAAGGACTTTGGTAGTAATAGAGATTTAATAGCTAGGATAATAATTGCTCCAATTTATGAGTCTCTGTTTCAGAGCAAAGGAGCACAGTACCTAAGGCATTTGACTGCTAAGCACAAAGTTGGCAGTTCAAACCCCGTTTAAACCTTCCCGTTCAAATGTGGAACAAAACTCAAAATCATTTGGAGGAAAAAAAAAAAGGGGGGGGGGACCAGATTTGCTGGTCCGATAGAGCCTGGTGGAACCACTGAGACTATGGCCCCTAACTGCCCTTCAGGTCTGGAATTAAACCCACACCTGTGGTTTCCAGCCAAACAAATGACAGGTGTATGAGTTGAACATTTACCTCAAGTAGATACTCTGCTTGAAGAGAACAATCATGGGAGAAAGAAGGGCTGCTTATGCACAGGGAGACAGCTCAGGGGGCAGGAGTCCATGGAGGGATGGACACAGGGAAGAGGTAACTCTGGGGAGGAAGTGGGAGGGGAGCTGTTGCATTGTGGTAAACTGTGGTCAATGTCATGAGACAAAGTATATGTAAACTGCTGTATGGAAAGTGAATTTGCTCTGTAATCTTCACCCAAATCACAATTTAAAAAAAAAACAAAAAACCTTCCCGTTCATTGAAAGGAAGATGGGGCAATTTACTTCCGTAAAGATTTACCACATCAGAAACCCAATGGAGGTCACTATGAGTTGGAATCAACTTGATGGCAGGGAGTTTAGTTTTTGGTTTTTATTTCAGAGCCAGGCATTACACTAGGTACTTTCCATACATATCTTTTCACTCTCCATTATTAGAAGTTTTATTATCCTCACTTTTCAATTGAAAAAATTGAGGCTCAATTGAGGAATTTGAGGCTCAGAAAGGCCAAGCAAGTTATCCAAGGTCACACAGCTCCTAAGTGGCAGCCTGGGAACTCCAAAGTCACTACCCCTGATGATAGGAAGAAGGTTGTTACTATTTTTTTGCCAACCTGTTTCCTTCCCCCTTTCCTCTCCCTCCCTGCCTGTTATCCTCTGCCTGGTGAGTTTGCATCATTACTAGGGCCCAGGGGTCCAATTAGGAGACCCCCCACATGGGAGCAAACTGAGGCAATCCCTGCCCCAACGGAGTCTCCCTGAGCCAAAGTTTTAATTAGCCATCACTGCTCTTCCTGACCTGCCCAAGGCTACATCAGGCCAGGCTGTCTCTGTGGCAGGAGGCTGAACTGGCTGCCACTGACTGTCACAGATAGAGTCACTCCAGCCTAGGAGGGAGGTGGGGCTGGGTCCTTGTCCCACAACAGCTCCCTTGTCCACCTCAGCATGACTTCACTTAATCCATTAAATGGATTAATAAAACAAATGGATTAAGTCACTTAATCTACTAAATAGATTAAATAAATTAAACGACTTAATGTTTGCAAAGCATTTGAAACAGTGCCTGGTACATAGTAAAGGCTATATGAGTATTCGTTAAATTGAAAAAAAAAAAAAAATCAGGTCAGCGGGGATAGGGGTACACAAGAGGCAGGGTGGGAACACAGGGCTATTCTTGGACATGAAGATAGATAGCACGTTGCCTGCCTAGGTCTCTGAGCGGTGCTGAGTGACCCACGTATAGGCTGTCTGTATCTGCAATGCTTGCAATCCTGCTCCCTGGCAATGCCATTGAACCTGGTGTTGTGTACACAGGGGCTGGGAGGAGGGGTGAGCAGGTACTGAGTGGAAGCTGTGTGCCAGGTGTTGCACCAGGCATTTTAGACTGAGGCAGGAGTCATCATCCCATTCCATGGATGAAGCAACTGAGGCTCAGAGAAGCAATTAATGTGTCCAAGACTTTGAAAAGGCAACCAAAAAAAAAAAAAAAGGACCAAACCCAATGCCATGAGTAGATAGTGACCTCCACTAGGTTTTCAAGGCTGTAAATCTTTATAGAAGTAAACTGCCCCATCTTCCTCCCACAGAGGAGCTGGTGGGTTTGAACCTTTGATTTTCTGGTTACCAGTCAAATGCCTTACCTACTACACCACCAGGGCTCTTTTCAAAGAAGTAAAGCAGAAATTAAACCTAGGATTGTGGGACTCCAAAGCCTGTGCACTGGGACATCTGACTCTTTGAATCTCCCACTTCAAGCCACAGGGCCACATCTGCAGCCCTCATAGGGGAAGAGTGCCCCTCTCTGCTCTCTCTCAGTCTCCTCTCAGTCTTCTGGAAGTCTGAGGGCTCTGAATTTGGATGATTGTGTCCAGGACTCCAAAGATTGCTTTCCCAGGGCAGGGCTATGAGTTTCCACTAAGATGATAAAGGGGGTTTCTGAGGCAGCAGAGCTGAGGCATAGTTCCCACCCCTCCCGAGACCTCTTGACCCTGACCATGACCCTGGCCTCATTTGGTTTGGATGTGCACCTCCCTCTGCAGCCCACAGCAGCAGCCACAGCTGCTGTGCCAGCCCCAAGCCAGAGCCGAGCCCTCTTCAGACGCCGTTGCCTGGTAACCAGCCCTAAGTGATGGAAACCCCATCGGGCTGCTAACAAGAGGGGCAGGCCAACCACCTAGCCCAGACCATGTGGCCCCAGACAGCCTTGGGAAGGCTTTGACGGACAGTCCACCTTGTCTGCCCATGGTAAGAGGAGTGGGTACCCCAGCACTGGGTGGGGGGCACAGGTGAGGAGGGGAGGAACTGAGCCAGCCACCCCCCAGGACCTTTGGACTGTGAAGCTAGGGGAAGCTAATTTCTGATGGAGGCCAAGGCCCATGGCTTGACTGAAGCAAGAGGCAGGCAGGAACTGGGCTGGAGTTAGGACTGTGGGCACAGACCATCCAGGACCAAACCACCATCCTGGAAACAGCTGTGACTCCTCCTCCAAGGGCACATAGGCCGGGGAGGGGCTCCCCTGAGAGAGGCCCTGGACGGGGAGAGGAAAGGAGGTGATTAGGGAGGCTGGCAGACATCCAGGCTCTGGGCAGGGGAGCAGCCTCATGCAATACTGAGGGGAAAATGCATCAGCCTCCCTTTTTGCAGGGTTCCCCCTGCTTTTCTCCTCAACCCCACCCCCAGGCTGGGGCCTCCACGGAGGGGGCTGTAGGCAGCATGAGGCATGCAGGTGGAGCTCAGCCAGGTGATTTTCCATCCTAGAACTGGGGGAATAGGGAGACTGAAAAGGGGCAGGGGAGGCAATGTCCGGACAAAAAAGGCAGCCTAATATACAGACTGGACCAGCTTTTGGGAGAACCAGGTTCTAGACCTGCATGCCTCAGACCCTGGGTATATGGCAGCCCCTTTCTGGGCCTCGGATTCTGCATGTTGAATTGGGGGCTGGAAGCAGGCTGTTGCTGATCTGAGGTTTGGTGTCATGGCTCCTAAGAGGCATGGAGTGGGGAGTAGAGAGGTTTGAGAGGTGCTCCTGGCAGCAGGGGTTCCTTTTAGGCACTCATCTCTGGACCTGGCTAGGTTTTTCCACAAAAATTACCTTCACCAAATAACCATGGACTGGGATCAGCCCTGTGCTGGGGACTAAGTCCCAGAACTCAGGCCAACCAAGGGTCTGCCCTGGAGCAGCACCTTCTCCCATCCAGTGGAAGAGCCAGGTTTGTAGCCAAGCAATTACAGCACAGGGTGCTGAGGTTAGGATAGAGGTACATTCAGAATGCTGTTGGACCTCAGAAAACATGACCAAACCTAGCCTGGAGGTCAAGTTAGGCTTCCTGGAGGAGGTGGCTTGAGCTGAATCTTAAAGGCCAACAGGAGTCAGCAAAGAAGGAGCTGAACAAGCAGCCAGGGCTAAAGGACAGCATGGAGGTGTAGCCAAGAAGGGAGCTTCAGCAGCTCTGGGGGCTACGGTGGCAAGCCAGCTGGGAAGGGCTAGGCTCTGGAGGAATGAGAATCTGGAATCTGAGGGACTAAGGAGCCAAAGGGGGCTCCAAGCTGGGGGATGATGGGCCCATATGTGGATACTAGAGATATCTCTCTGAAAGGAGGGAATGTCTCCTACTGCTTACAGTACCATCCCAGACTCTCAAGTGGCTGGGCTCTGGAACAGCCAGAAGAGGGAATATTAAGTCCTGCCCTTGCTCCAAGGCCTCGCAGTCCTACCCTCAGACCTCTCTGACCCCAGCAGCCCCACTACACACACACACACGTACACACACATACACACTTATCACATTGGATTGCACGGGACTGCACCTGGTCCCATTCACCATTGTACCCTCTAATGCCAGCATAAAGCCTGAGGGTCCTCATTTTTGGGGAAGGAATAATGGGAAAGGAGGTCAAGTCACATCAGAATGTGCCCCTCTCCCCTGCAATAAGGTGCCCACTGTGTGTAGGCCTTGTTTCTAGCCCCTAGGCTGGCAGATGCAGTCACCTAGGAAGGATTCCCATCCAGTGACGCTGATGGCCTCTGGCAGTGAGGGTGGGGAACCCCCCAAACCTCACCTGAGGCTGGAGAAGTTTCCTATTCCCTCCTCACCTTGGCAGTACAGCAGACTATCGCCTCCCCAGACTTCCCCCACAGGAGGCTCCAGATGGCCTGTACACCTTTGAAAGTAGCCCACCTCACCCCACCCTCACATCCTTTCTAGCCAGGACCCTAGATGTTCTGAGCCCAGGGATGGTCCATGCAGCTCCTAAGGTTCTCAGGCTCTGGTTATTGGGATAGTAGAGAGTTCCTGACTACCAGCTATGCCTGAGTCTTCCTTTGGAAAGGCTTACCGGGTCACATAGTCCTGGCGGAAATCTTCAATCCCAGCTCCTACATTGTTTAGCTATGTGGACAAGTCCCCTCCCTCTTCTCCTCTACAGCTACCATTGGTTGAAGGCTTACTATATACCAAGCTTTGTTGTTGTTATATGCCATCGAGTCGGACCCTACTCATAGCGACCCCTCCTTGGGTTTCCAAGGTAGTATCACGACGGAAGAGATTGCCCCATCTTCCTTCCAAGGAGAGGCTGGTGGGTTTGAACTGCCAGCCTTTTGGTTAACAGTCAAGTGCCTTAGCCACTACGCTACCAGAGCTCCTAGAGCTCCCTATACCAAGCTATATAATATAATATAGCTATAGTAGCTATAGCACAGTATAGCTGACATATCTAACTCACTGGATCCTCACACGAGTTCTGTGCCATGTTCTAATCATGCCCATTTGACTGATGCTCAATAGGTCAAACCTCAGTTTACTTGTTTCCAAACTCCTGCCTCATAAGGATGTTATAAGAATCAAATGGTATGTTTATGCAGAGGATCAGGCTTCCAGTGGGAGTTCCACCCACCCACCAACACTGATATATTTGGCTGTATTATGTGTATGTGGAGGGGAGGTGGTAATGTGTGAAGAAGTAGAAAGGGCAGAGAATAAACCATCAGTAGTCTGAGGACTCCCTAGAGAAGGTAGTGCCTATACCTGGATCTGAAAAGGACTGGGGGAGAGCATTGTTTGTGTGTCTTAGGGAAAGGTACCACACTTCTCTGTTCCTCTGCCTGTAAAGCAACTGCCAGTGCCATCTTTGTCTCCTCTGGGGTGAGAGGGAACTCCGCCGAGGAAGGAAAGAGATTTGTAAAGAGCAGGCGTGGCCTCATTAAAGGGAGCCACATGGTTATTAATAACCTGTGGGTAAGGAGCTGAGGTTCAAGAGCTGACCTTCTACCTCTCCTTCTCAGAGAGCCAGGAGAAACAATCAGTGTCTGGGGTGCGGCAGAGGAGGAGTGCACGTGCCCTGGTGAGCCGAGTGGGTATGGTGTGTGTATGTGAGAGTAACCTCCCCTCCAGGCTTTTCTACCGCTACTTTTAACTCCACCCAGCAAGCCCACATAAGGACAGACTGGTTCTCCTCTGTGCTTGTGTTCACATGTTCCTTCCCACTGCAATACCCTACCTACTCTCCAAGAACACAGGTACTAATAAAAACACATAGGGGCTCCCAAGGCTGACTCCTTGTACTGAATACCTTCCTTCACCGCACTGATGCTCACCTCTCTCCACAGGCTCTGTCTGAGATCCTTGGTGCAGAGAGGAAATGGGCAAAGTCGAGGCCTTCAGGAGCTCATAGTCAGCTGACACCCTACAGAGAGCTTTTGACAGTTTACCAACCACTTCCCATATAGATTTTGTTTGATACTCACCACTGTCTATAAGACAGATCTTACAGTTCCCATTTTGCAGATGAGGAAATTGAGGCTCAGAGAGATACAAAGTGACTCTCAAGTCTCCACATCCTGTGACATGGGTTTTTAGGGTGTTAGAGTGATGCTTGAAAGAAATGGATAGGATGCTGATTAAGGGCCTTTAAGCCATTTATTGGTTATATTGTCTTCCTCCATGAATTGGTCTTCAGGTATAAATGAAGTTTAAGAGAATGACATTTCTTTCCCCCAAAAGCAGAGTAAGCCCCATGCTGAATGTAGATGTAAAGGATATTTTGTGGCACAAACATCTAACTGAAGTGAAAAATATTTCAAGGATGAATATCCATCTAGATGTGGCAGTAGGGCATAAGATTACAAAGGAGTATATATTAGTTTATAACCTAATCCTTGGCATCCCTTCTGGGGCAGTTCCTTGAATTAAGATAAGGCACAGGAACCAATAACTGGCCTTTGAGATCTCATGTTAGAGGGGTCCAGATCTAAGTGGACCTCACTGGGGCTTAGAGATTAGAGGGATCACCAGGCCACTGGAGCACACCACTTGAGAGTCTTAGACCCCAAGAGCTGTGAACATTGCCTTCCTCCCACACCCTTTAATAACAGGGTAGGGGTTGGGGAGTGAGTGCTGCATAGGAGGAAGAGAAGAGGAGAGTATAGTTGGTGGGATGAGAGTACAAATGAACTACCTGTGACCTAAGGGAGCTACAGGCTGGGGGTCAACTGTACAAGGCTGGGCTGTGATCTCTAGCTGTCAGAACCCCTTTGGCTTCTCTGTCCATTATGGGGATGCACTTACAAGCTAAGGTGTGCCAGCAAGACGATCCCCAGGCTGGCACTAGGAGACTTGGGTCTTTGCCTCAGCCTACTGTACAACTATGAGGAAGCCCCAGCCCTCTCTAACTTTCTGCTCTCCAGACTACATTTCTAAGGTCCTTTCAGCTCTAAAACAGGGAATATCCTCCCCCATGCAAGCCCCCTTTACTCATGTGACCTCCATTAAGCGCTTGGCTACAAACTGAAAGGTTGGCTGTTTGAACCTACCCAGAGGCACCTTGGCCTGGCAATTTGCTTCCAAAAGATCACAGCCATGAAAAGTCTATGGAATACAGTTCTATCTGCAACACATGGGGTCACCATGAGTCAAAACCAACTCCAGGGCAACTGAAGGGGTCTGGTCTTTGGTTCCTACCTTCAATGTCAGGCCCCTCCCCTTCAGCCCTAGCTACTTCAGCTGTTTCCTGGTTCTTGGAACTTTTGGGATCTGAGCAGATGGGTACTCTAGCTGGCTTGGGTGGTTTTGCCCCATGAACTTGCTCTGACCTTCAGCTTATCCACCTGTCCCCCACTCCAACTGTACACATCTGTCCACAACCCTCAGACAGCTTGGTCCCCAGGTTTCTTCAGAGAAGGTAGCAGCTTTGAGGAGGTGCTCATCCAAAATCCACTGGTCCAGAGGGTCAGGGAAAATGGAGGCAGCCCTTCCACCTCTCCAGCCCCTCTCTCTCTACAACAAACTCACTCCCAGCTAGGAATGCTCCACTCCAGCTTCCTCCCTGGCTGCTGGTGCCCAGGCCTGTCTTATTGAGAGAAACTTAACAAAAAGGTTCAGAGATACCCATTGGAGCCACTTAGCAATCTCCCCTCCTAAAAAAAAAAAAAAAAAAATCTCACTGCCATCAAGTTAATTCTGACTCACAGCAACCTCAATTGGGTTTCCGAGACTGTAAATCTTTACAGAAGTAGATTGCCCTATTTTCCTTCAGTGGAGCAGCTGGTGTGTTTGAACCATTAACCTTCTGGTTTGCACCCAAATGCCTTATCCACTAGGCCTCCAGAGCTCCTTTAGCAAGCTCCCAGCATTCTCCTTTCCTGGTCCACTCCAGGGGTAGGGAGATTATACCTTCCTCACTCTGCTTTGGCTCCCTAAGAGGGCTTGAGTTGCACTTGTCTGGGGTTTGCCCTAACTGGTATACCCAATGAGGTGACAGAACTGGCCCCTCTCCGATCCTCTAATGCAACTAGCAAGGAGTCCTGCACAACCATTAAGTAAGTGCTTCTCGGCTAACGGAAAAGTTGGTGACTGGAACCTACCAGTGGCTTCATGGGAGAAAGACCTGTCGATTTTCTGTCCTAAAGATTACAGCCTAGAAACCCCACAGGGAAATTCTACTCAAGCACATGTGATCACTATGAATTGAGAATCCACTTGATGGCACCTAACAATAACAACAATGCAACTAGTACAGGTTAAGGGAGAAAAGGAACCTACAGTGTGCCAGATATTTTAATAACAACCTCTTTTAGGCCTTAGACACCAGGGAGATATAATCCCAGCTTTACAAATAAGGAAACTGAAGCTCAGAGAGGTAAAGTGGCACGCAGAAGATCACATAGCTAGAAAGTGGCAATGAATACATGATCTAACGGAGTGACTGAACGAGGGCGTGTGCTGGCCCCTGGGCTCTGGTTCGCTGGGCGGGACTGATACAGACGATGCGCAGCGTCCAGAACTCGGTCCCGGGAAAGCAGGCCCCACGCAGGCCCGCTGCACCCCGGGGCCCAGGGAGCGAAGGCTCCCAGAGGCGCGGCCCGGCTCTGCCCCCACCTCGCGTCCCGCCCCGCCCCCGCTCCGCCCCCAGCCCGCCCCTCCCGGGACCGCAGACGGCGCCCGGCGGCGGCGCGAACGGCTGTGAGGAGGGTAGCTCCAGGCTTGGTGCTCACCACGACTTCCCGCGCAGGGCCGGGCCCGACAAGGACCTAAGACCTCGGTGGCGCTGGAGGATGAGGCCGCAATCGCGGCCCGGGATAGCAGCAGCAGGAAGCCGGGAGTTCTGCAGGTAGGAGCTCGCCTGCTCGGCGGACGCGGAAACTTGGGCCGAGTTTGCGGGCGGCGCGTGAGGAAGGGGCGGGTGGCGCTGCCCCAGGGCGCCCCTACTGGCCGGCCGGGGGATGGAGCTTGCCGGGCCTGGGCGGAGATGGTTCGGCTTCTAGCCGCCGGGGCCACAGGGTGGGCGGGCTACCTGGCGGGGATGGCGCTGCTGCTCCTATCTTTCTCGGACTTCGAGGCTCTTGATGCCTGACAGAGCTCCAGGGTTTCCGCGGGGCCCAGGCTTCTGACCCAGCAGCAGCGCGAGACCGGAGAGAAGGAGCTCAGGCCGAGCCCCCAGGCCTCCCGCGGGGTCGGCTCACGTGGACAGCCGGAGAGGGGATGTGGAGGCGGCTGGAGGCCGAGCCTGGGGGCGGCGGGCGCTAAGGCGCCGTGAGGCCCTGGACGCGCCCTGCTGGGGACGGGACGGCCCTGCGGTTTCCTCACCACTGGTTGACTCACTCTCTGGCCGCAGCCCAGGCTGGCGGGGTTGCCCCGAGGCTGTGGCTGCCCGGACTTTGCGGCCGGGTGGCCCCCTACACCAGGACCTCCCGCCGGCCTTCGGGCGTCGCTCCGCGGGGCTTGGTGCGCGGGCCTGCCGGTGTGCACACGTGTGGTGGAGGCCCGGGCGAGGGGAAAGCGCAGTTCTAAAGGGGCGTGTGTGCAGATGTGGGCCATGCACGTACGTGCAGGCACGAGTTTGCATGCGTGGCGGTGGCCTGTGTGTCAGCCTGCCGGGGTGCACGTGCGCCCTAGCGCCGCCGGGCGGGGCGTGGGGGCACCCGGAAGCCGGTGAGGTCGGATACGGCGGGAGCTCCAAAGTGAAATCGGCTTTGGGCCCCAGGGACCAGAGTTGCAGGGCCTGGGTGAGAGAGGAAGAGGCCGATCCCCCGACTCTTTCCCCTAGTATAGAGACTGAACTGCCCCAGGTTGAGTTGTAGCCTCGGGAGGGCCCAGAGCCTCAGCCAATAGAGAGAGGAGGCTTGATGCAGCCCTCGGAGAAAGGCCAGATGTTGCTGGTCACAGCTGGAGAGCTTTCCGTTCTTTCCTCGTCTGTCCAGAGGCTTTTAGAAGCTGGAGTTGAGCTAGCAGGTATGGCACAGAGGTGGTAGGCATTTCTCCTTGGCCCTGTCTGGAGTTAGAGCTGGGTGGAGAGGACTAATAGAACTGCCTGCCCCCTCAAGGGGTGATGTGACCATGTTCCCTGGTGTCTGACTGCAAGCTCTCAACTGGCTTTCTTTATGTGTATCTACTAAGGAAGGAGGTACCTACATCTTACTACTGTCTTGAATGGGAAGGGTCCTCACTTGGGGAATTGTATCTTGGCTTGCCATTATCTACTGACAGGAGATAAGGTCACCCCAACCCCTCATACTCTTCTGCTGCCCCTCTGGAGACCCCATCCCACCCACAAAGACTCCTGCCGGTCCCAGGTTACTTCACCTCTATTGGCTGGGTCCCTATCAGAGTCTGGGAAAGTCTCCAGGGCAAAAGGGCAAGAGAAGTGTGGAGCCCAGGAGGGTAAGACTCCTGGGGCTGGGGGTGGTATAGAGCAGGCCCCAGGGAGCTTGTGGGGGGAGGTGAGACTAGAACCAGCACTTAATTAATCCAGTGTACCTCAAGGGTAGTGTGGGAGCTTAACACCCCAAAAGTTGTACAGCCCCTTCTTGCAAAGCTGCTGTGAAGCTGGATGAGGGCTCCCCTTTCCCACAAGATGCAGGGCCCTGTCACAGGACACTGCTAATGGTACTGTTGCCTATATCTTACTGTCTTTCTCAGAGCATCCTCTACTCTAGGCTGGCCTGAGTAGCAGATTCTGGCCAAGACATGGCCCAGCTTTCTTAAGAGTGCTGCCTTGATGCAGTCAGGCTGTGGTGGGGGAGTGGCCCTTATACTACTTTTAGTTTTTCCCATCCCCAGAATGTTCTGGTCCAATTCTGAGCCTGTTGCTATTATTTGTTACCAGCCAGAAGGGAGGGGCTGGGATGATGGGCTGGTCTTTGCTTGTTGGGAAAGAAAACCTGTGACACCTGGCCCATGGCCTAATCACTACAAGATTGAGCTGATTCAGCCCTCTTAAGCCACCTGGGGTTTCAGGAGCTGAGCCCCAGAAGAGGTTGAGGCAGGCCACTGTGGCCCGCCTCAGCTGGAGTTCATCATGGATCATTGATACCTGGTGTGTCAAGCACACCCACATTGGACCTCTCTGAGCCTGGGTCTCAATCCTTGCTTGACTTGGATTCAGGGCCTTAGTCTTTCTCTGGCACTCAGTTTTCCCATCAGTACAATTGAAGCCTCCCTCCTTGGATTTTCACATCTCTAGCCCCATCCTTTCCATGACCCTGGTGCTGTGCTGCCCCCATGTGCCCTGAAATAGCCACCTGCAGCTTGAAAGTTGAAGATGATCAGGGCTCGCCTAGCTTCTGTGATCTTTTTGCTGGTGCCATAGCACCATCTGCTGGACAGCCGTGACCCTCCTGTTGGGAGGCTGAGCTAAGATAGGAGGTGGTGTGGCTTTCACAGATACTACCCACCTGGGACCTGCCCTCCAGAGCCAAGACCAATAGCTCAGCATTGGCTCTGGGCCTAGGGATCTGGATTCGAGGCATGGCTCTGCAGTTTTTTTATTAAGCTGGCAGATCAGAGAGTGTCACAAGAAATCTGAATTTGTAGACAGTGCCTGGACTCTGTATTGTGGCTGCTATGGACACTTTCAATTTGTCTTGGAATAGGTGCTTGTAGTACAAGGCAGGAGGCCTACTTCTCATCCCATCTCTTTTGTCAGTGACTTTGAAACCACAAGTGGGTCTCCTCATCTGTGAAAAAAAAAAGGGGGTGGTGGTGGAAGGTAGCTGGGCTAAGTGATCTTCAGACTGTGCCCTGCAAAGCCTGAAACCCCAGGGAAAAGATCTTGGGGTCATGTGGAAGAAAACTGAATACAGGGGCTTCTGAAGTGAGGGTGGGGGTTAAGAGTAGGACTGCTGCACAAGAAGTCATTAAACAAAATTCTGCAGCTTAACAAAGAAAATCATTGGAAACCTATGCATTATATGATTCACGCATGCATTCATTCATTCATTCATACAGTCTTCATGGAGATTCCCCTTGGGTGTGGCAAAGAGCCAGCAAGAATAGCAACCTTCTCTTGCCCATGGAGTTTTTCTGACAGCAGCTCTCTCTCTCCCTCTCTCTCCCAGGTCAGCAGTGCAGTAGCAGGGGCCAGGAGCTTTCACAGTGATGGCGGATAAGCGGCCTCTGGGCACCCTGGGCCCTGTAATGTATGGCAAACTGCCTCGCCTAGAGGCTGACTCAGGGCCTGGGCACAGCCTGCCCTCTGCTGGCAGGCAGGACCCCTGCAGCTACAAGGGTGCATACTATTCTTGTCCCATGGGGGGTGCTCCTAAGGCAGGGTCTGAGCGGCTGGCATCATGGACCCCCTATCCACCCTTGTACCCCACCAACATGCCAGGACCGCCACTTCGGGCAGACAGCCTGATGTCCAACTGCCTGCTCTACCGCCCACCGACAGAGGGCTCTGAGAAGATGCAGGACTCCGGCCCTGTTGAGCTTCTGCCCTACAATCCCCGGGCTCACTCCTACCCTGGCCCACCGCTGGCAGCGCCAAAACCCATCTACCGCAACCCTCTGTGTTACGGGCTCTCAACTTGTCTGGGGGAAGGGGTAGCCAAGAGGCCACTGGATGTTGACTGGACACTAGTGACTGGGTCTCTGCTGCCCCCTGCTGACCCACCCTGTTCTCTGGCCCCAGCTCCTGGCAAAGGCCAGCCTCTGGATGGTACCTTCTTACATGGGGTACCAGCTGGGGGGTCTGGCAAAGACTCCTCCATGAGCTTCTCTCCATGCCAGGCATTCCTGGAAAAGTATCAAACTATTCACAGTACAGGCTTCCTACCCTCCAAGTATGCAAATCCTTACTCTGGGGACCCCAAGCAGGCACTGCCTGAGGGGCCCCCCAGTCCTTGGACCCAGCTGGCCCAGCCTTTGGGACCAGCCTGCCAGGATTCAGTGCCCATGCACTACCCGCTGTCCCACACTCCACAGACCCTGCCTTGTCCACAAGCCTGTCGCCACCCCGAGAAGCAGGCCAGCTACAGCTCAGTGCTCCCACTTCAGCCTCTGGGAACCCACAAGGGAGCTGGGTACCCACCTGGTGGGCTGGGCAGCCCCTACCTAAGACAGCAGGCAGTTCAGACACCTTATGTGCCCCCAGTAGGGCTGGACACTTATTCCTATCCTTCTGCCCCTCTCCCAGCACCCTCACCAAGCTTCAAACTAGAGCCACCACTTGCTCCACGGTGCCCACTGGACTTTCCCCCCCAGACACTGGGCTTTCCTCATAACCGGGACGACCTCTCTCTCTATGGAGCATCCCCAGGGCTTGGAGGAACACCACCTTCCCAGGACAGTGTGCGGGCTGTGCCACAACCTGGTGCCTTCCATCGGACATGTCAGCCTGTTCCTGCCAGCCAGCCACACTTAGAGCGTGTGAGGCCCACTGAGAAGCCGGTGCAGGCAGCTGAGAAGACATGGTTGCCTAGCTGCAGGAAAGAGCAGCTCCGGTCCCGGCTTGATGAGCACCCCGGGGCACCCATCGTCATCCGAGACAGTCCAGTTCCTCGCACCCCACCGGCACTGCCCCCCTGTGCCCAGGAGCGTCAATCCCTCCCACAGCACAAGGGCACGAGTCCACCCAGCTCTCCACCCATGCCCATTATTGACAACGTCTTCAGCCTGGCCCCCTACCGTGACTACCTGGATGTGCAGGCACCCGAGGCCACGTCTGAGCCTGACCAAGTCCCAGCAACCAATGAGAGCCATGGCAAAGACTGCAAGGGGACCCTGCCTGCCCAGGAGGCCCCCTTGGAGACACGCTGCTCTCTCAGGGAGGAAGTGGCACTGGACCTGAGTGTGAAGAAGCCTGTGACTGAAATGTCGCTTCTCAAGGTCCCTAGTCCTGTGGTACCTGCCAAGCCCACAGACACACTAAATGTTGGAAACACAGTCACAGGCATGCCAGGTGTGGGGAACATAGTCTTGGATCTGCCAGGTACAGGGACTACAACCTCACATGTACTTGGTATGGAGAACACAGTCTCAGATTTGCCAGGCCTGAAAAATCTAGTCACAGAAGCACCAGGGCTCCCTGGGGCACCAGTGACCACAGAGGCCACACCAAGGACCAACTTCCAAAGCTCTGTGGCCTTCATGTTTCGAAAATTCAAGATCCTCCGACCAGCACCTTTACCTGCAACTGTGGTCCCATCAGTACCCACCTCGGCTCCCGCCCCAGCCCCACCTGCGCTCACCCCCACTTCTGTGCCCATTGGACTGAAGATTATCACCCAGCCCTTGCCTATGGCTTGCTTAAATCTGGCACTGCCTAGCCCTCCAGCCTTGGCTGTGGCCTCTCCAGCTCCTGCTCCAGCTCCAGCTCCTGCTCCAGCTATGTCACCTGCTCCAGCTCCAGCCCCACCCCCGACTCCTGCCCCAGTTCCTGGCCCTGCTCCAGCTTCTACTCAAGCCTCAACCCTGGTGGACTCTGCAGAGCAGCGCTTTGCAGGGCTGCACGCATCCTTGTGTGATGCCATCTCGGGCTCGGTGGCCCACTCCCCGCCAGAGAAGCTGCGTGAGTGGCTTGAGGCGGCTGAGCCTTGGGGCCGGGCAGCATGGCAGGACTGCCAAGGTATACAGGGGCTGCTGGAAAAGCTGCTGTCACAGCTGCAGAGCTTCGTGTACGCGCATCAATGCCCCTTCCCCCATGTTGTGCGAGCCGGCGCAATCTTTGTGCCCATACACCTGGTGAAGGAGCGACTCTTCCCGCAGCTGCCCCCTGCTTCCGTGGACCATGTGCTGCAGGAGCACCGCGTGGAGCTGCGGCCCACCACACTGTCGGAGGAGAGGGCGCTGCGAGACCGCGCCCTGCACGGCTGCACCTTGCGCATGCTGAAGCTACTGGCTCTGCGCCAGCTGCCTGACATCTACCCTGACCTGCTGAACCTGCAGTGGCGTGACTGCATACGCCGCCAGCTGGGTGAGCATGGGACAGCCCCAGTAGCCACCGGAGCTTTGTGAGCAAGTGGCAGGTGTGTGAGCTGCGTGAGTGGGCCACAGCTGGGGCTGTGTGACTCTTGAGTCCTGGGTTGCCAGGAAGGGCAGAAGGCTCAAGAAACCATGCTAGAGGTGGGCTGGTTTCTGGGATGGGCTTCATGTCTAGGCATAGGCCTCTGAGCGTGCTTGACTTCTCGGTCACTTGGATTCCCTTCTCCCCTGCTTGTGCCTTCTCCACCTTTGATGCAGTCTTCTCCTTTGGTCTTGCTGGGGTTCTGCCCAGGCCCAAGTTTCTATCTGCATCTAGCCTAGGCTTCCCTCTTCTGAGTTCTAGCCCCAAAAACCCAACTACCTGCTGGACGTTTGCATCTGGGAGTCTTTCAAACACTTCCCAAACCACACTCCTGACCTTTCTGTAAGCCCACTTCCCTCTCCCTGTTTTTGCTTTCTCGGTGATGGCACTGTTCACCAATTCCTGAAGCCTGAAACCTGCTGGCATCCCGCCCTCCTGTCTCAAACTCTGTTGCCTCTGAGTGGGTTTATTCAGCCCTCCATTTACATATACAGAAGGTGTCTGTCTTTGCTAGTTCGTGCTGCTGTAACAGGAATACCACAGGTAGACAGCTTTAAAGAACAGGAATTTATTTTCTCACAGTTCAGGAGGCTGGAAATCCAAATTTAGGGCACTGGCTCTCTCTTGACTCTGGGGGAAGAGCCTTGTCCCTTCCAGTATCTGTAGCCCCATGTTTGCTGGTGATCCCCACGTGGCATCTGTCTTCCCCAGTGTGTGCTTGCTTGTTTCTGTGTTTGTGCTACTCCAGAGAACCCAGAAGTGAGTAGACTGAGAACACACCCTACACTGGTTGTAGACACATTCACATAACAAAGAAAACCCCATTTCCAAATAGAGTTGCATCACAGGTAGACAGTTTAGGATTCCAACACATTTTAATGGACACAATTCAGTCCCTAACAGAAGGATACTCATAAATCAGAATACTTATTTTCTTTTATTGTCTTACCCATATTGTTCTCCAGTGTGCTCTCCCACCCCTCCAATGTCTTAGAGAATCATGGGCATCAGTTTGGGAAGTTTGGCCTTGTTTTGGGGAACTGCCACATTGTGTTGTGTGATGTGTGTGAGCTATGCTTCCTTACCCAGGTCCTTGACCCCTTAGCCCTGAGGCACTTGACCCCTCCCTGCTACCCTTCTCTACCTGCTGCCCGCACCCACCCTACCTCCCCACCACCAAGCCTTTGTCCAAGCAGTTTCTCAGTAGGAAGTGTTCCAGTTCCTTCTCCATCCTGGTGGCCTTGCCCTGGGCTCTTACCTGCTCAAGGCTCCAGGTTGGAGTGGAGAAGGTGCCTGAGATAGTGGACGCTGGTATGGAGCTTGGGTTCTCGGTGACCAGCCTACTTGAACCCTGACAGCTTAAGAAGTTGGGCAGATGCCTTACTGGTGAATAAAGAGAATGCAAATGCTGCTTTCTTTCCTCAGTGAAACAGTGTGGGTGGGTGTCAGGCATCACTCTGATGTCCCCTGTACAGATGGAGTAGAGGACCATTTTTCCTGGGCTTCCTGGTGGCCAGTGGGGCCCACGCTTTCCACAGGATCCCATGCTTTGATTGGGACTGTAAGAGTCCGGGGCCTGGTAAGGAAGTGACTGGGGCCAGGCTGCCTGCCACTGACTGGATTTGGATACCCCATCCCTGTTCCTTCCCTGAGCTTGCCGTGCCTCCATCCAGTCAGTCTCACCTTAGTTTCTTATGGGTTCCTGTGCTCCGCTGGCAGCCTTCCTTCCAAGCAGGTGTGCTCCTCCCTTTTCCTTCCCTCAACTGCTTCCTCCGTCCTCCCCCTGAGCATTGCTGGGCAGACCCTGCCTGGGCTCCAGCTCTCCATCTAGCTCTGGGGAGCACCACCTCCTGTGTGGCAGGGCCCTCTAGCATCTTACCTCAGTTTTCTGCATCTGTACAGTGGGGCTTTGGACAAAGTCAGTGGTTCGGGGGAGGCTACGTAGTGCAAATGGTTAATACACTTAGTCACTAACCACAAAGTTAGAGGTTCAAGTCCATCCAGAGGCTTCTCAGAAGAAAGGCCTAGTAATCTCCTAATAATCAACCCTTGATTAAATGATTGATAAAAGTCAACCATTCGAAACCTTATGGAGTATAGTTACACACACAGTCATACACACACTTTCTCTCTGTCTCTGTCTCTGTCTCTCAGTCAGAGTTGAGCACCTGGTTTTAATAGCTCCTGGCCTGTTGGGCCCCTTTCCTCTCCTGAGCTGTGGTTGCTTCCCTCCCTGCCTTTATCTGATAGAGTTCCTGTGTCACCTAGTGGAAGTGCGTTTTTCTGGCTTGGACAGTCTGACCAGAGTGTACATGTGGGGAAGGATCATGGTGGCTGTGACCTTGCTGTTGCCATCCTGGCCAGGAGCAGACAGAACCAGGAGTCTGGATGGCTTTGAAGGCCAGGAGGTTGGAACTGAGGGTGTGTGGTTTCTGCAACCTGACTGTGTGTTCATTCTCCAGGTGACTTAGACCCTGAAGCTGGAGCTGTGCCCCCTTCAGAACCCACTATGGCCAGAGACGAGCCAGAGAGCCTAGCCCTGGCTCAGAAGTCACCGCCCCCCAAGGCCAGGAAACCGGGGAGGAAACCATCAACTCCCGGTCTGGAGAAGGCAGAGGCAGCCTCTGGGGAAGGGTCCCATGATGTTTCACCTACCCCAGCTGCCAGCACCAGCCCACCAGCCCCCACACTGAGGGCCCGCTTCCGTAGCTTGCTGGAGAACGCCTGGCTCAATGGCTTGGCACTGCCTACTTGGGGCCACAAACCTTCAGGACCAGACCGGCCTTCACCCCACCCACAGCTGTTGAGAAGCCAGAGCCACCACCTGTAGCATTGATTGCTGATGCTGTATGGGCAGCTTACTGTCTGGGGGGGGTCACTGTCTGCACCCCTCTGCCTGTCCAGCTCCCCAGAGTCAGTGGTGAACATGCCCTTTAGAATTTCTCCAGCCTTCACCCTGGAACCACTACTCCAGACTGGGCTGAGAAGCCTTACTTTTAACTTGAGGCTCTGTTAGAAAGGACTACTTCTGTTTCTTCCCAAGAGAAAAAGTGTGGGCTTTGGAGCCCAACAGGCTTGGGCTTGAATCCTGGCTCCTCTGCCCCTTGCTGTGACCTGGGCGAGTCACTGCCCTTCTCTTGAGCCCCAGATTCCCCATTTGTAAAATAGAACAACACAACCTACCTCACAGGGTTGTTGTGGGGATGATGCCTGACACACACCCAACACGGTTCATTCTTTGCCCTCCCCTGCCCCAGGCAGGGCTTTATCTTTGCCAGGGCTTAGGATGGCTGAGAGGAGCAGAACCTCCCTGTAGAAAGCCTCTGTGTCATAGGACCTGTTCTCATAGCGGTACATTGTATAGTGTATATGACTCACACACAGACATATATACCTTATGGAGTCCTTCCCCAGGAAAGTTCGGCTTAAAGCTCCCCAGCATTTGGGATTGGACCCTAACTCCTAACCTGGAGCTCCTTGAGGGAGCCTGCCTTTCCCTGTCCCCACTACTGGTGCCGACATCCTTGTTCTGGACTTAACTTCTCCCAGGCCTGGCCTGAATTGAAAGCAGGGATTTCCCTGAGTTGCCATACCCTGTACGTTATCCCATGAAAGTTGTATGTTTTCTGGAAGCCAAGCAGCTATGGAGACTTAGGGACTAGAGGGGACAGGCTAAGTGGCAGCACAGTCCCAAGAGGTCTCTGAAGACATGGACTAGGGACATGGGTACCCTCCCATGCTAGAGCTCTTATCAGCCAGGCCTGCTGTGGGCCCCCTCCCAGCAGTCTGCCAAGCTGAGCCAGAGGTTGGCAACCTGAGGCCCTTGACCTAGTTAATGTTTTATATAAGGCTTACTGGCCCTGGAGGGCAGACCATTAAAGCATTTTGGTGGTTTTTGGAACTAGGGCCTGGCTGTGTGTGTGTTGGTGGGGACTTTGGGTTGTGGATTTTATACTACGTCATGGGATACCTAGTCCCCTTGCTCACATTGCAGGTCCCCCTGCACCCATCCCAGAGGGCACAGAGGGTGTCCAGGGCAGTTGTGTGGCTAGCTCCAGGTGTGCAGGCCCTTGTCATATATGCACTGGACAGCAGCTTCCCTGCTCAGAATAAGCTCCTCCCTCCATCTTGAGGCAACTGTGGGTCGCAGTAGGCTGTTGGTCTGCAGCCCAGTGAGAAATACTGGTCACCAGACCCCAACATGTGCCCCTCTCCTGAGACCAAGTATGGTGCCCACCAAGATCTTTGTTGAACAGAGTTGTCACCTCTCCCTATGCTGGTGACTGCAGCCCACTGAAGGGCAGTCCCTCCCCTAGCTTAGCTGAACGGGTTAGTGACAGCCAATCTTTCAGAGACCCCTCTTCTACTGGGCTCCCCCAGAGGTTGGTTCTTAGCTTTTGCACTAGGACCCTGCCTGGCCTGGGTCCTAGTCTCTGTGGGTCCTCACTGAGCCACCTAGCCATCCCTCATCACCTGACTGCCTGCTGGACTTGCACTGGGCTGGGGTTTAGAGTAGCGGCTACCACCCCCACCCCAGTTACACACACACACGAGGAGTTCCCTGGCCTATGACCAGGATAGGCCACTATAACACTGGGGTCACTACAGTGACCAAACCTGGAGAAGGGGAGCTGTGGGAGCTCAGGGGTGGAGCATACCCTAGTCTGGGGATAGGGGTGTCAGATCCCAGAAGGTGATGGCTGTACTGGGCCTTGAAGACAAGAATAGTAGAAATGAATGTGGGGACGGTCTGAGCAAAGGGAACAGATGTGCAAAGGTGCCGAGCTATATCTGGAAAACGGAAGTAACTGGGTATGGCCGGAGTGCAAGGAACAAGAAAGAGGAGGAGGCTGGGGCTCAAAAATCTGGCTCAAAATCCAACACATTTATCGTTACATCAACTGATTAAATACCACAACCTGAAAAGTAGGAAGGATGGTCTGTGTATTTTGCAGAAAACTGAAGTGAGCAAGTTTGAATCACGTGAAGCACCTCTAGGACAGGAGACAGGATGGAGAGGCTCTGAGTCCTGGGCTTCCTGCGCTCCATACCTGCTGTGCCCTGCTGCATGTCAGGCACTCACCTAGCCCGCAGTTACAGGGCCTGGCCTGAGGCCTGCTTAGCAACCAAGCCCACTTGGGGCCCCAGAGGACTCAACAAGTAGAAGTCAGATAGGGGTGGTGTAGGGTAGGTTCCAGCTGAGGGATGTGGCTGCTGTCCTTGAGAAAGCACTCTTGGGTGGTCAGGGTCTGAAGGAATGATTTAGTCCTGCCTGGAGAGCTCTAAACTAAGGGAGGAGACTACGGTGTTCCAGGGAGCCTCAGCTTGGAGGCAGAAATAGACTCTACCCCAGGACTCCTAGCTGAGGGAGGAGTGCCCTAGCCTGGCTAGCACCCCTAATACCACTTTTCACAAAGCCTATAATGTCCATAGGCACTCTAGTGGTGCAATGGCTAAGGCATTTGGCTACGAACTGAAAGGTCTGTGGTTCAAACTCACAGTTGTTCCATAGGAGAAAGATGTGGGAGACTGCTTCCATAAAGATTTATAGCCTTGGGAACCCTGTGGGGGGCAGTTCTTTGCTCTATAGGGTCTCTGTGAGTCAGAATCAACTCGAAGGCAGTTGGTTTGATTTTGGTTGATTCCGTCTTTTGGTAGGAACATTGATGGCTAACAGCTGAGAAAGGAAGGTGTTGGGGGTGGGGGTTGAATGTGCTAGGTCCACCTCCCTCTTCAAGGAAACTAGAGCAGGGCATACTTCAGCCTTGGTTGATTCTAGTCCCACAATTCCCCTGTCATCATCTGAGGCTCCTAGGCCAGAGGCAGGTGGGGCTTCTCAAACAATCACCTGGTCAACTTTCCTGTCCCCCACCACCACCACCACCAGGCTTGCAAGGTGATTCTGAGTCAGGTGTCCAGGAATCATGACTTTGAATAACACTAACCACCAACATATCACCATCCCTTAGGTTACAGATGGGGAAACTGAAGCCCAGGAACTTGCTAATGGGTCTCCTCAAGTCAGGAGCTATGGCAGAACCCAGGCAGCCATGATCCTCTGCATCTGGCCCCTCTTGATCTAGCCCCAGTCTGTCCTCAGCTCTGCCCAGGTGGTCTTGCTGGGCCAGCATGCCTGTCTCTTGCCCTAATAAAAGAGGGAGTTCAGCTGAGGCTCCCAGCTTAGGTGAGGCCCTGCCTTCTTAATGCCCCAGTGGCACCCCAGCCTAATACAAAATGCCAAGGGGCCCAACTGGCTAGCTTCAGCCAGCAGGAGTTAAGCCTGCAAGGAGGTGAGTGAGCTGAGAGGGGATGGCTCTGTCTTGTTGAGTTAGTGTCCTGGGGCGAGGAGAGAGTTGGCCCCAGAGTAGAGTCAGTCTAGGTGAGGTTATCAAGACACACACTCCCCTTGGTAACCTCCAGATACTTCCCTGCTTGCTCTTGGCAACAGGATTAAGCTAAAGGGTCTGGGTCTCCCCTAACCTCTTCAAGGAAAACTAGGAGCAGGGCCCATTCTGACCCGACTCAAAGTACTTCTTCTGACCCCACAGCTCCCCTGTTGGAGATGGGAAAGCTGCTTCCAGTCCTCAAGGCCAGCCCCCTAGCCCAGCCTACTGTGCCTTCAGACCCAGCTGAGGAGGCCTTGGGTAGGCATGAGTGTCAAGAAAGTCACGGGTATTCCAGCCAGCGGGCTCTGGACCCTGCTGTTGGCTGTTGTCCTCTGTGTTCTCTGGATAGCTTCTCTGAGCAGCTCCCCCATCCCTTACTTCCTGGTACTCTCCAAGGAGGAGCCCCCAGCCCAGCCCAATGCAGCCCTTCCAGGCCCTCCTCTGCTTCCAGAGCGGAGATTGCCCTCAAGACAGGGGAAGGAGCTGGCGAGCCCCTCCCATGTCTCCTAGGCTGGACCTGAGCCCCTGGACTAGACTGAGGCTGGCAGGCCGGTGGGCTCCTCAGATGTTCCAACCACTGCCCACTTAGAAGTTGCTGAGTCGGTGGGGCCGTGCACACCACGTGACACAGACCCCCAAGCCTGCTCTGGTCTCCATGCCTCCAACACCACTGCCTTACTCCTAGAAAGGCCCGATTCCCATCTCCCTGTGTCTCCTCGAGGCAGTGAGAACCTGGGATCCTGGGAAAGGGGTGCTGAGCCTCTGGGCACCTTGAAAGGACCTCCTGGGGCCTCTCCTACTGTTACTTGGCCTGGCAGAGGAAGCTCTGCTGCTCTCTTCACCAACCCCTGGATGAAGGCACCTGTAGACCCCTCTCCTCTGACAGGGGTAATTGGCCTCAGACAGGCCCCTCTCCAAGCCCTGAGTGTATCCCTGCGCCCCTCTCCAACCTATAGTTCAGATCCTGGGCCCCCAAGCTTGGCAGCTGCTTCTCTACAAACTTCACAGACCCAGGACCTCCTTCTCAGAGGGTCTGCGAGTTCTGCTTGGGGCCCCACAACTTAGGAGCTAGGGGCTTCTGCCAGCATCCTGTCTGCTGAAGCCTCAGTGAGGCCTGAGCTCCCACCTGCTTTGAGTAGCCAGGAGATCCTGGAGATAGCTCCTTATCATGGAAGCCTGGGGTCCCAAACAAACCTGAGGCCCCCTGCCTTCCTCTTTCCAAGGCTTGACACCCCCCGTCTGTGGGAAAGCCAAGGAAGCTCTATTCAACCTTCACTGCCACTCTTCAGCTTGCCACCTCCTGGCACTCTGGACACATTTGAACACCAGCCTCCAGAGGCCAAGTCTTCCCCAGCCCTGCCTGCCGCCACCCTGGCAACTCCTCCAAGCGCAGCAGACAACAAGGGTCCCCAGCAATGGAAGGACTGGTCCACAGATCTGCTTGGTGCTTTCCCAAAACTGCCTTCCATCCCAGTGAGCATCCCAGGCCTCCAATTTCTGGTAGCCCAGTCCCTTCCAGCTGTTGTCCACTTGGTGCCTCCTTCTGGACCAGTGAGTGCCTTGGGCCCTTGTCTACAACCACCTGTGCCAGCTTAGGCCCCTCTCCTGGTCTCGTGGGCACCTCTGGCCCCGAGGAGGCCAGCAGCAGACAGGAGACAGCAGCCCTGTCTCCTCCAGTGTTCCTCAGGACCAGCGGTGAGGCCTCTCCCAGTCCAGCTGGCACCACGCCCTGTACACCAGACTTGCTTCCCATGCAGGCCCATCAGGGTTCCCATCCCCTTGATGTGGGCCTTCAACCTCCAGCTGGGCCAGCCCCTGCAGAGGTGCCCAAGGACCCCACAGCATTTCCTCCAATGCTGGTTTCCTTCCCAGCGATGTCTCCAGAGCCCAATGCCATGGATCTCAGGGGGGACATGGGTTACTCCCCTCTCCTCATCTACGGGGGGCTCAGTGTCTGCCAAGACCCCTGACTGCTGGGGGACCCAAACCAAGGCCTCAGATCACCCTGGCTCCATGGCTCCCTTCTTTGTGACTGGTGGCTGTTCCCCAGCCTGGGCACTTGAGCCCCTGGACAAATATGTAATGACCCCCAAGACATTCCTTTCAAGCAGAGAAACTGCTTGGCACCAGACCTTTGGTTCCCTGGTTGAGCTGGGGGGCAGGAATGTCATCAAGGGTGTCAGTCCTGCGAAACCAGTGCTTACGACTCCTGCCACGTTCCTGCCGAGCCTCCTACCCCAGAGGCCTAGCTCTCCCCCGCTGGCTACTGGGACCCTCATCCCAGCTCACCCAGGGGTCATGGAGACCACCCCAGGATGCCTCAGCCAGCTGGGAGGAGTACTCAGGGTTTCTTCATCCCTTTTTCTGGCGCCCACCTGGGTAGGAGGTGCCATGGACTCAGCATAGACTGCAGTATCCCTCTTCCCCACTTGCTGGGAGGGTGGGCTTCCAGCTCAGGAACCTGACCAGCAGCATTGGACCACTCCTATCATCACAGAGACATGTCTGAGAAGTCCAGGCCCAATCTCATCCTTAAGCAGAGATTCTTAGGGTTCATCTTTCCAGCTGACCAACAGACGCAAAGCCCCAGGGATACCTGGGTGGTCTATGTTCTACCCAACTGTGTTCCCTGCCCCCAAGGGGAGTCCAGCTCCAGCCCTGGCCTGGAACTTGGATACCTTAGAGTTGGAGACCCCATACTGCAGGGCAGGGACCATGTCACAGGCTCCCAATGTGTCACCCACACTCCCTCTCCTGTCTCCTGCACATCACTTACTCGCCCCTCCTGATGAATCCCAAGTCCATCAGCTTCCTTCGACTCTACCAGGAAGTCGTACTGATAGTAAGGAGAATAAGTCATGCCACTTGAGTTATGGGCTCGGGAGAGAGATGCCTGGCATGGGAGTCAGCAGAAGAGGGTATAAAAGAGAATGTCCAAGAACTCCTTCTTCTGAGTATCCTCCCTTTGCCTTCAAAGAGGGCTGCTGTCTCCATGTCTCCAACCCTGTTCCAAGTACATACAACACTGTCCCTGGTCTTTCCGTCTCTAAGACTGATCTATCTACCTCTTTGTGGAAATGTGGGCTTTTTTGGGGGGGAGGGGGAGCATGTGAGGTGCAAGTACCCCTGCTCTGCTCAATAGAAAGGGCAAACTGAGAGAGATGGAACAGTTCAGCCACAGCCCCAGGCAGAGCCAAGACCAGCTCCAAGGGATGCCAAGCTTAGAGGCTTCCTTTGATCAGGATCTTCTCTTCTCAGTTCAGACGCATGCTGTCTTCCATGCGTGGCTTCTGAGAAATCCACATAGTCTGTTTCTTGTAAGTTGTCTTAGGTTTGAGTGGGGCTGCTGGGCCTAGGGTTCAGGTCCTATCCAGGCTTGTCCCTGCCTGCTTCAAGCCCCTTCTAGGTTGGGGAGGGGCCTGGGCCTCCATCATGGGTGAGAGTACTGGCTGAGGTGCTCTGCACCACTCCCTGCAGCCAGGGGTCAGTCTGGGTTCAGAGCAAGGTGGAGGTCGGGGGACAGCCTCTGCCAACCAGCTCAGACCTGTTGCGCACGGTGGCAACCAAGGTGCACCAGCACATGGACACCTACTTCTCCTGGCGTGTGGATCTAGCCTCACTCAGCTCCAATGGTGAGTGTGCGTGTGGGGTACCTGCAGTCCTCAGAACACTCCCCCTACACACTTCCTTTGGTATTCCAGGCAAGGCTTCATGAGAATGCCTTTCACCTACCCCTCTGGCTGCCCCAAAGCCCACTTCAAACCTTCCATGCTCCCAAGAATCTTTCCCGAAGGGTCATCTCCCACCTTCAGCCCCTTACTTCAGAGCTGTTGGTTGGAGATAGTATAAGATTTGAGTCTGTACTCCTGGTCTGGCAGGAACTGTCTCTGGGTTGGGTCTCAGAGGATGGCATGAGGGTCTAGATTAAGACCCAGAAAGCTATAATTCCTGGATAACAAGGCCTTGGTCTGCCCCAGCTTTGTACAGCCCCTGGTCAGGACAGGCCAGAGTCCTGCTTCCTTCGATCTTGGGACCTGCAGAGAGCGACAGTTGCCCTTGCTATGTAATTGGACTTTTGAGGCAATATTAATATTCCCATGGGACAGAGGGGAAAACTGAGCCCTAGCATGGGACTTGCCCAGGTCAGAGTTGCCATGGCCAAGCTGGGCTCAAGGTGGCTTGGTGGTCCTATTCTAGGTCCTCCCCAACACCCTTCCTGGCTTTGACACAGTATATCTTGGAGCACCTGGAGCCTGAGAAGCTGCCCATCACCTTTGTGATCCCCAAGATCAACTACATGACCATGAAGAATATCACCCTACCCCTGCTGAACAACCTTGAAAAACAGGTGCAGCTCCTCTGCCTCCCACAGCCTCTGGGTGGCAAGGATGCTGTACCTGGTGGCACAGGGGTGGGAAGCAAAATCAGGATGGAGAGGCCATCCGCTTTGGTTCTCTCCTCAGATAGCCTCAGATAGCTCTAAGGGCCTTCTTATCCTGGCTCTTTCCCAGTGAGTCTCTCTGGCCCCCAGAGAAGGAAGGCAGCTTGCTCAGTGTCACCCTGCAGGCGGGGGCAGGGTGGGACCTAGATTCCTCCTTACCCAGTGAGCTACAGCATTCCCTCCCCTGCCCTACCTCCCTGCCAGGTAGTGGAGCACCTGGGCAAGCTATATCCTGTGAAAGACTTCAACTTCATTCGGATCTGGTAAGGATTGGGGAACCAGCAAGGAATGGGGGCGAATAGAAGCCTGGGGGTCTTCCAACCCTGTCTGTCAGCCCTCTTCTCTCCTTTGAGGAAGGATGGCATCTGGACTGCAGTTTGAGTGGTTTAGGCTAGACAAGCCCGCCTCGGGTTTATAACCTCACCTTGGACAGGGTGCTGCTATGCTCACCTTCTCTCGTGGTCTTCCTTACCAAGGCAACCTTGAGTCTACCTCTCTAGTGACCTCAGACCACCCATCTCCCTACCCATTTCCCCATTCCTCTGTTTCCTTCCCTTCCTAACTTTCTTCCCTCCCCTCTTCCCCATCCTTCCTTCTGCCTCTCTCTTGCCATCCCCATGGCTGCACATACAAAGGGAGGCTTTGGCCACCTCCATTCTTTCCTGGAGCCCTGGGCTGCTGCCCTGCCTGCTTCTTCCAGTCCCTGGATGGGCTACCCAGCCTGTGACTCCTGGTCCCTGGGCCTCTGGATCTTTCTGTCCTAGATGAAGCTTTTTGGCAGAGTCTTCTCTGGCTAGGCTGGCTAGGCCCCTCCCCCTAGCACTGTCATCTGTTTGCTATGCCTCAATCAGGCTGTGGGCTTCTGCCCTAGTGCAGGAATAAAGTCTGACTTACATGTCCAAGGACCTGGACATGGGGGTTTTCCAATGGAGTCATATCTAGTTCTTGGCTCCTGTTGTCTCTCTTGGGCACAAGCCTCTCTTGCCCCCTGCTTATGGCCCGCATGTGGCCATGAGTTCCTCCCTACCACCATCCCATCTTCAGGCCAGTGTCCAGTCACCTGTAGTTCCAGGCAGAAGTCCAAGTGCAGAGCCAGGCCTGGGCAGACATTCCCCAGGTGTTGCAGGTGTTGACGGGTCTGGCCAGCCAATCTGTGGATCTGAGCTCCCTCACTGTGGCTGGTGAGTGACAAGTGTGCCCCCTCTATCTCCTGTCTCTCCTGGGCTCAGGACTGGGCCCCAGCTGACCTTTGCCTATTTCTTTTATTATTATTATTATTATTATTTTTTAATTAGGATTTGGGTGAAGATTTACAGAGTAAATTCACTTTTCATACAGCAGTT
>NW_006921820.1:2673975-2681665 GCF_000298275.1 Orycteropus afer afer | reverse complement strand
GGCTCTCAGCTGAACCTGACCATCTTGCCCATCTCCTTGAATATCCTCAACAAGAGATTTATAGAACCACTTGAGGACATCTCGTCCCCTATCTACCAGGACCTCACCAGAGACATACATGGCTGCCCTGGTAGGCCTGGAGTTGGACTTGGGTTACTCGAGGTTCAGGTTCACCTGCCACGGCCTAACCCAATGGCTCCCATCAGTCTTTCTTTTCCACCTGGGCAATGGCCAGATGTGGGGCTGTCCCTTCTCTCCTGTCTTCTTCTCCCAGGAGAGTGCAGAGGTGTAAGGAGGAAGGTCAGACAAGAGATCTACTTCCTGCATCTCTACCCCAGGGTAGTTGGAGACAGGGCCCCCTCCTTCCAGCAAGCCCATCTTTGTGGCCTCCCCCTCCTACAGGTGCAGAGTGTACTGATCCCTTTCCCGGACCTACTGCAGGTGCTCGTTCAAGGCTTCCAGTGAGTGTCTTGGAGGTGGAACAACAGATAACAGAGGAGCCACTGGCCCAGTGTGGCCTTGGCTTGGGCTGGGTTGACCATTGCCACTTCTAAAACACAGGGCTGCATGCCCCTATGTCCCGGATGTGGACAAGGAAGAAGCAGAGTTCATTCCTACCCGCTAGGTTAATTCACTCCTTGTATATTCTAGCAAAGCCCCCACCATAGGGAAGTAGTGATTGAGAACAGTGCTCAGGAGTCTGACAACTGGAGTTTGAGCCCATTCCTGTCACTTTATGACCCTGGGAAAGTCATTTAACTGTTGTTGCCTTACTTTGCCCAGCTGTAAAATGGGACTAAGAACACCTATTCAACAGGTACTTAATGAGTGCTTGAAGTTTTGGGTGGTGCAAATGGTTAAGCACTCAGTTACTAACTGAAAAGTTGGCAGTTCAAATCTACCCAGAGGCACCTTGGAAGAAAGGCTTGTCAATCTACTTCCAAAAGATCATAGCCATTGAGAACACCATGGAGGACCAAACGAAAACTAAGCTCACTGCTATGGAATCGAATCCAACTCATAGTGACCCTCATTGGGATTCTGAGGCTATAAATCTTTACAGAAATAGATTGCCCCATCTTCCTTCCATGGAGTGGCTGGTGGGTTTGAACCTCCAACCTTCTGGGTAGCAGTCAAATGCCTTAGGCACTACGCTACCAGAGCTTCTTCCATAGAGTACAGTTCTACTCTAATGCACATGGGGTTTCCATGAGTTGGAACTCAGGGCAATTGGTTTGGGTTTTCAGTTTAATGTGTGCTCAGTTCTTAGCATGAAATGCAGGAGACTGCAAGCAGAATGGGTCTGAATCCTAGGTCTTAGCTATAGGATGTTTATCTCTTTGGGCCTCTGCTTATTAATTTGGAGAATGTGATAATTGAGGTGGTCTATATAATGCTGTGGTGTGGGCCTCCTGGGCAGAGTTTGAAATGGGTCATTTGGTTCTATGTTCTGAAGTCCCCATCCTGCCTACAAGCTCACTCGGGAAAGACTCACTCATCTGTATTGGGAAGCTGCTGTTCCTGGCCCCTGGTCCAGCCCCTCCTCCATCCTGCAGACCCTGGTGGTGGCCATCCAACCTGATGGCCATTTGGCTGCCTCTCCTTTCCAGGTGGACCCTTCCTCCTTATATGTCGCAGGTACCATGACACCACCTCCATGGACCACACTATGCCCATGGGTTCCTTACCCTGTGCCCTGTACCCCCACCCTGGGGCATATGCCACCTCCCTAAAAACCAGTGTTCACTGGGTGTGTTTGAGCTCATTTTCACATAAGGTTTGCAACAGCCTGGTTTTCAGGGAGTGGAGGGCCAAGAAACCAAAGCCTCACAGAAGTCACCTGGCAGCCTTGGTGCCAGGGCTCCATGCATCACACCTAATTTTCTCCCCTCCCACCTACAAGGGCTCCTGTGGTAATGGAAGTATCCACTGGAGGTACTCAATGGCGAGTGAATAAGGCTGGAATAATCCTTCCTAAGACAAGAAGCACTAATGGTGACATCTTGGGCATCATGACAATTTGATAGGGAGTCTTCCAGGGATTTCTTTTACACTTTGGCCACTTAGTGAGGTGTGGGTGGGTACTTGGAAAGTAGAGGCTGCCATGGGATTTGTGGCTGTTATCAGGCTGGTCTTTGGAGTGCTGGGCTAGAGCCATGGAGGGTAGGGTGGGTGTTTTTCAGGGTTATGACTCAGGCTGTATATTCCAGAAGTACACATGACTCCACCATCAGCTACAGTCAGCTCCTACCTGGTGATCTTTCTGCCTACCCTCTTTGGCATCTTGCAGCTGGCCACTATCTTCTGTCTGGTAAGCTCATGGGCCCTGGCTAACCCCAAGCTCCAGGGTATCCTCATAGGCCTGGAGCCCTACTGCAGACCCAGAGCCTTCAGGGCAGTACTATCCTTGACACGCTCCCTTCCCTTCTAGGTTATGACTTCAAAGAGCATTCTCTGGTTTGGCCGCCGCCAAATCTCCCATGAGCTGCTGGAGCTTTCTGAGCCAAGGCCTTTGCCTACCCCAGGGTCCTCCAAGAGTTCCATAAACCTGCCTCACCCTCCTTACCTCCAGGTTGATAAGAGGCAACTGTGGTCAGCCTCAGTTCCAGATCTCCCCAGCCAGGGCAGCCAGGTCTCAGAGCCTGGCTTGCCCTAGCAGCCCCACACCTTCCCAGGTAGATCCCATACCCCCAAGGGCTCTGGGTTACCAAGTAGCAGCCAGGCCTGGCCTGACCACCATAACCTTAACATGATGGTCTGAGAATGACCTGGCCTGAGAGTAGGCTTGGCTGGGGCTTGCCCCCAGTGGTCTCTATCCCCACCCTTGATCCCTGTCAGCCTCTGTCCCCACCGCCTCCTCCTGTAGGCTCTACTCTTGGGTCTCCATCTCCTCACCCTGAATGACTTTCTAGAAGCATTTTTTTAAATAAAAACTTATGATAGTTTCTTGTCACTTTTCCACATCCTGAAAGGACCAGTGTTTCTCTTCCTTGAAACTAAAAACTCCCACCACACTGTACCAGGACAGCATCTGAGTGCCTTTGCCCCAGCCCTCTGAAGAAGAAAGCTCCATGCCTCTTCCTGCCCCTCTGTGGCCGAGCCCCGGACCATAGAGAAAGGGAAGCTCCCTCATCCATGGAAATGAAGGTTCCCCCCCCCCACACACACACACACACAAAGCATTATGGCAGGATGTCAAGTGCCCTCCTCAAATCCATGGTGCTGGTGCTGGGCAATGACTTGAGAACCTCATCTTTGTGGACTTGTGTGTCCTGTATGCCTTCCTCCTCCCTCCCCTGACCGTTCTCTTCTCTGCCCCACATAAGAAACCCGAGTTCTCATTCCTCTCTTCTCCCCAAGCATGAGAAGGCAGTACCTGGGGCTGAGGGGAAGCAGAGACTGTGGGGACCACCACCTGGGACTAAATCCTTCTCACTTTCTAGTTGTGCGTGCTGGTGGGGCTCTTGGCCTTTTGCTTCATTCATTACACATATCTGTGTCCTGGTGCAGTGCAGGGAAATAATATGGCTATTCTAGCCACAGTCTTTGTGACTTCCACCAGATGACTGGGTGGGACTATGCAAAGATGTCGTCCTTGTGATCCATCAAGGGAACTGGATAACTTGTTAATAGTGTAGATAAGGTACATGGCATCCTTGTGGGGGTGGGACCATGGAAATGAAGTGTATGGAAACTTAACATGAAAATTGGATAGTTTTGCCATCTCATTAGGCTTAAAAGGAGGCACCTCAGAGATGGAAAGGGGGAAGAGCCAGGAGTGGAATGTACCCTTGGACCCAAGATCCTCATGCTGAGACAGCAGAGTGGGGGCAGAGGAGGGTGGAGAGGGTATGGAGGCAAGAGGGATCTTTGAGCGGGACAGAGAGAGAGAGAGAATGACCTAATCTACAAAAATAGCCTCAGGAAAGAACACTCGGGCCCAGAGGCACAAAATCAAGAGACATCAAGAATACAGCTTGAGCAACTGGGATCTCTGATGTTTGCAAACAGCCATCTAGATGCAACAATGGGTCTCTCCTCATCCAGAGCAAAGAATGAGGAAAACCATTGATGCATGGAAACAATTAGTCCAAGAGACTGGTACACCATGAAATCCTCAGCTTATATGACTACGAGACCAGGAGAACTAGATGGTGCCCCAGTACCGCTGTCAACCACTCAGAGAGGGATCTATGTAGGAGACCCTGGAAAGAGTGGGAGAATAATGTGGAACAAAACTCAAAATCATTAAAAAAAAAAAAAAAAGGGATCAGGTTTGCTGGTCTAACAGAGCCTGGTGGAACCCCTGAGACTAAGGCCCCTAGCAGCCCTTCAAGTCTAGAACTGAACCACTCCTGTGGCTTCCAGCCAAACAAAAGGCAGGCATATGAGGTGAACATTTACACTAGGTAGATACACTCTTTGGAGAGATCAATCATGGGAGAATAGAAGGGCTGTGTATGCACAGGAGGCAATTCGGGGGGGCAGGAGTGCATGGGAGGAAAGGACACAGGGAAGAGGTAACTATGGAGAAGAGAGCTGTTGCATTGTGGGAAATTGCAGTCAATGTCATGAGACAAAGTGTACATGAACTGCTGTATGGAAAATGAATTTGCTCTGTACACTGTCACCCAAATCACAATAAAAATTAAAAAAAAAAAAATACAGCCTGAGGTATTTCAAGGTCAACCTTGAGAAAAGCAGACTCCATCTGGTGTCGTGCCTTCCGTAGTTCCAGGCTTCTGGAATGGAATATGTATATGGAATCCTAAGCTTTAGCTCAACCTATATTAATCCTGCACTTGCCCAGTGGAGGGGCAGCTTTGGGAGGATTCTGAAACTCTGTCCCCCACTTATGTATAAGTGATTAAACTTTCTCTTCTCTCTTTTACTGGTGTGACTGAATTGGTTCTGTATTGCTCCAGGATGGCCCACATTTTCGGGTAACAGAACGCCAGCAAGTGGGGCAGTGTGTGTGGGGCCAGGGGCACCAGAGAGAGAGAGACAGCAAGAGACAGAGTCATGGGTTTTGCAGCCTACAGAGCAAGAAGCTGAGTGTCTTCAGGTAGGCGGCTTGCTGGAAGAGTGGGTTTCCTCTCTGGTCACCTAACAGCAGAGCTAAAACAGCTTTGTAACCCTTGTGAGGTTAGAAGACAGATGACGCCTCCCTCACACCCTTTTCACACCTGAGATATAGGGCGGTTGTGAAGCAAGGAGAACACTTGGAACAAGGCCTGGCCCTGAGTGAGCATAGAAATGGTATAATAAGGGTTTTCCCAGACTTTATGCATCTTAGGGGGTGGGTGGGAAAACTTGGGGTTAAAGCTCAGCCTATCTTTCCGGTATGGTTAACAAGGTGCTTCTTTCCCCAAAACTACCCCTGTTCCAGCCCTGAGAGTCCAGTCACTGAGTGTCCTGGAAGAGAAGATATGCTCCCTTGCTGTGTGAAATCGGGCTAATGCCTTGCCCTCTCTGGTTCTTGGTTCCTGAGAAAGTAGAGGTGCTGGGGCTCTAGATTCACTTCTCAGAGTTGTGGCACTGTCTGTAGAAGACCTGGGGAAGGTGGGAAGGAGGATAGGTTTGGAGTTTGGGTTTCAGTCGAGGGAGTAGTAGCATGAGGCATCACCTGCAGTAGAGAAAAGGGAGCAAAAGCCAAGGTCAAGAATAACTGAATATACCCCTAAGTGCCGTGCCTGCCACAGGGGTCAAAGAGGAAGAAAGTCCAAGGACAAAAGAGAAACTTGGTTTGGGTCCAGATGTGTCCCATACCTCTTCCAGGGCCTGCAGATGCCACTGATTGGGTCCTCATATGGTTCATGGCAAGACCCCTGCCCAAGTCCCCACTTCTCTGTCCTACTTTTTCAGCCACATGGAGTCCTAAGTTCAGCCTGTCTTCCCCTTAGCCGTATTTCTGTGGGTGGAAGGGGGCAGCTGGGGATGTTTGAGGGCCTTGGGGCCTGTTGGGAAGACTCTGCTTACCCACCCTGGGTCACACCCTATGACAGGAGTTGAGCTTTTTCTCCATACTGACTTCCCCACCCAGGCTGTGCTCTCATCTCCCACTGGAAAATGTTTGCAAGAAGGCTTGGCTTCCGGGAGCCCACCCCACGTGCAGTCAATGGCCCAGAGTGTCACAGAGGATGAGCTGCACCCACCTGTCTGGAGAGGGTCCTCACGCTTCACTGAGCAGTGCTACTCTGGGAGTGGGCCTTCCGGTCCCCCAGGCTGAACACCCTGCAGCAGGCCCTCCACTTCAGCACCTGGGGCAAGATTGGCTCATTGGGCTCAGGCCAAGCCCATTGACTGGAAACCTCTCATCACCAGTAAGAGGGTAGAGATCCTTGGTTCAGGAGGGGAGGGAGTGGTAAAGGGACCAGCTGACCCCTCAGCTTGACTCAGAAGGTCAGGGGCCCAGCCTGCCATCACCCCCCTACACATGCCCACACACACACACAGGAAGGAGCCCCTGGCCTAGCCAGACACTCACCAGTACAAAGGCAATTATGATGACCAGGAGGCTCAGCACGATAAGAACCACAGCATAGCTAGGGAGGGAGGTGCTAGGCTGACCTGAGGCTCCGGAGCTGGGGGTACCTGGGGCAGAGAGCAAGACGACTGTGGCTGAGGTGGGTTTCCATCCTCCCAGACCTCTGAGAGGTGATCACACACCTCTGAGAAGGCACAGCCAGGCCTGCGGAGAACTCCTAGGCACAGGGTGCAGGTCCAGAATGTGCTACAAGGACAAGGTTGGAGCTGAAGGAGGTGGGACCAACTTAAGGGGCTTCCAGGAAGAGATAGGGCCAGAGCTGGACCCTGAAGGGCAGTCAGCTGGGGCAAGGGTCCAGGAGAAAGGCAGCCTTCAGAAGCAGGGTAAACCCAGGGCAACAACCAGAGGGAGGAGGCTGATTGAGGGAGGACATAGACGGAGGGAAGGAGGTGGAAAAGCACTAACCAAAGTCTGGCATGACCATCTCTACTGAAAGTCCCTCGGCCACCCATAGGGTGTGTAAACCCTGGCGCACGCAGTCCTGCACAAGGGTCCTAGCTGGTGCAGCTCTGAAGAAGGTGGCACCCACTCTGGCAGTCAGAGGTTCCGGCCTGGCAGGAGGATCACCATGGGCCTCAGAGGCTGGGCAGCCTGGGTGAACTTACTGAGGTCACCTCCTCCAGCCTCCTATCCCAGCAACCTCCTCCCTGCCCCCACCCCAAGTCCAGCCCTGTGTCCAGGTTACACTGAACCACCGCAGACTCACAGGAACTCCTCCACCACCACTTGGCCCAAATTCTGCAGATGACTGAGGACAGTGGTCAGCTGGGGGTCAGGAGAGGATAGAGGTGGTCACTCCTGAAGTTTGTTCCAGCCCCTCCCTGAGGCCTAAGCCTCTGTTCCTCCCCCTGCCATCCCACCACTTCACCCCTCTTGTCAGCTGGCCCCGAAGCTCCTGGGACTCTGCACTGCTTTTGTTCCTCAAGGCCGTGGTGAAGGGTCGGCCCAGGATCTGCAGCCACACCTCATACAACACCAGCTCTGCCTTTTCTCCTAGAGTTATAAGGATGGGATTAGCCTGGCCCCCCCAACTCAAGGCTACACCCCCACCCCCAGCTCTAATGGGCCAATCCAGAGTCAGGAAACTACAGTTAGTGGGTCAAATCTAAATCAAGACCTAAGAATGGTTTTCACATTTTTAAA
>NW_006921820.1:2650244-2673825 GCF_000298275.1 Orycteropus afer afer | reverse complement strand
GATGGGGCAATCTACTTCCGTAGTGATACTGCCTCAGAAACCCAAGGAGGGGTTGCTATGAGTCAGGTCCGACTCAACGGCACATAACAACAACATATACACACATACACACACATATATAATACAACCAAAAAACAAACCCACCACTATAAGTCGATTCTGACTCATAGTGACCCCCATAGGGTTTCCAAGGCTGTAAATCTTTATGAAAGTAGATTACCTCATCTTCCTCCCACAGAACAGCTGTGATGGGTTTGAACTACCGACCTTCTGGTTAGTAGCCAAATGCCTTACCTACTGCAGCACCAGATATATATGTGTGTGTGTGTGTGTATGTATATATATGTATGTATGTATGTACATATATAAAGAATACTTTGTGATACATGAAAATTCTACAGTATACAAATGTCAGTGTCCATAAATAAAGTTGTATTGGAGCACAGCTTATCTGTTTCCATATTGTCTATGTCAGCTTTTGTGCTACAAAGGCAGAGTTGAGGAGTTAAGACAGAGACTTAAAATATTTTCTCTCTGGCCCTTTACAGAAAAAGTTTGATGACTTGCTGACCCTTGCACTAAGGTGTCTAATGGAATAACAATATTTTTCCTGCTCACTCTAACAGCTGACTTGAGTATAGCAGGAGAGCTTGCTGATAATTTAACTTATGCATTTTTACTTTTTATTTTTTACTTATCCCTGCTCTGTCATGAGAAGAGTAAGAAAATCATCCTGTGGGTAGTGGCTGGTGGACACTAATAGTGAAGCCCTCATTAAGAGGATGGGGGGGTGTCTATTATCTACTGATAGGGTGTGGTCAACCCGTTTTGAAGGTTGAAAGGGAAATAGCTTAGGGCTGGCTCCCTGGGGAGAGGAAGGGGACAGTGGTTCCAGCTGCAGAGGAAGGGTGGTCCAAGGTCTTCACTCTATACTAGGGGGCTACTGGCACTGTCAGGAGAGTCCACCAGAGGGCAGCACTGATCCCTCAAGAGGCTGCAGCAGCCTAGCAGGGCTGGGGCCACACAGTGAGTGGACCAGTGAGTGCACCTTCTGTGGGTGGTTAGGGTGGAGAGGGTGATGGTGGAGGGGTGGGGGGTACTTCCATAGCAGCTCCAGATACATGCAGTGGCACCAGGAGTGGACTAGTTGGATCCTTCCAAATGTGGGTGTTGAACTGAAGACCCTTTTTGGATTGCACAAAAACTCAAAAAAAAAAAAAACTCCCTGCTGTCAAGTCAGTTTGACTCATAGTGACCCCTCCTTGGCTTTCCGAGGCAGTATCATCTCTGTGGAAGTAGATTGCCCATGCACAAGCCAGCATAATTCTTTTCTTTAGTAGTTTTTGTTGTTGTTGTTGTTCTGTTTTAAACCAGCATAATTCTTTGTGTTGGGGGAGGCCCCAAGAGGAGTGACAGAGCTGCCTGTGGATCTGACATTGTGGGTTCAACTGAATGCTTTTGCCCCCTGACTTGGTGGGACAGATCTTGTCACTTACGTGAGGATTAAATGAGAGACTGTAGTAAGAGAGTGACTGGACCATCTTGTCTCTCTGATCTCAGTTTTGCATCTCTATTCAGCTCCCCATGCAAGATTATATAGCCAGTTCCTCTCTGTGGCCCTAGCACAGGAGGATTTGTTGTCAAAATGGAATTCTGCCCATTCTCCAGAAGGGAACATTGAGGCCAAAGAGGTTAAGAGGCTGCTGGCCCCAAAACACAAGAATCTCAGCCATGACTCACCATTGGCCAAGATGCTCCATTTCTGGAGGGTTGGGTCCAGCACTTTCCGGGCTAGATGATTGGCCAGGCCTCGAAGATGGGTGGGAACAGGGGCCGGGAACTTGTATTCGATGTAAACATCCACCCACTGGTCTGCATTACTATGACAAGTACAAGGGGAGAGTGCTGGTCTCAGGGACTAGCCAGCTCAGGTCTCTAGAAGAGGCATCCAGGCCTCACTTGCACACTCTCAGGCACAGGGCTCCCCGCCACCCTACTCCCAGGGCAGAGCTTCACACAGACAACGTCTTCCCCTGTATGCCCTGCCCCTAAACCTATGCCTGCCTCATGTTGTGGTTCTAGGTCAAGGACCTGCCCCCTCTCTTCCCCTGGGCAGCCCCCAAGGGAGGAGCAGGGCAGGCTGGGTAGGCAGGAGGGAGAAACTGACCCACCTGAAGAGGAGCAAGAGACCTTCCTGGGGATGCATCTTATAGAATCCTGACACCACGGGTGTGACCTGCAGATAGTCCTGGAGGTCAGGGCGGGCAAGGAAGACAGTTCTCCTAAAACCCAGCATGGGGTGGGGTGAAGGAAGTGAGGAGGGGCAGCATGGCCAAGACTAGGTTGAGGCAACTGAGGTACCTAGAGCTCAATATTTAAGGAGATACTCACTCTCAGGTGCCCACCCTGCACTTGCACAACTCTGAAAGTCAGTGCCTCCTTAAATTTCACGCCTAGGTAGGGATGTCTGGACTCCTGAGTTCAAGGAAGATTAGAGAGCCTGACCTGTGTTTCTCTGGGACAAAAACTCCCTGGGGCAGCATACTCTCCTCCTCAGAGAAGCCCCTCCTCCCCAGGGCAGTGTATCACCCCTTAAGTTGGTGTCTATGGGGCAGGGCTGTATGCCTCCCCCAGCAGTGCCAGGGGTGGGCACTGACCCGGGGCACCCCACACCCTTACCCCAAGCCTTGCAGGCCTGCAGTCAAGGGAGGTGAGAGTCCTAGACCCCTGAGGAGGACAAGAGGCCACCTCACCTGCTGGAGTGTCTGCTCTTCCATCATGGCAAAGAGGGCAGAACCAGGCACAAGGAATTGAGACAGGAAAGGCCTCATGGCTATGAAGCGGATGCTTACTGTCTCCTGGGCCAGATCGGTCAGGGTGGACCCTGCAGAGCCAAGGTGAGAGTTCAGGAGAACCCACGGGTGCCTCAACCTGCTCGGGGACCAGGACAGGAGTAGGGCCTGTGGGTAGGCAGGGAGGCATTAGGGTAAGGGCCAGGGGCCAGGAGGGGTTAGGACTCACCATCAGAGGCTAGGCTGTTCTCAGCCAGGGACAGGTTTCCCAGTGTCTGTCTAGCAGCCTTCACATTGCAGTACAAAGTCCAGAGGACTTGGCGGGCTGTGGGGCCTGGGGCACAGCACCCAAACACAAGAGGGGCATTCACAGCCACAGAGCTGGGCAAGTAGAAAGAGCTGGGCTGGTGGACAGAGCCGGGTTGGTGGACAGAGCCGGGTCGGTGGACAGAGCCGGGTCTGTGGACAGAGCCATGTCCTTACCAGGGGCCCTGCAGGCCAAGGGAATCTATGAACTGCATAGTGGAGGCACAGACTGGAGCCTGACTTGGGGCAGGTCACATCACCCCTCTGGGCCTCAGTTGTCTCCTTGGTAAAATGGGGATAATGACCCTTCTGCTGGAGGATTGTATGAGAACTGAATGACACACTTAGCAGAGCACAAAGCAGGTTCTCAGTGAAAGCAAGTTCTCATGGACACCCCAAATCAACTCTAATGGGGACACTGAGTTCTGCTCAGGGAGAGCAGGGCACAGGGGTTACCCAATCAAGCCACAGCTGACTCTCAGGAAGCCAGCCTGGGCCAGATTGAGAAAAACGTCCTTGGCTGTATCACAAGGAACAGGGGCTCTGGAGAGAGGGAGATGGCAGGCTTGGGGAATTCCTGCAGGCCTGTGGGAGATGGAACAATGGCCATGCCTGAGAAGGCAGCTTGGCTGCTGCAGGAGGTAAAAGAGCTTGTAAGGAAACAAGCAGGTTCAGGATCCAAAATCACTTTTCTTTGTCTTTCCCTTGAGTGCCTGTTTTGTGCTGTTTTATCCTGGGTTAAGGAGATAAAACAATTGTTTGTTCCCAGGTCAGAGAGGGAGGTTTCAGTTTATTACAAAAGGAAGCTTTCTAACCAGCTGGAGAGAATGGCCTGAAGAGATAGTGAGTTCCACATCACTGGGGGTATTCAAGCATCTAAATTCATGCACTTGGAGGGCTTTGTCTGTAGGACTCAAGGTCCATGCTGAGCTCACAACCTAAGTGGGACTGCAATGATTTGGACCTTTTCAAACTTTCTCATGAGACCGCAGGGCTGGTATCCCCTGGCAAGTCTGGCTTTGGGTCACCGAAGCATCCTCTTCTCCTAGAGGCTCAGAACCAGAAAGGGCCCATGCCAAGTGGATTTGCATCCATTTACATGTCATTTACATGCACCTGTCCCCAAGGAAGTGCCCATATATTCTAGCTAACCCTTTCTTCCTCATGGTATTCAATGCCTGATGTCCCTGCCTAAATCTTGCAGCCGGAATAGGGCTCAGAGCTGGCAGATGGCCACTTGAGGTCACACAGCACAGCCAGTAGCAAAACCAGAAATGGATCACCTGCCTGCCGTTCAGCACTCTTCCTGTGTCCCAGGTGTTCCTGGACACTGTGGGGGACACGGCAGGGTGGCCCAAGACAGCACAGACCAGCTGGCAGGCAGGTGGCAGACCCTGAGTATTGTGCTCACTCACCTGAAGACCAGGATGCCGATACCTTCAAAGCTGGGGAAGGCCTTGTGATAGACAGGCTCCAGCTAAAGAAAGGGCAGAAGTGAGTAAGGACTGTCACAATGCCACCTAGCACTTCTTTCAGCACCAGTTCTTCCTGCCCTAACCCACCCTTCTCTACAGCCCACCATCTGCCCCATCCACCTTCCATCATCTCTAGCCTGGCCCCTTCAATGCCCTGCTCACCAACTGCCTAGATTGTCTCTACCCCACCCAAGGCATTCCCCACTCAGCAGCCAGAAAGGATCTGCCAATCACCCTCTACTAAAAGCTGGGTGCATGGTTCCAACCTCAGGAGGCTACTGCTTCCCCAGTGTCCAGGGAAGGCAGCACACAGCCTTCCTAGGCCTGCCCTCTCTGCTCTATTCCCTTAAACATTGCTCTCCAACTGTTCTCCTGTCTGCACCCCCACAGCCCACCATCCAGGTCCAGATCCCAACCACCGTCAACTGGATGACAGCCCCTTCCTCCTAACTGGTCTCCCCTTGCCCCCTGCCCCAGTCTGTTTCCCACACTGCCCTCTCCTCTGTACCCCTCTACATCCCCAACCACCTTTATACCTCAGGGTCCTTGCACGTGCTGTTCTCTCTGCCTAGAAAGCTCTATCCTCTTCATCTGGCTACCTCCTCCCTATCCCCTGTTCAAATTTCCCTTTCTCAGAAGGGTGATCTCTGAGTAACCTCCCTGCCCTCCAGTGAGTTTTCCTTTTGTCTTCTCTGTGCTTCTCCTTTCTGTAGTTTCCCACAATTATAATTATCTGAATGTGTTTGATCATTCTGTCAATGTCTGTCTCCTTCTGCAAACTGTGGACTCCCTGAGGGCAGGAACCTTGTTTGTTTTAGCTCCCTGTAGTATGCAAGTACTTAGCACAGGCCTCATATAGTAAGCAAATAATTGGTTGTATGAAAAAACGAATGAATAAATCGGTGAGCTAGTGCACAGAGACTCAGGCTAAGTACTCCCTGGATGACAGGCAAGAAATGGCACTTCTTGGCCAGGGCACCCCCTCTGCCAAAGCTCCAGACCAGGCAGGAGCCCAGTTTGATTTTGGTGGCAGGAACTTTGTCCACTGCCTCCCTTTGCTAGAGGGTGAGGACCCACTTGTCCTTGGAAATGCTTTCGGCAGAGAAAAATGCTACCCAGACACACATTTATGTTCTCCTTGGTGACGTAATGCCTAAGGCATCTGATTGCTAACCAGAAGGCTGTTGGTTCAAACCCATCACCCACTCCTCAGAAGGAAGACTGGGTAATCTACTTCCCTAGACATACTGCCTCAGAAACCCAAGGAGGGATCTCTATGAGTCAGAACCAACTCGAGGTCAGTGAGTTTGTTTTGTTTTGTTTGGTTTGGTTTGGTTTGGTTCTAGTTCTTTGGTGGACAAGGACTTCACTTCAAGAAGTGTTTTCTCTCCATATGTACTCCCCAAACGTATTTCTGCCTAGGCTCTCCCTTCCTGCTGGAAGTTGGTCAAACCAGCTGCCATCACGTTGACCCCAACTCATGTTGATCCCACCTGTGTCACAGAAATGTCCTTCATAAGGTTTTCAAGGGTTAATTTTTTGGAAGTAGATTGCCAGGCCTTTCTTCCAAGGCACTTCTGGGTAGACTCAAACATCTCATCTTTAGGTTAGCAGCCAAGCACACTAACTGTTCACACCACCCAGGAACTCTTCTCAAGGAACAGGGTCTCAGTTTCCTACTACTTAAGCTCCCATCTTAGGTGCTCCTTCCTTTGTCTTTCCTTCCTTCCACACTCCAGGAGCCTTGAAGACTTGGACTCCTCTCTACCCAGCTGCCCTCAGGGAGCTCACAGTCTGGCAGAAAAAGAAACAGCACAAGGGATGCTAACTCTGCCAGGGTGGGGGTCTGAGTCATCAGAGAGGACCTCTGTCTAAGGAGGCAATCTCCAGAAGAGAGAAACGGTAGGCAAGGCCCAGGATGAAGAAAAAGCACGAGGCACAGAGGGCTGACAGGGCATGGCATTCTCAGAAAGAAAGGGGGGTGGGCTGGGGGTCAGCACTGTCCATTGACCACTTGAGTGGGTGGGGGAGGGTGCCCTCACCTCATCTCGGACCTTCTTACTCAGCAGCTGGTGCTCCAGGGAAGCAGGGTTCCAGAGTGCAGCTGAGAAGGCTTCGCTGGTGATTCTGAAGGTCACAGAGTGGAATACATGACTGGGTCGTGGGACGGAGGAAGCTGAGTTGTGCAGTGAGACCTGGCCAGGGTCAGGTGGAGCAGCAGACTGGGTTGGGCCAGCACCCCCAGGGATGGAGGACTTTGGGACCCACTGGGAACCAGAGGTAGGTGGGGTAGAGGGAAGGGTGGAGGTGCATCCAAGGGAGAGGGCAGTTACAGGGGCTGGGTTGGGCGAGGACACAGGCCCTAGCTGGACTGTCCACTGAGGTGTGGCTGCTTCTGTAACCATTGGTGATGGCTTAAAACTGGAAGGTGTGGGGCTAGAGGTATTGATCAGAGAGTCTGTGATTGTGGGTAGGACCTTCGACACAGAAGGGTCTGGAAAGATCCCAGCTATGGTAGTTAAGGGGAAAATTGGGGCCAGGACTTGTGATGGTGATGTTGGTGTTGACTGAAATGGTGATTGTGGGGATGATGGGGAAGGTGATAGTGACAGTAACGAAGATGGACGTGAGGGTGATGCAGATGAGGATGGGGTTGATGCCAATGATGGTGTCAATGAGGATAGTGGTAACAGAGATAATGAAGCTGGTGACAATGGTGGAGATGATGTGTGAGAAGAGAATGAAGAAGCTGGTGTGGGTGGAGCCTGTGATGATGAAGGTAGAGATGTAGGTAGTGATAAGGAGGAGGGTAGGAATAACAATGGTAAGGGGGGTGGGGACAAGGATGGCAAGGATGATGATGGTGATAGTGATGACTGTGAAGATTTTAGTGCTGAGGGCAACAGCAACGTTAGGCCACTGGGCCCAGACCCAGCCACAGAGGATGCTGGATGGGATGTAGGCATTCTGTGGACTTCAGGCTTTGCCTGTGCTGACGGGGTTGGTCCTGGTATGACCCTGCCTGAGGCCCCAGGCTCTCCTAAAGGGAGAAGTTGGTCCAAGAGAGGCCCCAAGAGCAAGGATGACCTTTGAGAAGGTTGTTGGTCCACAGATGCCTCTAGGGTAAGGGCTTTTGCCCTTTCAGAGAAGGTCGAAGCTCCAGTAGAGGCCACCACCAAGGAGTTTACTGACAGGAGCTCCTTCTTGCTGCCACCTTGCCCAGTGGATACATCAGGGGCCGTGGAAGACAAGCTAGGATCTTTGCTACCAAGATGAAGGGCCAGGGCAGAAGCCGAGACCACCAGGCAAGCTGCAAACCAGAAGAGACCCATTCTGCCAGCCACCCAGAGAAATAGGACTGCCCCATCACCCCTCAGATAGATGCCTATCCCCCACCACCACCTTCCTCATTGAGGCAGTCTAAGGAGAACCAAGCTGTGGCTTCCAGCTCTGCCCCCAAACCACTGAACTACTTCCAGCAAGTCACCTGTACTCTCTACTCCTAGCCCACTAAAAAGGAGGGCAGCCCTTCCCTACCTCCCAGGAAGGGGTCCTGGGAGAACAAAGGGTCCTACCTTAGGGATCCCTCTCTTCTCCTCCCATCCCACTGCAGGGTAGATTCCCTTCCCACAGGCACTATCCTCAGCCTGGAGAGCTCACAAGGAGAATGGTATCTCCAGATATGGAGTCCTGGACTTGTCTAGTCAGATGACCCATCCTGAGGGAGCTAGGAAATGCAGTTGAATTCTCCACCATGGAATAAACTATTACCTTAGCACATCCCAGAACACAAAATGCTTCCTGAGGGCAGAACCAGGAGGGGTGTGTGTGTGTGTGTGTGTGTGAGAGAGAGAGAGAGACCATCTCAGGGGGGTTACTATCATACCCATCTGCAGTGGGCACTGAGCCCCATAGGGCTCTTGCTGTATGCCAGGCTATGCCTAGTGGGTGACCCTGAAGTAGGCCAGTGACTGCCCTTCTGAAGTCTCAAGCTTGGGCAACCAAGAAAGGGATCCTGGCTCTGCCCAGGTTGGCTGAAGCTGACTCACACAAAGACAAGGGAGGTAAGCCCTGATGTGGAAGACATGGAGTTCACTGAGAAGGAGGAGCCCCACCCCCACAAGGTGAGCTGGTGGACTCTGGGATATGGTCCCCAGTGCAGCCTGCTCCACGTCACCTTCCTTACCAACCAGAAGACTCCCAGCAACCGGAAACCACTGCTTGCCCATAGTTCCTGCTCAGGCTTCCAAGGCAGAATCAGGTGGCAGACACGAAGATGCCCTCACTCAGATCCCCCTTCAAGAAAGAACTCGTCATCTGCTTGTGAGTGGTGGTTAGCTAACAGCCTTCAGCTACACCCTGAACTGCCTCTACCCACTCTCTCTGCACATTTCTGCCTCTGCAGCTCAAGTGCAAACCCCAGCTACCCTGATTTGCCAAGCGGCCTCCAGCAAAGCCTTTCTTCTCTTGGGATTCCAGACATTGTGAATGGGGACAATATGTGCCAGTTCCACAGCTCTGGAGGGCCTGAAAACATATTGAGGAAGAGTTAAAAGGCCTCACAGAAGTGATAGAGGTCTCAATGCTGCTGTTGAGCCTAATGATGGTGGCGGTGAGAGTGTGAGTGATGGTGATGGTGGGAGTGTAGGTGTTAGTGATAGTGATGGTGGAGGTGGGAGTGTGAGTGATGGTGATGGTAAGAATGTGGTTGTTAGTGGCGATGGGGTACAGTGATGGTGGGGGTGGCCATGATGACATGGTTGTGATGATGGTAGGGGTGCTAGCTATGGCAGGAAGTTCTATTTGGGCCCAGATGGGATGGGGCTTGGTTGGAGGAGAGGTTGATATTAACCACACTCTACCCCCAGCCCCAACTCCTGCCCCGGTTTGGTTCTTCAGGCTGGGAGGAGGGGTTTAGAGGAAGGCAGATCAGAGAGAGCAGCCCTCTCCCCACACACATACACTGTGCCCTTGTCAGAGTCTGGTCAGGGATGTGGCTGGTGCTGCCGAGCATGGCATTAGGTGGGCTTTTGGTAGAAGGGTCCTTCCCAGATACCCTGACCCAGAGCCTCCTCTTGGTTCTTGGTACTGCTGGCAGCAGCAGTCCCTTCCCATTTCTCTCTCCTCTTCTTCTTAGAGCTGCTCAGTGCCTTCATTGGAACTGTCATCTGAGGAGCCAGGTTCAGGGGCTCACATCCAGCTTCACTCTTTCACCTCCAGGGGCCAGCAGAAGTTGCCAGCTCATCCAGCGCTTCTCCCACCAAGGCTCCTGGCCTCTATGTGATGCTTCATGAGGGTCAGAGACTTGCTCCATGTCACAGGCCCCAGAGCCCTCACTACCGAGGAGATAACCCCTGGACCCTTCACAGCAGGACATTGACCTCAGCCAAGCCACCTGCCTTCCCTGCACCAGCCCTTTCACACTACTTGGCTCCTTCCACTTGGATCCACCGCCTCCCTCCCCACTCCTCTAATATGCTCCCCTTCATAGCTGAAGAAGTTTTCTAAGAAAAACAAAATCCTCCCCAACCCTCTACCCCCCCCAACACACATATTCCAGGGTTATGGAAACCTCCCAGCCCAGCCAGTGGGAAGACCTCTGACTCCATCTTCTCTGTAAACCTGCAGACCCAGAGGCTGCCTCTGTGTGACCCACCATTTAGGTCTTCCCCTAGCCCCTGCTGGGTGAAAATCAAGGCCTGGCCAGGTAGAGTGAAAAAGGGATGCTCTCCCAAGGACAGGAAGAGGAGGCTTTGGCTTCTTCAGCTACATCTATCTCTTGCCCTAACTCCACTGCCCCCATTCTCCCACAGGCTCTTCCACAATCACCCTGACAGGGGGCTTGTGCTCTGACTCCTAGGCCAGCCTCCCCACTCTGCTGCCTCCATTCTGCCTCCCTTGCCTATGCTCCCAGGGTGGCCAGGTCTTACCTGCTGGACCTGTTGCTGCCAAGAAGCCTCTTCTCCAGAAGTGTTGATTCCCAGGAGGAGGGGATGAGAGCACCAGCTGCGCCTCTGCCCCACCCCCACCCAGCTTGGCAGGGCCAACCCCTCTCACAGGCACCCTCAGGGCAAAGGAGATCTGGTTTCTGATGCCTCCATCCACACCCTAGGACACTGGGTCCTCATCTCCGGCTCCCCCCAGGACCCCTCCAGGCCAGGCTGGGCTGGAGCCAAAGTTGGGGGCAGGGCTCTGGCCTTAGATCATGGGTTCCCTCAGTGCTGAGGCTGGCCTCCCAGAGCTACCTGGGGCATAAAGGATAAGGATCACCCCATATCACACGGCAGAGGGCTCTGGAATCAGGCTCTAGTAGTAGTAGGGAGGCAGTGCAGGGAGCCAAGCACATGCTCACTCTACCCACCTAAACCCCTCTTGATCAAGAATAATTTTACAGAGAAAACACAATCAAGAATTGGAGATCCTACGGGCAGGGCCAAGGTTTAGTTTGTGCTCAAGATCAGGGCTCAGGGTGAAACCACAGTCCAGGTCAGAATATGACTAGGGTCAGGACTCAGTCTATTACAGGGTTGGTGCTCAGGGTAGGGCCAGTCTGGAATTTGAATTCAGGCCGGGGCCAGATCTGGGCTTTCACACTGCTCTTCTCTTGCATTGGCCTCTCATCAGATACCCATTCCAATGCCTTAAAAAAACTGGGTGGTAATTTTGGCCTCAGATCAAGAAGAATTCAACAGAGAAATGCTTAAAAGATCCACAGCCTCCAGGACGGGTTGGGGTCTGGCACTGAGGGCTGGGTAACATGTCTTTCCTCACACACAGACAAGCTCTAAGCCCTCAGCAGGGATCTTCCCTGACCCTCCAGCCTGTGGCAATCCTGACCTTCTCTGAGTTCACAGCTCAGACAGGACAACAAGCTAGCCCTGATTATACTATGACTGTTCAGAGTTAGAATTATGACCATGGCCTTGTGGGGATGTGGGGAAGTAGAAGAGATCCCTCTTAACAGGACTGAAACACCTCCTCAGCACCCTACTCTCTACACAGCTGAGCATAGAGGAAAGCATATGGTGCTGGAAGGAAGAGGTTAAGTAGATGCTTTCATTGTTCATTAAGGACAGTGGCTTCCTTGCTGTCATGGCTTCACTCTGCTTGGCTCCCTGGGGCAGGAGGAGGGAGTCTGTACTGGGGGTCATCCTTGCCCCTGGTCCAGTGTTAGGGAGAGAGTATGAGGAGACCCAGAGAGATGTCCTGGAGAGCACGATGGAAGAGGGCCCCAAAAAGAGAAGAAGGAAAGAGACAAGTCACCCCTGGGCTGAGCTGGCAGACATTTGCCTAGATACACGGCAGTGGGGCCAGAGGATGTTCAGCTTTGCCTATGTACCTTCCAGAGGCAAGGCCTTTCAGTGGAGGGATGGGCAAAGCTGGGCCTACCTCTTCTTGAGATTCTCTTCCTGGCCCCCAACTCCTCAACCCAGACTCTGGTGGAGGGGGTGGGATATGGGTTTAGACCACCATCACAACCATCCTCCATGTGATCATTGGCAAGTTTCTGCTAGCTCCAGGCCTTCATCTCTTTGTCTGTTAAATAGGGGCATTGATGCTTTGCTCATCAGAAAGAGGTTGCAGTGAATGTTTGAAGGCTCAGGCTGGCTGGATGAGGACAAAAATGGGAGTTCACAGGAGGCCCAGGGAGAAGAGAATGGGGAGAGCTTGGGCTCCTGCATGTTCTTTGCTGAAGTCTCCATTTGAGGCCTCTGTCCTGGCTCCTCCCCTTCTGCCATGTCCTGCATGTTCACTGAGATGGTGACATGCTGGCCTTGAGGAGTGACTAGACAAGTAGAGTGAGAAGACCAAGCCTTTCCTGCTTCATTGGGTTGCCAAGGACAAGGATGTTCCAGGCAGGGAGAACAGCCAGAGCAAAGTCCACAGGTTAGTCAGGGCATGCACCCACAGAGAAACAGGGGGCTGTGAGGTGGGGGGAAGGCTTCCTGGGCTGGAAGTGCTCACATTCCATGCCCTATTCCAACCCTATAACCTCCAACCACCTTCTAGAGTCTTCTGTCTCTAGTTCAGGGACCCAGCCAAGGCTTTCCCTTCTCCCTCAGGTCTAGGAAGGGTCTTGGGTTACAGTTCTGTCTACTTCCTGATAACTGGGATAATCTCACACCTCAGGCAGGGTTGACTGGGTCAGAATTGTTCTGGAAGCCCCTGTCTGGAGCAAGGGCAGGTGTGTTCAAGTTTAGTTAGATAGGAATGCCTGCTGCCTCCTCACACTCTTGTCCTGGCTCCTGCCCTTACTCTCCCATCCAAGTCGGCTTCACACACTGCCTGTCCCTTCTCCCTGAGAATAATAGTGTCCCAGGTGGGATGCCTAGCCACAACCCCAAGGCCTGCCCTTTATCACCACAGAAGCTTCTGCTCTGTCAGGGGCCTGACATCCAATGCCACCCCTCCCTTTCCTGTCCAGGCTGGAATCTGTTCTATAGAGCCTCTGGTTAAATCCTCCCCCCAAGATAGGCTGTGTGTGGTGTTGAAAGATAATTATTTCAAAATTATGCCTCTCATATACATAAAAAATGAATACATGTTAAAGATTTGATTTATTATTAATGAGGAAGCCAGGCAGATGTTACAACCAGTTCAAAAGAGAAGTCAAGGAAGCATAAATTTGTATGGTGTAAAGGAATGCTCTGTGTTAGCAGGCACTAAAAGTTAAGAGGCATTTGGAGCATGGCTCAAAAAGGGGTTAACCCAAATCATTCAAGAGGAAACAAAGGAGGGAGATAACAAAAAATGTAGTCATTCTCAGAAAGAATGCACCCAGAAGCCTGTGACACTACGATAAGAATAGGGTTATAAAGGTACTGATGCAGACAGCCCTTAAGAAATCGATAACGGAAAACAGACAAGCTGATGTATAAAAATATGTGAAAAACCAGTTATTTTTGAAATATCTGTGGTCACACTGACCATGTTGTTTATGAGATTGTAATCTTGATCCTGTGACCCCAGTCACATAGATTCTACAGATTTCCATGTATAAAAGCTGCCCACTTGCTCCAGCATTGTGCAGTACATTGTGCTTTCATTTTGTTCTGTCTAGTTGAACTACTCTTCCTCATTAAAACTCTTTGCTTTATCCTTTACAGAATGTGAGATTTTGCTCATTGGCCTATTTGGTGTCAAAAGTGGGATTTTAAAGATATATTTCCTCCAACAACCCCAAGATATTGAGGACTTGGGCTGTTTGGGCTCCCCACCGCACAACCTCTTGGGAGTCATTTCAAAGTAAATACTTTCTTGAATCTGAGCTCTGTTCTCTTCAAGTCTTTATCGAGGATTGTTTTCATTTTTGTTCTTGCAAGTTGGATTTTTACTCTTTTAGAAGAATGGGAAATGCTAGATTTAGGGACAACTTGGAATCACCCTCAGGGACTCCTGCCCTTTACATGAAGAAATAGGTTGGTCCTTTAAGATGTGTTCTTATTTGATTGCCATAAACTCACTAAAGATAGTTTGGAAAATCAGTGGCCACTTTTGGGTACTTTCCAGTTAAAGAGACTAATATGTTTAAAATAAGAGACTAGGTCTCTAGCCTGCAGAATGAATTAGGTTCAGTAGAAACCAGGTTTTGTATGGTGATACAAAGGAATCTCAGAGTTTTTAAGCTACACAAAAAATATGGACATTGTTCCAAGCATCTCAAAAGCCCCTAGGGCACTCACCACCAACAGAAAGATATACATGATTATGTTGGCAAATGTCTTGTTGTGTATGTTTTCACCACAATAAAAGTACAAAATAAAATATCCTTAAAAAAAAAAAAAAAAAAACAGTAACCTTTACTGGAGAAACCTGGCAGGCAACTCCTTAAGGAAGTAATCAAAGTTAACATCACAAATCACAAATATTGAAACTGACATCATGTGCTTCCTGATACAAAGCCCTGACAAGGAAAAAAATTGCTTCTGTGGTGTTCCTGCCAAAACACATAACCTGAATCTAACCATGAGGAAACATCAGGCAAGTCCATACTGAGGGACAATCTTAAAAATAACTGACCTGTCCTCTTCAAAAATGTCAAGATCAAGAAACACAGTGAAAAGCTGCAAAACTATTCCAGATAAGAGACCCAATGACTAATTGTAATGCGTGAATCTTTGTCAAGGGAAAGAATTTCTAAAATTATTATAAAGAACAATATTGGGACAATTGATGAAATTTGAATATGGCCTTAACTTACCAATATTAAGTTTCCTAATTTTGATAGTTGTAAGAGAATAAGCTTGTCTTAGGAAATACATGCTGACATATTTAGGAGTAAACTGGCATGATGTCTTCAACTTCATCTCAAATGGTTCAGCAACAAAATGGATATGGTTTGTTTTTGTTGTTCGCTGCTGTGGAGTTGGCCCAACTTATGGAGACCCCATGCACAACGGAACAAAACACCTGGTCCTACGGCATCCCTATGAACAGCTACAGATCAGACCAGTGTGTTCATGGGTTTTCATTGGCTGATTACTCAGTGAAAAAAAAGAAATGAAGTCCTGATGACAGACTACAACATGGATGAAACTTGAAAACATCATGCTGAAGAGGCCAGTGACAAAAAAGACAAATAGTGCAGGATAACACTTACATAAAATAGCCAGAATAGGCAAGTGTGTAGAGACTGAAGTTTATTAGTGGTGACCAGGGTGACTACTAACCAGAAGCCTGGCAGTTCAAATCCACCAGCCACTCCTCAGAAGGTATCTACTTCCATAGTGATACTGCTTCAGAAACCCAAGGAGGGGTCGCTATGAGTTGGGTCTGACTCAGTGGCACATAACAACAACAACAACAGGGTGACAGAGGGAGGAAGAAGGAGAACACAATATTTTGGGGACAATGATTTTCTGTTAAGGGTGATGGAAAAAACTGGGGAATGAATAAGGGTGATGGCTGAACATGATAAATGTGGTTGTCACTGAACTGCACATGTGAAGACTGTTGAAAAGACTATTGTTTGTTACATATATAATTATGATAAAAAAATATATATATGTGTACACATACACACACTTATATAGATATGTATATTGACAGAATGATAGCATGGGGGGCAAAAAGTAAATTAATGAATGAGTAAAGGATATGTAAGAGTTCCTTATATTATTCTCATAGTTTTCCAATAAGTTTGAAAATATATCAAAATTTTTAAACTATCAAAAAATTAAAGCCAAACTAGAAGGTAATTAAAATCATCTGTGTTTTTTCAACTGCCTACTCTCCCTAATGGTTCTAGAACTTCAACAAAGCTGACTCATCTCATGTGCCACTAGATGCTCAGAGGCCTGAAATGGGTTCAGGTAGAAACAGTGTCAAGGGCGCAGCATTCCCTGCTTCCTCCCCAGCCTACTCACCAGCTTTCAGTCATCCTGACCCAGCAGTCCTGCTCACCTGCTATCATGGGAATGACATCTGAATGCAGGAGCATCTGGATGCCGCCAGCCTGCTTGTTCCCAAGCTTCATATCCATGATCACCTGAAGATTTGACCTGGCTTTTTATGGCATGGGCTCTCACTAGTTGTGGAAGAAACCAGTAAGTTACAAAGAGCTCTCTGACTCTCCAAGTCGGAGGGTAATAGTGAGTGGCACCACTCCCATTTCCACCCCTTGGTTCCTGGACCCACGAATCCTGGCTATTGGAGAAACAGAACCGTATATTGGATGCTGGTTTAGAGCATATACAGCCTCCTGGAGAACATTGCCTCAACCCTTCAAGGTACTGCCACCTAGCTGGCACCATAATTATGTTTTCAGTAGGCCATTCCATCGTTCTATCAAGCCAGCTGCTTCAGGATGATGGGGAACATGGTAAGACCAGTGAATTCCATGAGCATAGGCCCATTGCCACACTTCATGTGCTGTGAAGTGAGTCCCTGGATCTGAAGCAATGCTGTGTGGGATACCATGACAGTGGATAAGGCATTCTGTACCACTGATGGTAGTTTTGGCAGAAGCATTGCATGCAGAGAAGATGAATCCATATCCAGAATAAGTATCTATTCCAGTAAGAGCAAAATGCTGTCCTTTCCATGATGGAAGTGGTCCAATGTTGTCAGGTTGCTGGCTGATCATCCCGAAGAATGGTTCCATATCGTGGACCCAGTGTTGGTCTCTGCTGCTGGCAGATTGGGCACTCAGCAGTGGCAGTAGCCAAATCAGCCTTGGTAAGTGGGAGTCCATTGTAAGTCCCAAGGTCGGCAGAGCATGGCAGGCTACTGAACAATGACACAGCTACACGCAGGATCCAAGTGTGCCATAAGCTAGAGACCATTCCCAAGGCTTCTCCTTATATACAGGAAGCAGACCACATCTCAAAGGCAGCTACTCAGCTGCTTGTGGTAGATCCCACCATGGAATTGATTGCCAGTCTCATCATGGGGAATAACTACCACCAGCTGCCCAGCCACTCAACAAGGCCCAGCCAAGTTGACACACAAACTGAACTACCACAATTCCACCCCTTGTCAACTTGGCACCTGTGCAGATCTTCATTGGGTGGCATCTGTACAGATCTCTCTCACTGGGTGGCTCCAGTCCTCTAGTTCCTCTAAGTGGCGACCTCACCCCCTTGGCCTGGTGGGCCCCATTCCTCTCCCTCTTGGGCATGGCAGCCCCGCCCCTCACTCTTGGGTAGTGGCTATGACTCCATCCCACTGGCTCACATGGACAAGCAGCCCCACACTCCAGAACCAAGTTGGTGGAGGCCTGGCTCTTTGAAACCTAGGGGGCTGTGGTGGTTCCACCCTAAAAGGTCATGGTCCTACCCTTTCAGGCTGAGGCAGCTCTGCTTCCCCTTCCTCTGCCGATCAATGCCCAGGGCAACCCACTCCTCAGGAAATCTTCCTGCTCTAAAAACACCCAGCTTTCTTGCTCTGTGGGCCAGCTAACCTGCTATTCCATTTTATACCGGTGTCTTCACCAATTACTCCCCCAAGGCAACCCACTCCGCCAGGAAGCCGCCTGACCAAAGGCATCAAGCTTTCTCCTCCGTGGGCTGGTAAGGCTGTCGCTGTTTCATGCCAGTTCTCTCGGCTCTGCTCCTGCCATCTGTCGTGCCGTATGCCGGGGTCTCTCTGCCAGGGTCTCAAGTCAAGGACGCATTCCACTCCTGTTTCCATGTTTTAGGCATCTATCAGAGCAGCACCCCACTCTCTTGGTACCATATTCTGTTCTGGTTACCTAGTGCCACTCTGACAGGAATATACCACAAATGGGATGGCCTTAACAAGCAGGAATTTATTCTCTTACAGTTTGGAGGCTTTAAGTCCAAGTTCAAAGTGCCAGGGCAAATGGTGGATTGTTTGTTCACTGACAGTTGTAGGCAGCACAACAGAATCCTGATCCACAGAAGAGTGCCTCTTTTCCCAGGATGTCCATAAATAGACTGGAAGCAGGCCACACCCCTAGGGAAACTCCCTTTCAACGAACTGGCTGCTCAAAACATACACATCTGATCCCATCATTGGAACAACCCACATCAAACAGCTTAAACCACACAGAATTGTGGTCCAGCCAAGTTAACACACAGCTCCAACTATCACAGCAATTATTCTTCAGAACACACACCCCGTACACAACTCCAGACCCCTATCTGTGAAGAGGAACAAGGTGCTGACAGGGAAGGCCTTGGGCCCTCACAGAGATGGAGAAGGCAGGAGACACCATCACCACACCCAGCTGGGCATCTAGTGATGGAGACCTCACCACTATCTCATGCAAACCTCACCCTGCAGGCAAGCTGTCTCATCAAGCGCACGCTAACATACCTTGCTTCACCCTGCCCTGCAATCACAGAATACTTTTCTTAACACTTGCACACCCCAGCCCAAGACCATCCACTGTACTCCATTAAACTGACACCTTTATGTAACAGCACCTCCTCTGTATGTTTAACCCTGCATGTTCATAGGTTGGCCACAATGGAAGCAAAGCCAAAAGCCAAATTCACCATCACTGAGTAAATTTTGATTCATAGTGACTCCCACAGGATTTCCAAGATTGCAAATCTTTACGGAAGCAGACTGCCTCATCTGTCTTGAGCAGCTGGTGGGTTCAAACCACTGGTCTTTTGGTTAGCAGCCAAATGCCTTAACCACTACACCACCAGAGCGCCTTCCAATGGAAATAAGGCAAGAAGGGCCTAAATGCTCAGAGACAATGGAAGACATAGGAGCCTTGCTTTGCACTTCAACTGGACAAGGCTGAGCAGAGGATAAATAAAATAGTCAATACAAAACACACCCCCACCCCAAAAAAAGAAGAAAGACATCCATGGAAGGATAAGCTGGGACATGAGATGGGCCAGAGCACTAGGCCATCCACCAGCCACAAGAAAACTCTCGTGCAATGAAGGCAACAACAACAATAACAAAAAAAAACCCAAACCCAGTGCTATTGAACAATTCTGACTCATAGTAACCTCCATTGGGTTTCCAAGGCTGTAAATCTTTACAGAAGTAGATTGCCTCATCTTCCACCTGCAGAGCAGCTGGTGGGTTTGAACCAATGACCTGCTTAGCAGCCAAATGCCTTACCTACTATGTCACCAGAGCTCCTTGCAACAAAGGCATGCTGTGAAACAGAACACTGACCAAGCCTCATGGCAGACTCCCTACTAGGAATTTTATTTGACTTGGAGACCAAAATTTCAACTTATCCTTAACATCCTTAATAAATGACCCTGGATTTCCCCCAACTGGGATGCTGGTTTGGATCTCATGTACAAAGCTTTATAAGCTGAACGTATTTGAGGTAATTTGGAATTTCAGTAATCATTTTGAGAAAAGAAGTTTCCATCTGCTCCTTTTCCTTCCATTTTAGGAAAATAAATTCCCATTTGTGTTGTCTTTTCTTTCCTTTGGGGAACTTATGTTTGATGCTCAATCTTTGTCAGAGGATCTGATCTCCCTTCATCTGAGACTCTGGCAAGTTAATATGTTTAGCTAGGACCTGTTTTTCTGTTTAATTGAGTCAATCTTATCCAAGAATTGCCATATGTATTTTAAGAAACTGCTTCCTCGTATGTTTGTCTTATGTAACATTGTATATAAGCTTGTTTTTTGAGGTGGCTTCACAGATGGATAGTTTATGTGGTTTTTCTGTCTTGTTTTGCTCTCAGAGCTTGACTCTGATCAGAAAGGGCACTGTGTCTATTTCTGTCTTGCCTCAGGAGGCTATGGTTGGTTTTTCATGAGGCCACCTTAAATCTCAGTTCTTTTCTCATCCTGGAAAACTGCTTCTTGTGTCTGTCTTATGATTTGGACTTTTAGCACAGAATTTCAGAAATTTTTATATAAATTGACTATGAGCCAAAAAAGACCAAAGGCAGGACAGGATCTGGCCTCTCTGGCCCCCAGCCTCTGAGGCTGTGAAGCTCCAGGAAATCTTTTGAAGGGCCCCTCCTAACTAGGAGAAGATCTTGTAAGACAAAAAAAAAAAAAAAAGGTAAGAAAAATGCTGTCTTATTGTAGCTAACGAGAAGGCTGATGGTTCAAACCCACCAGCCACTTCTCAGAAGGAAGACTGGGCAATTTAGAGACACTGCCTCAGAAACTCAAGGAGGCGTAGCTATGAGTCGAGTGGACTCCACGGCAATGAGTTAGTTAGTTATAGTTTTTTAACTATAGTTATAAGCAATTAGTGGGTCCCCTTTATAAAAGAACTATAAACAAGCTTTCTCTATTGTAGAGGAGTTCTAAAAGACAAAAGACCAAAATCACAATGACACACACCTGAAATCAAACGGTAGGGTAGAAGGGAGACATTGTAAAAAAAAAAAAAAAAGTTTCCATAAAAGTTAAATGAATCCATAAAATTCAGCAATTTGCTCTTAGGTTATTTACCCAAAACCAATGAAATGTATATTCACACAAAGACGTCAACATGAATGTTCATAGAATTTTTATTAATCCTTGCCAAAAACTGTGAACCAGCCAAACATCCATGAACTAGTGAATGGATAAACAGTGAAGGAGACAACAGTGGAATACTATTTTGCAGTGAAAAGAAAAGAATGACTGATGTACATAATAACAAGGATGGATTTAAAAAAAAAAAAAGCCATTATGCTGGTAAAGAAACCAGACACAAATGAGAATATACTCTATGATTTGGTTTTATATGAACTCTAGAAAAATATACTTTAATCAATAGTTACAAAAAGAAGTGGGATTATCTGGACTGGCAGTGGGAGAAGGGTATAGACTGGGAAGGAACATAACAGAAATTTCTTTGATTATGGAAGTATTTCTATATCTTGATTGTTTTGGTGTTTGCACAGGTATATATATTTGTTAAAATGCACCAGCCTTGTGATAGTTGGAGCTGTGTGTCAACTTGGCTGGACCACAATTCTGTGTGGTTTGAGCTGTTGTGGTGTGATTATTCCCATGATGGGATCAGAAGGCTATGTTCTGAGTGGCCAATCTGTTGAAAGGGAGTTTCCCTAGGTGTGTGGCCTGCTTCCAGTATATCCAAGGACATCCTGGGAAGAGAGACATTCTTCTGTATTGGGATTCTGTTGTGTTGCCTACAACTTTCCATGAATGAACAGTCCACCATTCGGCCTGGAGATCTTGGATTCATCATTCGTTGGAGTCAACAGCCGGTGTACTGCCTGCCAGCCTTGAGCTCCTCAGCCCCTGCAGTTGCAAGAGCCAGGAAAAGCCTCCACCTTTATGTTTGATCAGGAACTTTGGACTTGCCAGCTTCTGTAAGTGTGTGAGCCATTTTCCTAAGATAAATTTCTATATATATATACATATATACAAGCTTTAGTGGTTTTTGTTTCTCTAGAGAACCCAGTCTAACACAAGCATATAATTTTAAAATGAGTACATAATATTGTAAGTAAATAATGGCATAATATTTACTTATAAAAAGGTAGTGTCTCAAAAAAGAATTAATAAAACAATATTTTATCAAAAAAAGTAAAAATAAATACTCAATAAAATCTAAGGTTAGATTGAGAAATAATGTAGGAAATGGTAAAGGTTTGAATGAAAATATGGACTATTGAAACAAACTTCATTTCAACAGTAATTATGCTTTGTAATATGCTTTGTGGTATATAGGGAAGATGGGGCAATCTACTTCCGTAATGATAATGCCTTGGAAACCCAAGGAGGGGTCAATATGAGTTAGAGCTCACTAGACGGCAGTGAGTTTTTTTTTTTTTTGGTTTAGGTAACTTGTAGTTGTTGTTGTCAGGTACAACAGAAAGAAACACTGCCTGGTCCTGTGCCAGCCCCACCATCCTTTCTATACCTGAGCCCATCGTTGCAGCCACTGTGTCAATCCATCTTATTGAGGGCCTTCCCCTTTTTCACTGACCCTCCACTTAACCAAGCATGATATCCTTCTCCAGGAAATGATCCCTTCTAACAACATGACCAAAGCAGGTGAGACAAAGTCTGGCCGTTCATTCTTGCTTCCAAGGAGCATTCTGTCTGCACTTCTTCCAAGACAGATTTGTTAGTTCTTCAGGCAGTCCATGGTACTTTTCTGTCTTCTTCGCCAACACCACAAGTCAAAAGCATCAACTCTTCTTCTGGTCTTCCTTATTCATTGTCCCGTTTTCACATGCATATGAGGCTATTGAAGATATCATGCCTTGGGTTAGGCGCACCTCTGTCTTGAAAGAGATATCTTTGCTCTTCATTCAGTACTTTAAAGAAGTCTTTTGCAGCAGATTTATCTGGTGCAATACATCGTCTGATTTCTTGACTGTTGCTTCCACCGGTGTTCATTGTGAAACCAAGTAATATGAAATCTTTGGCAGCTTCAATCTTTTCTCCATTTATCGTGATGCTGCTTACTGGTCCAACTGTGAGGAATTTTGTTTTCTTTATGTTGAGGTGTAATCCATACTGCAGACTGTAGTCTTTATTCTTCATCACTAAGTGCTTCAAGTCACCTTTACTTTCAGCAAGTAAGGTTGTGTCATCTGCATATCACAGGTTGTTAATAAGTCTTCCTCTAATCCTGATGACACATTCTTCTTCATATAGTCCAGCTTCTTGAATTATTTGCTCAGCATACAGACTGAATAAGTATGGTGAAAAGATACAACGCTGACGTACTCCCTTCCTGATATGGTATTATGTCTCAAGATTATTCTATGTTATATCTGAAGCTCTTTAAAAATAAGGTTAATAATTATTCTTAGAGATATTTTTGCCTAAATTTTTTTTTAATTAACTTGATTTGGCTTTGCATTACTTTTGCAATTAATAGCTATCAGGTCTTTCACTTTTAAGAAGTATATTATTTTCAATTAATCATGGCCATATTAAGTTTTATCACCTGCAGATAACTTTTTTCTTTGCTAACTTGCTGAAAATGCTTGACCAAAATATTTCAGCAAAAAGATGGACTATATATGACTTATGAAAAGGACTATGATCTTTTGAATGTGGATACCAGTAGACTGAATCAAGATTTCCAGAACTCTTGTGTAGAAGTTGCTGGCAATCACTGATTTCCTTCAGGCTGAGGTTAATTCAGAATTACTGATTTAGGGTTTTTGATAAAAATGGACTATATAAAAGACTCTTTAGAACCTCATTAGAAGGTACTGCACCTAGTTCTCCTCACCAATCTATGTGCTGCCAAACTGAAAGGGGTTAAGAAAGCTAAAAAAAGGCTAAGCCACCTCTTTGAACTAGTCCACCCTCTGGAGAACTAAAGATTATTTTAAAATGCCCTTGTGGCCAGAAGTGGATGGTATCTAAGGTAGACAGCTAGTCCCAAGATCATAGACTGAGACCCCTATGCACATTGCTGATGTTTGTGAACTCTGTTTAACAGTACAATGTTAATTATTATATACTGGTAGTCTTAGTCCCTGGTAATCATATTAAAAAAATGCAGGTTTATTTAAGCCTTCTTCTTCTTCTTTTTTTTAATTAGGATTTGGGTGAAGATTTACAGAGTAAATTCACTTTTCATACAGCAGTTCACATATACTTTGTCTCATGTCATTGACCAAAATTTAC